>NC_045602.1:40385714-40713214 GCF_009762305.2 Zalophus californianus
GGAGAAGTCATGGAAAAAGAACAATAATGAGCACCAGTTCCATTTAGACACAGAGCCAACCAGACAACTGTGGGAATTGTGGTAAAAGAATGGAATGTAAATATTATTAACCTTTCCTAGGTGAAAATGATACAACCAACAAAATTAGGGGGAAGCAAGGTAAGAGGAAATGGGAAAAAGTAGAAGTGTGTTAATGTCCTCATGTTTGTTGGCTGGAAGTCAACTGACATTGTCTAAAGGTGAAACATGCTTTTAAAAATGACTCAAGACTCTCCAGGGGTTAGAGCACTGGTCTTGTAAAAATGACTCAGGACTCTTAATGTCGTCATTTTTCTTAATTTAAAGTGCTATTTTTAGGAACCTGTATTTCTTGGTGTCAAGAAATATTTTCTGAAGTTCATGAATTCCTTCAAGTTTTTCCCTCCTGACAAATGTCACGCTTTTTTATTGAAAAGAAAAATGTGATCCCACTTGGGGGGGGGGGTAATGCTATTGTGGGTATTTCCATTCTTTGTAAAACTATTTCTCTTTTTTTCACCTACACAGACACAAACACACACTTTCTTTTATTCTCATTCTTATCTGTGTATTTGTAGATAGAAACATCTGGAATGATGGTCCCTACATGTCAACAGTTAATTGTGTCTGAGTGGTGGAATTGGGACCAAATTTATTTTTGTTTTTTACTTTTCTTCTTGACAATTTTTGGCATACTCCAAATTTTTATAATACAGTAAAAGTTCAATAACCAAGCATAGATCTGACTTGGAACGTGCCAGATACTTAGAAATTCTGGATTGTTAGATTTCCTGGGTATTTGTCTATTGCTATTCCAAGGTATCACAATTTCACAAATGTATTTGTAATGTACTTCATTAATCTGTTTTTGACCTTAAAAGTATAATGATTTGGGGCGCCTGGGTGGCCCAGTCAGTTGAGCATCTGCCTTGGGTTCAGGTCATGATCTCAGGGTCCTGGGATCAAGCCCCATGTCGGTTTCCTTGCTCAGCAGAAGAGTTTGTTTCTCCCTTTCCCTCTCCCTCTGCCACTCCCCCTGCTTGTGCTCTCTCCCTCCTCTCAGATACATAGATAAAATCTTAAAAAAAAAAAAGTATAATGATTTAAGTATAATGATTTAACCCATATACTAAAACAATATACTCCAGTTCAGTTATATTAGAAATATAATTGGCTATCGTAAAAACACACTAATAATTCAATCCCTGAAAATACAATATACATTGCAGATTATGATTAAATATATTACAGTAGATGCATTACCTGAGTGGAGTTGATTTGAAAAGTGAAATAAGGGGCACTTGCCTGGCTCAGTCAGCAGAACATGCAACTCAACTCTTGATCTCAGGGTTGTGAGTTCGAGCCTCACGTTGGGGGTAGAGATTACTTAAAAGAAAAAAAAAATGACCACAGTGGATGTTAATGGCTAAATAGGATTCTACTTGGCAAATTCTCAATTGTTAGACAATAAGGTCATTTCCAATTTTTTGCTACTATAAACAGTTTGCTTACATCCTTAATTATTTCTCTGAGGTAGATTCCTAGAAGAGTCACTGGGTCAAGGGAATGTATATTCCCAAGGTACTTTATATTTATTGCTGGGTTGCCTTCCAGAAAGTCCTAGCTAGTTACGCATCCCCACCTGCACTTCAGGGAAGAAAGGTCAGGCCTTCCCACGGGGTATTATTCTAGGCCAGATGAACTCTGAACTTTCTTCTCGGGTGCCTGGGGAAATACTCTCACTAACTGAAGACTTAGACTCTAACGCAGGCCCCTGGAGACTGGCCGGCTAAAGCGTCCACGTGGCTCCACCCCCGTGGGCAGATCTAGCCCTAATTCCCGTGCCTTGCCTGTCCTTCACCTCCCGGTTCCCCCATACTGCTCTGCAGGAGCCAGCTCCACACAGGGCGTGCTTATACTTGACACCACATTGTGTTTAAATTGCTCAGTTAATTGGTACCCCGCCCTCCCAGACAGGAGGCCCCCCGAGGACAGGAAGGAGAGCAGCGCCAGGCACCTTGTTTAATGGGGTAGAAGAGACCGGGAATCCAATGCCACTGACGGATTAACTAGACGCTGCAGAGTCTTCTAGGGGTCTCGGCCTCTTTCTCACTCTCCTTAAAACCTGTGATAAGCCAACTTTTGTTTCTCAAAACCAACCTCTCCCCAAACCCCTGTACTACCCTGCCTCATTCAGGTCCTTAGGGCATATCACTTAAACAATTAGCTTGCGTCTTAGCTGGTCGCCTCGCTTCCCACGCTCTCCTCTTTTAGCTCATTAATTCTCACATTCCATGGTTCTCTTTTGAACATAAAGATCTGACCCCACGATATCCCTGCCTTACAAACCTTCAGGGCTTCCCAATCCCTCTAGAATCCTTTCAGTGGAGGTTTTGGCCCTTTACCACCTTATTTTGGCTTTACCTTCCACCAGGACTCTGATGACCCTATTTTAAGGAATGTAAAATGAATCAAAACCCCCTCCCCTGCCCCTGGCCAAGAACCCACCTGTTTTAATGCTTTCCTGTGTGCATGCTCTTTCCTGCACCTAGATCGCTTTCTCCTCTCTGAATTCTCTTCCCTTGAAGGCCCAGTTCTGTGGTCACCTTCTCTATGAATCTTTCCCTGGCTCTCTAGTTAACTCATCGCTACCTCATTTCTCCTCCCAGAATTCTTTATTCACATCTTTACAAAATGTGTTTTTTTTTTAATGGTAGAATATTCCGTTGATTATTAGCATTTTCCTAAAATGTGTGAATTCCTTAAGGACTGTGTTGTCTTCATGTAGTTCTTGGGCCTGGAAGCACCTGCCACAGTCAGTGTTTGTAGCCGAAACTGCTTGTCGCCTGCCTCCGCATTCATTAGTGATCCCATTCGGGGCAGCAATCCACCCAACTAAAAGATATTTTCTAGATTCCTTTGTAGCCAGGTGTGCCTATGTCATTAAGTTCAGTACATTAAAATGTTAGTGGAAGTATTATAGGGGACTTTCTGGAAGTGTCCTTCAAATAGAAGGGAAATAGGGACACCTGGGTGGCTCAGTCCGTTAAATGTCTGCCTTCGGCTCCGGTCATGGTCCCAGGGTCCTGGGATGAAGTCCGCATCGGGCTCCCTGCTCAGCGGGGAGCCTGCTTCTCCCTCTGCCGCTCCCCCTGCTTGTGCTGTCTTGCTTTCTCTCTGTCAAATAAGTAAATAAAATATTTTATTTTTTTTAAAGATTTATTTACTTATTTATTTGACAGAGAGAGAGAGAGAGAACGAGAGCAGGAACACAAGCAGCGGGAGTGGGAGAGGGAGAAGCAGGCTTCCCGCGGAGCAGGGAGCCCAATGCGGGGCTCGATCCCAGGACCCCGGGATCATGACCCGAGCCGAAGGCAGACACCTAACAACGGAGCCACCCAGACGCCCATAAATAAAATATTAAAAAAAAAAAAGTGGAGATGATCAAAGCTGAAAGTCCAGGACTGGGGAGCAGCGGAATCACACCCACATCCTGGAAAGTGGGCTCTGTTCTCCCCCAGGCCCTTCCCCCAGGGATTGCCTCAGCAGGCCGTCCTCCAGGCAGGGTTTGTCAACATCTTTGAGTGTTGACACAATGTGGGCCAGGGCGCACACCCGCAAAGGAAGTTTCCTTTTGGTGAGTGGGTGTGGCAGAGAGCTGGTGGAAAGGCTGAGTAGGAGGAGAGGAGATGAAGAGGTGGACTGCTGAAAGGTGCACAGAATCAAAGAATAGGGCCTTGCTAAATGGGCAGGGAGCCCCAGGCCTAGGGGGAAGTGACAAGCAAAGATGCTGTGACTAACGTTTTCGCTGCGATTCTTTCAGATTTAAGCAATAAAAAACAACTCTGACAAGTTTAAGCAAAAAAGGGAGAATTTATCAGAATGCCAGTCGGGTTGCCCCTGGCACCCATGGAAGAATTTCAGATGCTCGATATTGACTTCTTATGATGGACGGTGAGGACGACTTCCCACAGACCGCAGCCCGTCACCCCTTCACACGCACATCCCAAGCCTTTCATCGTCCCAGCGAATTACGTCCCCTTTCCTTCACAATTCTATCTTCCTTAGAGTAACTAATGTCTTGTTTTTTCATTTGCCTGGTTTTCTACATACTTCTTGTTAATCCAGTCTCAAACTCCTCCCTCCCCCCAGAGTGGTATAAATCTCTCATCATGTTCAAGCAATGGATGTTCCATCAGTTTCATCATCTTGAAGAAATCTCTCCAGTGCCTTTGACCTGATCCTGTCTTGTGTGGACCGCTCTTTAGGACTGCTATGTAGGGTAGTCATGGGGTCTCATTTGACCATCATCCTGGGGATGTCTTGGCTGCGCACATATTTAAGAGTGGGGCACAGGAAAGTGCATTAGAAACCCCATATACTGATGTACTGTATGGTGACTAACATAACATAATAAAATTAATTAAAAAAAGAAACCCCGTATACGTATGTGGGGCTTGCCACATTGGGACTTAAGTGCAGCGTGATCAGGCTGGGCCAGTTCATTGGGAAACCACTGATGTCCGTATCTCTAGGTTTTTTTCTTGGGCTTGGTCAGATTTTGCAGAAAAGTTTCTGCCAGTCTCATGCTCAGAGGGAATAAGTCTGTCAGTGTTCTGATTGTGGAATGGGGAAAGAGAGGTGGTGGTCTCCTCGTTCACTATGTAGGATGTTCCTGCTTAAGCCCCCTGTTTCCAGTATGCCCCCTACGCCCTCAACTGTGACTGATGTCTCCCACTCCAGAAAACCTGTTTTTATCCTTTCCTAGTGGAAGTCTCTAGTGTCTCCCGCTGGGGTAGAGGAGGGATGGCCACTCACTAAGGGCAGTGGAGGAGGGGTTGGGGGTCTAATTGCTTCTTAAATCAACATTTAATCAGTCCTCCTGTTTTTATGCTCACCTTTAACCTTACTCCAAGTGAGTGGTACCTGCTGCCTCCTATCTCAAGCTCCTGGGGGTTCTGTGGTGTAAACGGGTAGCGTCTTGTTTGTTTTTTGGTTTATGATTCAGCTTTCTCAGGTCTTCTCAGTTACCATTCAACCATCTACTTTCTAGGTTCCATTTTGTTCCTCTGTCTCCTCCCAGATTCTCTTTGTTCTTGTTCATTTATGCCTTTTCACAAATTCCTCCACTGCCGTTTTAATGGATTTCAGGAGGGAAATATTGATTTCTGCTGACTTTCGTTGTTTAAAATTTTATGCAGGGAAACACACTTGCTTCTCCCAATCCCTAGGAAGTGAGCATTAGTCCAGTTTGAGCCACGTGTCCCTCCTAAACCCATTAACTTTGGCAAGGAGCGTAGAGGCCATGGCTGGTGCGGGAGGGACCAATAGTGTGGTGGGTGTAGAGTCATATTTTACTAACATGGCGGCTCCCATGGTCACGGAGATGGGGACGGGCAGTCCCTAGGAAAGGGACTCTAGAGGAATAGTTCCTCAGGATGTACTACAGCTAGGAAATAGGAGATTGAAATCTGAGGCTCTTTTTATTCTCCCCATCTTGTTGGTCATCACAATGAGGGCAGAAACGAGAGGGAGGGGCCAGGACTAGAAAGGGGCCATCACAGCTCCTGGGGTAGGAGCTGGTGTCCACAGGAAACGTTCGAGTCTCTGCTGCTATTGGATTAGATAAGAGAGAGGATAGTCTACACACACCAGCTGGAGCAGGAAGAGGGACAGGGGGAAGTCTCCGAGAGGGCACTGAATGGGAAAGCCATGGGAGAAACACTGCCTTGAGGAAGAAGGTTGCCCTGCAAAGTGCTCATCAAGAATTTCTGGGAGTCTTTAGGGGTGGCTCACAAGGACTTAGGAATACATGGGCCCTTCTCTGGCATTAGGGCTGCCCCAAGTCTCCCGCCGGATATCTTCTGGGCACCACTAGGTTCCAGGAGATACTGGCATTTTGTGATGCCAACATGGCACATTGTTCTATTGCAAAATGGGGAAAGACCTGTTCATCCCTATTGTGTTACATTTGTCAGAGGGATCCTAAAGCCACTTATGGCCACACCAACTTGAAAAATAAAAATGTTTCTCTATTTTTTTTTTTTTTATTTCTAACCTGACACACGGTGCCTCTCTCCTCCAACGAACATGACTCTCCTCCAACAGCTCTTGCCTGGCCCAGGCTGGTCCCATTTTTGGGAGGAGAGCTTTCCCAGAAGTCTGCTCAGTCACCCAGGCAAATAAGCTGCCAGACACACTTTTGCATATCCAAGCCTCAATTTACACCCCAAATTATGTTTTCCCAGTCTCAACATGTTCAGTATATTTTCTGGCACATGTTGATGAATGTCAAGGAACTTCAACAAGGGGCGCATAGGCACTGCCTCTCTGACTCCTGGGATTGAAAGTGGATGAGACTCAGTATATGTGTGTTTGAGGACAGTCTTTTGTAAACTAGGACCAGCACTGCTTTTGGTTGTGGTAACAGAATACCCAACTAGTGGGGACTTGAACCTGGAATGAGCAAACTGGCCAGCAAGGCAAATCTGGCCTGTCACTTGTTTTTGTAGAACCTGTGAACCAAGAATGGTTTTTACATTTTTAAGTGATTGAACAAAAAAAAGAAGAATGAGGGGGCTCCTGGGTGGCTCAGTTGGTTAAGCATCCAACTCTTGATTTCGGTTCAAGTCATGATTTCAGGGTCATGAGATCAAGCCCCGCATCAGGCTCTGTGCTGGGCATGGAGCCTGCTTAAGATTCTCTCTTTCCTTCTCCCTCTGACCCCTGCTCCTGCTTGCACACAGTCTCCTCTCTCTGCCTCTTAAAAGAAGAAGAAGAATGAGATGTTATGACAGGTTAAGGTTATATGAAATTTAATTTTCAACGTCCATAATAAAATTTGACTAGAGCGTAGCCACACTCTTTCCTTATGTGTTGTGTATGGCTGTTTCCACGCTACACCAGCAGAGTTAAATAGTTGTGATAGACATTGTGTGGCCTGCAAAGTCGAAAATAATACTATCTGGCTCTTTACAGAAAAACCATGCTGACCCCTGGCTTAAATCATTATATATATATATATATATATATATATATATATATATATATATCTATCTTTACTTAAGAAATCTGAAAATAGGCATTTCCAGGGTTTAGTTCAGCAGTTGCATAAAGTCCAGATGCTGAGTTGGCATCTCTAAAACTCTCCGTCTGGCCTCATAGTCACAAGATGGCTGCATCAGCTTCAAGCGCGACTTACAAGATCACATTCAAAGCCAGGAAACAAGAGAACAACAGGGAGGCAGAGAAGGGCCTGATTAGTATGCTTCTTTAAATTTAACAGAGAGGAACATTTTCTTTCTCAAATTCCCCTGAAAAGACTTATCTTCAATCTCGTTGGCCGGCACTAAGTCACTAGGTGACACGACATCCCATGCTGTCGTGGAAGTGGCTGAAGGAGAAGGGGGAGCAAATGGCCATTGGGCCATTGCGTGGCTGACTGTGTGATTGTCACCTACACAAACTATGGCTATGGCCAGCTGGTGACTTAGGGGCAGGGGTGTGAGAGCCCATTGTGCACATCTCTTCCCTACCCTGCATTTAGTGAGGCCATACAGGTGGTTGAAAGTCGGCTGAAATTGACCATGGTGGGAGTATTGATGCCACAGAAGTCGCCTAATACTATAAATCAAGTGTTTTTATCAGCACAGCACTGATGAGGGATGATTTTTATTTGGCTTACACTTTCCCAAGTTTTCTACAAGAACACGAATTAATTTTATAATAGGAAAAAATGTTTTTTTAAAAGATTTTATTCATTTTATTTGAGAGACAGAGAGAGAGAAAGAGAACACAGCAGGGGGAGGAGCAGAGGGAGAGGGAGAAGCAGGCTCCCCACTGAGCAGGGAGCCAGATGTGGGGCTCAATCCAGGACCCTGGGATCATGACCTGAACTGAAGGCAGATGCTTAACCGAATGAGCCACCCAGGCGCCCCAAAAGCAGAGTCTTGAAGAGGTATTTATGCACCCATGTTCATAGCAGCATTATTTACAAGAGCCCAAAGGTGGAAGCAAACCAAGTGTCCATCTATAGATAAATAAATAAAAAAATAAGGTATATACATGCATGCAATGAAATATTGTTCAGCCTTTAAAAAGGAAGGCTATTCTGACACATGCTACAACATGGATGAAACCTGAAGACATTATGCTGAGTGAAACGAGTCAGTCACAAAAAGACAATGTATGATTCCAATTATATGAGGTCCCTAGACTAGTCAAATTCGGAGACAGAGAATAGAATAGTGGTTGCCAGAGGCGGGGGCTGGGAGGGGAGAATGGGGAAATGTTATTTAATGGATACAGAATTTCAATTTTGCAAGATGAAAATAATTCTAGAAACTGGTTGCACAACAATGTGGGTATACTTAACATTATTCAATCATGTACTTAAAAATGGCAAGATGGTAAATTTTATGTTACATATATTTTACCACAACTTAATTTTTTTTTTAATTTTCTGGGGACAGTGTCTAGAGGCATTTAGATGGTCCAGCAGCTGACATACCATCGTAGATTGTCCTACAACACAGCCTATGACAAAACCAGGCTGTCCCGAACCCCTGATAATAGAATTGTTTCCCTTTATACCAAGAAGGTTAGAAAAGCACCAAAATACGTGTGTGGGGTTTCCCTGGGCTGACACCGAGGAGTTCGTGCTGTGAGACTTCACCTTCCTATCAAGTTGTCTCAAATGAACAAACATGTCAGCAGGGTGGATGGTGGTTCCATGTCTGCTAAATGTGTCCACACCCGGATCAAATGTGCTTTCCTTACTGAGGAGCAGATGTATGAAAGTGTTGAAGGACGGAACACAAGCACAGAGTTAGAAATTAAAAAAAAAAAAAAGCTTTTTTTGAGTAATAGAGATTTTTTTTTTTTGGTAAAGATTAATTTAAGCTTGAGCTGGAAAATGTAGTTGAAACAATATTTTGAGTCCAAGTGAATCCAGACTCCAGGACAGACTGACTTCTGAGGTAGCTGAGAAGGGCAGCTAGGAACTCAGGCTGGACCACGAACTCCCTGAAGACCTCGGGAGCTGGACTTCTTGGCGATTTGGGTTAGAAGCAGAAGCAAAGACTGTCCTGCCCCGTTCCAATCTGGGGGGCTCCTTTCTGAAACAATGAAGAATACCAAGCTAGGATTACAACATTGGGTCTAGTTTAAATGTTCACCTATAATTCACACTTTAACATAAAAGATAAACTATAATTGTACTTTCTTCACAGAATTTTAAAGAAACAGGAGTCCATTTTGCATCACAGGCTGGAAGGCCAGTCACTAAGCCACACTGTGTCTTCTTTTCATTTCTCTCAGGGCCTCTCTGTGAGTGTAAGTATAATCCTATTTGGAAGTAACATCAAGAGTCTAAGTCGGAGACCTGTTGTAAAAGTGAGACCCGAGCCTGATTGTCCTTCTGCTAGCCGCCCAGGACACACCTCCACCATAGCACCCGGAGGGAAGCCATTTGGGACCCGAGAGAGACCCCAGTCTGCTTGAAAGGCCCGGTCAGAACCACCCTGTCCCAAGAATTGATTTCAGCTTTATGGGTGGACAGCAATGTTCTCCAATGTCTGATCCTGAGTCTTCTCTTTTGTCTTTACGCAGATTCAACAATTGCATCTGTAGGGGTGTCTCCAAGCCCTCACTTCTGCCTGACTTCTCTGGTAACTCCAGTCCCACGCTCCCACCTGCCCCAGAGAAAGGTCCACTCTGCTGCCTGACCAACACGGGCCCGAAAGCTCAATGCTCCAAAATGACCTCATCCTTCCACCGCCCAGACCTGAAACCTGGAATGATTTTCAACTCCTACCTCTCCCTTGGCACAGCGACCCAGTTAGTCACCACGCACAGTCGCCTGCTGCTGGTAATGGATTTCACACTCATCCCATTGTAAACGGCTGTGAGATTACCGTGGGTGTCTGACCTGTCAGGCAGATCAGGCAGAAGGGGACCCCGCCTGGAATAGGCTGGCGTCAGCATGGAAACCTGTCACTAATGGCAAGAGTGGAGTGGAATGGGAGCGATGGGGCGGTGGGTGAGATGAGGAGATGTGGTCAAGGTCAGGGCCAGATTCCCAGGCCCAGAGGAGTCAGACAGGTAGGGACGTCATGAGCCAGAACAGACCTGGGAGCTGAGCTGGTTTGGGCTCATAAGACAGAGCATGGGCACTGTGACTGGCTTCTAGGGACAGAGCTCTGCTTTGGGGCGACGGTGGGCTCCCCTTGGAAAGCCCAGGCCTATGCTCTGTGTCTTAGCCGTGTTGTGTGGCCAGGCCTCACGGAACTGTGTACCCTTAACACGATCCCTCTTTTCTACACTCCCACCTCAGCCCGGCCCAGCCTCCTTCATTGCCTTGACTTTGAGGAACGTATCTCTACCTGGGAGAAGACCATCATGATACAACCTTGCAGCCTCTGGAGGGGGGCAACTAGCATCTGTCGCACACCTGCTAAGGCCTTTTGTGTATTTTATCACATTCATCCTGGCAGCAACCCCTGAGACAGAGGCGGACAACTGACATTTGTTCAGTGACTTTGGTTTTATTTTATTTTCACAAACACTAACTCATTTGACCCTATGGGAACCCAGTGAAGTGGTCAGAGTCCTATTTGGCAGATGAGAACACTGGGGCCAGAGGGATTAAAGTGACTCCCTAAAGTCACCCAGGTCTTCGTTACAACAAGTCTAGTCCATCAGTAGCGCCTGGGAATTGTTAGAAACACAGGTTCTTGGGCTCACCCCAGGCCACTGAACCAGCGTCTGCATCTGAACTGGGGCCCTGGGGGATTCACAGGCACATTAAAGTGGGTCTGGGGAGGGCGCCTGGGTGGCTCAGTTGGTTAGGCGACTGCCTTCGGCTCAGGTCATGATCCTGGAGTCCCGGGATCGAGTCCCGCACGGGGCTCCCTGCTCAGCGGGGAGTCTGCTTCTCCCTCTGACCCTCTCCCCTCTCATGTGCTCTCTCTCTCTCTCAAATAAATAAATAAAATCTTTAAAAAAAAATAAAGTGGGTCTGGGGAGTTGTTGGAGGAATCTGTACTAAAAAAGCAGCCTGACAGGGCTAAGTTGGTTCCAATGAGCAATGGTGGACACAAAGACCCCAGGTTACCTGCAGCTCTTAGAGTCCAGCTCAACCCCTGGCCCTCGGTGGGCAGTGAAGCTGACAGAGCCAGGGATTGGATGGGGAGAGAAGAGAAAGGGAAGTCAAGTCAAGGGGCATTTGTGGAGCTCCAGGCACACATAGCAAGGAGGCCTGGGAGCTGAGGGTGTGCGTGGGGAGCGAGACACAGGAGCCCGCCAGGGAGGCCTACAGCCCAGCACATGGAGGCAAGCGAAGTGGAGAAGACGCTGGTCCACTGGCGGTGGAGGGCCTTCCTGAGCAGAGGCAGAGGGAAGGCAGAAGGAGGCTGGTAGGCCTAGGCTGGGTGGGCCCTTCAGACCAGGCAAGTGGGGCAGATACAGTCCACCGGGCAGTGTCTTCACAGGGTCTTGGCTGGAGAACGTCCTAGTGCCGACTTCTCTACACTTTGTTCCCCTCACCCATCTCCTCTTCTCAGGGGAACGTCTGTGCTTATGCCATTGCAGCTTGAAGAACTGCTCCCGCCCTTTCCGGACAACCAGAACTGAGTCCACCAGGCCCCCTTCCCTCTTTCTGGAGTCTTGATAAAGCCGCCACTCTTCACCCAGTCACTCGGCCGCTCACCTTGGGAGTGATCTCTGACTCCTCCCCTTCTTATGACCTTCACATCCAGTTCAGTTGCCTCCGTGGGAATTATCTCTGATAAGAACCGTTCATCTCACCATGTCTCCCTACCTCTCCTATCTCCACTTCCCACGCAGGACTCTTTGGAGGCTTCCTTTGTGGAGTTCAAATTCCGCAGCCTCAGCTACTGTTCTCAGCGCCCCGTGCCTTCCTCCCACTTGACCGTGTCTCTCACTTTCCCCGGTGTTCCTGTTGAGACAGCCATTCCCATCGTCCCCCGCCTCCCCTCCCTCAGAAACTTCTTGTCCATTCCTGTCGTCTGCCCCCGCCGGGGGAGACCCCTTGTCCTTGTGTCCTCTAGCCAAAGCCTGCTCATCTTTCTATGCCCATAATATGCCTTTGCTTCTCTTTTGTTGGGATTAGAACCAAGGATTTGTGGCCCAAGTAAATGATGGAGTCATGATGATCCCTATCACGCACAAATGTCACAGAAAAGACTGGAATGAAAGAGCAGTATAGAATCGTGGTGGCCTCTGGGTTCTGGGAAACTGGTAATTTTTTTTTTCTTCCTACTTTTAAAAAATATTTTCCTATTTTCTAGGTTAAGCGTGTGCTATGCTGTACTTATACAAAGAACATAAACTATTATGTTCTCTAGAGCATGGATTGCAGTGTGGAAGAGGCTGATGGGCAGGCTACTGTTCAGAAAGGCGAAGCTGGGTGGACCCAGATGGTTGGTGTTGGGAGAGGTTAGGGAAGTGGAAAGCACAGTAGTTAATTCGGACCTGGGCTTGAATCCCAGCTTTGCACCTCACTCTGTGACCCTGGGCAAGTTAGTTAACCCTCTGAGTTTCTACATATGCTAGTTATGTGGCCTTGGGGAACTAATTTAGCCTCTGTAAGCCTGATGATTCATTCAACAACTTTTATAACTAGGGAACTATGCACCAGGAACGGTTCTGGATGTTGCAGTCTAGCCGGGCACAATTCACACCAAGTCTCCACCCTCACGGAGTTTCTTGAGGGGGAGAGGCAGGTAATAAACATCCAAGAAAGATGTGATATCTGAATGTTTATATGTGCACACACCTACACAAACACATATATGACAGCCCAGGCAGTGCTTACGTGCTACGAAGAGAGGGTAAAGAGGGGTCTGGAGGCTGCAGTGCGGGAGGGCTTGCTGTCTTAAATAGGGTATTTCAGGGAGGTTTCACTGAGGAGGTGACATTGAAGCAGAGATCAGAAGGAATGAGAGAGCCAGCTCTGTGAGTGCCTGGGGGAGAGAATGCCAACGCCAAAGGCCAGCAGTGCCAAGGCCTCCGTGCAGGAGTGGGCTGTGGGTCTGAGGAGCAGCCAGGAAGAAGGCCGGTATGGCAGGAGCCAAGGAGGGGGAGGGGCAGAAGAGGAGGGCAGGGAGGTGGCAGCGGGCCAGAAGTTGCTGAGCCTGGTAGGCCATGGTCAAGACTTCGGTGGTAGGCCATGGTCAAGACTTCGGTGGCTAAGAGTAGTGCCAAAAGGGGCAGTGGTGGATGGATCTTGAAGGCAGAGCCAATGGGACTTGCTGACACACTGACTGTGAAGTGCGAATAAAACACATCAAGGAAGAGTCCTTGAACAAATTGTGGTCTGAGCACTGGAGGGATGAAGGTGCCATGTGGCTATTTACTGAGATGGGGAAGTATCGCGTACCTGCTTCAGCCTATCAATAACCAATGCCCTAGTGGGACTGGCCCTGTGGTTCTTATAATGATTGCAACACACCCTTCAGCAATAACCATCAGGGAAACTTTTTTTAAAAAGCAAAGGTTTATTACTTACAGGACCTGGAAATTACATAGCATATTTGGGGCCACAGAGTGAGGTCACAGGGAGAAGGAGAGAAAGAGAGAGAGAAAATGCACATGGAGGCCTGGGGTGAAAGGTAGAGGTCTCGGGTTTCACAGACTCACACTGTGTTGGTGAATTTAAAACATAAGAAGGGGAATTTATTTTTTTTTAAGATTTTATTTATTTGACAGAGAGAGACAGTGAGAGAGGGAACACAAGCAGGGAGATTGGGAGAGGGAGAAGCAGGCTTCCCACGGAGCAGGGAGCCCGATGCGGGGCTCGATCCCAGGACCCTGAGATCATGACCTGAGCCGAAGGCAGACGCCTAACAATTGAGCCACCCAGGCGCCCCAAGAGGGGGAATTTAAAGCATGGGAAGAGAAAAGGCAAGGGATCCAAATGATCAGTTATCAAAATCGACCAAAATCTGTAAAACAAAGGAACCTCAGTCCAGGGAGCCGCCTGGCTCTTGGTCTAGTCCTGTAGCTGGTAATGTGAGGTGGATGCCTCTTGGAAGTGCTACCTTGGCCGTCTGAGCTTAAGTCAGGCACTTGCATTACAAAAAAGAAAACCAATGGGCCAGAGTTTCCACTACAGGAAGGTTGTGGAAGGAGCAGGTTGGGGGGCACAGAAAAGGTTTGATTTTGGATAGTGTGGCCATGTCTATTAGATGTCCAGGTCAAGGCGTTGAGTAGACAGTTGGGTACTCAAGCCTGGAGTTCAGGGGACAGTAATATTACTCAATCATGTACTTAAAAATGGCTAAGATGGTAAATTATATCTCCAGATATATAAACATAGTTTAAATGGAGATATAAACATAGTTGCTCTCAGCATAGAGAGACGGATCTCATTTCATGACCCTGAATGAGGTCATCTTGTGTGAGCAAGGACAGAGAAAAAAGAGTGACTGAGTCCTGGGGCCCTCCAATGTTAGACGTCAGGAAGATGAAGAGGAACCAGAAAAATATGTGGAGAAGGAGGGACTGGTGAAATAAAGGGGAAGCAGAAAAGAGTGGAGGCCCAGAGGCCAGGTGAGACTGTGTTCACTAACCATGAACCCTTGTGTTGTTGTTGCTAGTATTATTGACGGACTAAGTTCAGGCTCCATGTGGGTGATTCTATTACTGCTTTATCTGGAGGAATGCTATTACGGCTATATTAAAGAAAGGCCACCATTTTCAATGGTCAATGGTTCAACAAACCAATTCCATCCAATTGAATGCAATAATCATCTCGCACTCCAAATTAGGTTTCTCCTGACCTCACACAGCCACCTGTGATGGAAATCCAGGGGGAACAAGGCAGTGGTGGGGGCTGGGTGGGGGTGGGGAGCAGGGCTTGGGAGGAGGCCACATTTGGAATCCTTGGAAAGCAGGTGGGGCCTGAGATCCCACAACAGAGCTTTGGTCTCTGGGGAGCCTGGTGAGGGTTAGGTGAGGTCCTGGGCCCAGAGCAGGTGAATGGTGACACCTTGAGCAAAATGAGGAAACAGGCAGAGGAGCTTCTTTGGTGAGTACACGGATTTTCTGGCATCTGGTGGAGCCTCCAGCTTCCTTCTCTGTGACCCCTGACCTGGCACACCTTAGATTTGCCATTCCCTCGCCCTTCTCCATACTTGGGTGTCCTGCTCTCTGATTCTAGCCCCCGACTGCCTCCTGTTTTGTCCCTCCAGCAGCACGGCCTCTGATCCTCTCAAGTCAGCACCCGCTCTGGTCACGGTCACAGGCCTCCCTTCCAGCCCCTCCTCCCTGGGGCCCCTCACCCACCAGCATCCTCACTCCCACCGCAGAGCCTGAATTCACACAACAGCCAAGGCAGGTTCTGTTCTGTTCTCTGAAATAAATAAAATCTTCCTCTTGTTCCCGCTGCTTCACTGAACAGGTACAGCTCATACTTTTTGGAAGCCACTGTCCCTTGTTATTACACTGTTTTCTCAGAGCCTAATCACTCTGGGCACATTATAACCTTCAGAGAGACATGCTTTCCTTTTTTTTTTTTTTAAAGATTTTATTTATTTATTTGAGAGAGAGAGAGAGAGCACATGAGAGGGGGGAGGGTCAGAGGGAGACGCAGACTCCCCACTGAACAGGGAGCCCGATGCGGGACTCGATCCCGGGACTCCAGGATCATGACCTGAGCTGAAGGCAGTCGCTTAACCAACTGAGCCACCCAGGCGCCCGAGAGACATGCTTTCCTGAAGTGAGCCTTAACATGTAAGATGGAACTGGAGGGTGCATCAGGGCTCACCCCAGAGAAACCCCAAGGATCACAGAGGTGGGGGTGGGCAGGAATTGGGAGGAAGTGGGGATCACAAAGGAGGTCAACCCCTTCAGCTAGATGACTCTGCGCTTTGCATTTCACGGAGGGGAAAAACCTCTTTTTGTCACCCAGTTGTAATTTGCAACACTCTATATAGTCGATGGACAAGGCACAGAGTGTTTCACCACAGGATGATTCCACCCCTGAGGATCCAACCCACGGCCTTGGCCTCCTGACTAGGGTCATTAACTGAGCCAACTACACAAGAAAAGAACTCATAAGGCACAGGCCTGTGGGTCCGTGAGCTTGGTGGTCAGCCATGTTCATGTGTCCAGGTAGCAAACTTCAGGGCCTTGGGATGCCCCTGGAAGAAACAGCACACCCTCTGCTTCTCTCACTGGTCCTCACCAACGTTGTTTCCCACTGCTGGGGGCTGCACAGGGCCCAGCTCAGAGTCTAGCTCGGAGGGGGTGACAGAAGAAGAGTCCTTGACCCTGCCCTTGCAATGTCCATAGTCGAGTTGTGGCAAACAGAATGAAGAACTCAAGGTCGTTTAGAAGGCGAGGGGAAGATATCAGGGAAGTAGAGTGATGGTATGGGGAAATCAGGGTGCCTCAGCTTGAAGTGTGAGGCTTTGCGGCTCCTTAACATCCTGGCTCCTCAGCTTCCCTAAGGAATGAGGCCAATGCCATCTGTCCTTCGCTCTTGCCTTGGGCATCTGGCAAAGTAACAGGTGGAGGGTAGTGAAGGGGAGAGAACCGGAACGTGGGCCTGCTGTGGGAAGCTAATGTCTGGTCACTTCCTGTCCATTCTCAGGGAGTGTTCAAAGCAGGGGAGTTTACCCTTCCTCATCCCAAGCAGAAAATCGAAGCAAGATGTGACCTTGTTGTGCAAGCTCTAATAATCAAAAATCCCATGGCTAATCTAGCCTGTCTCTGGAAAGATAACACAAGAAACTGGTAACACTGCTTTTCTCGGGGGGTGAAAAACGAGCAGCTGAGCGAAAGGTATGGGAGGGACAGTCTTTCTCTGTGTTAGACTCTTTTATGCTTTTTAAATTTAATACCATGTGATTAGAATATCTAATACAAATTAAGTATAATTCCAACTTAAGAGTGGTTCTAGGAATTGGTTCGAGGTCGGGACAGAGCTGGGAGCTGGCTTTGCACTGGGTATTCTCCCTTAGATGCCCCTTCTCTGACCACGTGGGGTCGGTGAAGGGCTAGGAGCGTAGACCGAATCACTCTAGGCACATTATAGCCTTCAGAGAGACATGCTTTCCTGAAGTGAGCCTTAACATGTAAGATGGAACTGGAGGGTGCACCAGGGCTCAGCAGTGCCCTGCTGGCCGGGCCTGGCGTGGCCCCCGGAGCCGGGGTGTCATCTCGGAGTCCCTCTAATGAGAAGGACACACCTGCCTTCCTCTTCTGCCTTCCTCTGCACAACACTTTCCGCCCCAGGCCCATGAGCCTGAGTCAGGGAGGGCGGGTGTCGCTGGCACAGGCTGTACCCTCCAGCGCAGGGCACTGTGTGCTCACCTACCTGCGAACCGGGCCGGCCTGAGCTCACCAGGCCCACAAGTTGCATCAGCAACAAGCAGCGCTGGGAGGGTGGGCAAAGGTCATGAAGAGGTGCATGTGGCCACCCGGAGAGGCTCAGATACAGCCGAGGGCAAAGGGCAAGCCCAAATGGAATGAGGCAGTCAACGAGGAAGCCCTCCTTCGGGCCCTGGCATAGAAAGGGAGGCCAGCCGTGGCCACGATTGCTGGTCCTGAGCCAGAACTGCAGGGCCCAGTCCTGAAGCCTGCTTCCGTCCCCGGGCAGCGACCCCAACCCCGCTGGTGGCAGCCTGAGGTTGTTGTGACCCTTTGTCTGAGGGAGCAAGTGACACTCAGGGGCTGCCACTTCTGGGCTCCGAGTACCCTTCCTCCCATCTCTGTGCTCCCAGAATGTCTCCAGGCCTTCCCAGTCAGGCTTGGCTCCCAGTGTAGCTCTACCCCAGCTCCACAACTGGTTCTGCCAGCCTCCTCCACCTGGCCCCCAGTGCCCTTGAGAAAAGTTCCTCTGTGTCAACAGGGTCCCAGTGGCAAGCATGTGTGTTTGCGGAGGGCTGTTTCCTGCTTGGGCGCATGCCTGATGAACGGGCCAAAGGCAGATCGAGGATGCGGGAAGACCCCATGGGCCTGACTCCTGGTTCTGCCACTTCACCTCTCCGGGCCTTCGCTGCTTCACCTGGGGCTGCCCTACATCGTGGCATCGTCCCTTGGAGGACATCAGATGTGGCACACATCATCCATGTTATGTTATTACTCCTCCCGTCATTATCACGGAGCTCTTGGTCAGTGGATGCTGAATGTATCCTCATCTTGAGCTGACGGTGCCTCAGGAGGGTGGTAGGGCCTTGGCATCCCTACCTATGGCCTGGGCTTTGAAAGACAAGAGGGAGAGCAGGTAGAGGTAAGTCTACCCTCGAACGGGATAAGAGGGTGTGACCTCCCAGTGAAGAGGAATCGGGCCGGCCTGGACAGAGCCTGAGAGCCACTGGGTGCCCAGGCCCTCCCTGAACAGGTCCCTGCTCTGTTCACAGGCTGCGGGTGTGGGGCAGCTGGGTTGACTCAGAAACGCCCAGCCCTACCCCAGCTCCCAGAGACTTCCCTTAGGGGGCCCTGCTCTGCTTCCAGAAGGAATGGAGCTAGAGACCTAGGAGGGCCAAGGCAGAGGGGAATGAATGGGTATGTTTTCTAGAGTGCGGAGGGGTACAAGAAGCTCTCCGCACCGGAGACTGGCTGAGCTCACCCACTCTGGCCTTGCATCAGCTGCGGAGCTGGCTGCTGGGCCCTGGGAATTAGGCAGGAGGCTCCCTGGAGCCTCCTGGCCTTGCTTCTGGCTCTCAGGGAGAGGATGGGCAGGAGGAGCAAGCAGGCCTGGGGCTCCCCGGGCTCTCCATTCCCAGGCCGGCCAGCTGCCCCAGCTCCCAGCGTCCTGGGCAGCAGATGGCCTGTGTGCTCAAGGACAGGCACAGCTGAGGGCCTTGGGAGGTCACCCGGCCTGGCCAAGTTCTCCTTGCTGGAAGCCTTCCTAAAGTTGGTGGCGTCTCCCAGGTAGATTCAGGGACTCTGGAGCTGGTTCCTCTCTGGCCCCTGACATCACCACTTTAAAAATGGCCCTCTACCAAGAGCAGCAGGTGCTACACATATGGGCAGGACGTGTATCACGGAGACTTCCAATGTGGCCTTTATCTCACACTTACTCACCTCAGGGTTGAATGCGACAGGCGGTTCGGGGAGGGATTCCTGTTCTGTTGTTCTCCCCAGTGTTTGGGATTCATAGCATCCGGGAGAACCGCCTGGCACCTCCTCTGTCCCTGGATCCTTTTGGGGTACACAAGTGCGTGTGTGTCGGGGAGAGGAGTCTGTTCGAAACGTAAGCGAATGCCAGCTCCCTTTCATCTCCCCTCTTCCTGGAGCTTCTCAAAGGGGCGTGTGGAGTTTCCGGGCCCTCTGGAGGGCACCCATCAGCCCTCCTCACTCTCCAACCAGCCCTCTCTCTTGCCAGCCCTCTTCTGCTCCAAGCCCGTCGGGGCTGCTGTCTGTGATGTCTGAGAGCTGAGCTGAGGGCGCCAGGCAAAGGAAAGGAGAGCTGGAGGGCCAGAGCAGAAAGGGCAGGCTCGGGGGGTGGGGGTGGGGGGTGGGGGCAGGGACACAAGGGCTCATGGGAGCCCGGGTCATCCCTAACCTAGTGCTTCTGGCCTCTCCTGGACTCAGTTTCCAAGTCTCCCTCACTTCCTCTCCATCTCCAGGTCTTACCCCCAGCCGAGGTGGTGCCAGAGAAAAAATGCACACACCCCCTCCCAATCATAGACTCCTCCCCCTTCCTTGGGCTTTCATTTCCTCACCCTTAACATGGGGAGACGGGACAAGATGGCTCAGGTGCTGTAGGAGTCCATGATAGCATTATTTTGCTAGAACTTTCTCTTTCAATGTTCTCCCCCCATGCAGACCCTGCCTTGGTGTTTGTTCTTGGGTTTTTGCTCCTAGTCTCTGACCCTCCACCCTACCTTCCAGGCTTTTATGGAGGCTGGGCTGATCCACTCATTATATCAGGACAAACATGAGGCTACTCCAAACCTACATTTGCCTTTTATAAGCTGTATCTCCTGGGTTTTCAATTAACCCAAAGTGCACTGCAAAGGGGGCGCTTCTCTGAGAGGAGCACAGAAGACCAGCTTGGCCCAGAGGGCAAACTTTGTGGGGCTGAGCAGAGAGGGCTGGAGGGGATGGGGGGAGAAGTAGAGAGCATAGGGGGAGGCAGTCCAGGCTATGAGAGACACGGTCCCAGGCAGCATGCAATGAACCCCAGGCCCCGAAGATCTTGGGATATCAAGGTCGGAAAGGCCCTTGGAGGTTACCTAAGCCGAGCCCCCTGCCCCTCCTATTCTATTTTAAAGATAAGGCCCAGCAAAATAAAGTGACCTAAAAGAAAGTATAATTTGATACCAAGAAAGCAGCAAGAACTTGATTTCCCTTTAGAAGGTGGTCCTTTAAATGGAATAATTTTGCTTCAGGAAGAGCTCACTCTTCGGGTTGTATTTTTCTCCTTTTTTATCACAAACTGGTGATATCACCCTCACGGTCCATGGGTGTTCTGAGGACTGGATTTGGAAACCACTGTTCTTAAGTCCTTCTGTTCTCAACACCCCTCTCTCTCCTCAGCCAGATTTGCAAAGTAAGCAAAGGGGACATCTGGGTCAATGGAGATCAAAAACATTGATCTCCATTGAGGTTGTAAAACCACCTCAGTATCCCCATAAATGGTCAGAGCAGCCGTACAGGAAGCAGGAAGCTGTCGCTCAGAGTACGGCACAGGCAGAAACTCTGCCTCGGGGCTCTGGGCCAGGGCTAGGACTTAACTCCATGCCAAGCAGACTGCAGTAGGTAGGTAGGTAGCTAGGTAGCTAGGTAGGTAAGTACTGGCTGGCTCCTCTCATACCCTTGGCACAGAAGGAGGATTCTGGGAGTATTGATTCTGGAAAGAGAGTGTAGTGTGTTCCCCCATCCTGGTGGAGAGGGCTGTTTTTTCCCCATCCTCTCAATTGCGAGTCCTTAGAGATTGGGAGCGAAGGTGGGGGGAGGAGTCCTCCAGGAGGTGCGGAGGGGGACAAGGTGCTAGTTTGGTGCTTGACACATAATATGCCCTCAGTAAACACTTGTGAGTGATGTGTGGGGTGTGTGGTAGAGTTCATGGCAGATCTAGAGCCAGTCAGACAAGTCTGAACTCTGGTTCTACCACTAACAGCTCTGAGCTTCGGAAAAATCCCCGATGCCCCCAAACTTCAAGCACTCGAGTGCCTGTGGCAGGCAGGGGTCTTCTTGACAAATATTGGAAGCCATACTCCCACTAGCTTAAACCAAAAAGGAAATTTCTAGCTCACATAGCTGGGAGGGGCACTACAGCAAAAGCTGCGACCTTGGGGCAGGACCCAGGGTCTCCCAAGATTCTGGCTCCTTGACTTTGCCTGACTTTTGCAGGTGGGATCTGTCCCTGTGGCGGAGAAGGTGGCCATTTGCAGCCCAAATTCAGGCTTGGAGAGATGGCTTCTCTCTCTCTCTCAACATCAATATATCCATCTCAGAGAAGGCTTTGATTGGGGCTGTTTAGGCCCTAGTCAGACCTGGGTCACATACCTGGTCCTACGGTAAGGGGGAGTGGATGACGTCACAGGAGGAGGGGGATGGGAAAGCCAGGTGGGCAGACAAAACAATAATACAGTACCTACAATACCTAAAGGTTGGTCAAGTACGCGTGTGTGCGTGTGCGTGTGTGTGTGTAGGGGGGTTGTTGGGGAAGCCAGAGTCAGAAAGAGCCCCTGAAAAGGGAGCATGCAGGTGGGACCAGAACCAAGCTTGGTCTATTCACAGGATTATCATGATAGTATTACCTATCATTTGGCCCTACTATATGTCAGGCTCCACATTAGGCTAAGTATATGTTCCATAAATCATTTCTCATTCTCACAGTAACTCTAAGAAGTAGGTATTATTAGCCCCATTTTAAAAATAAAGAGACGGTTGCTGGAGGGAAGATGGGTGGGGGGATGGGGTAACTGGGTGACAGGCATTAAGGAGGACACTTGATGTAATGAGCACTGGGTGTTCTAACACAACTGATAAATCACTAAATTCCACCCCTGAAACTAATAATTCACTATATGTTGACTAAATTGAATTTAAATAAAGAATTAAAAAAAAAAGTAAAGAGACAGACTTTTAGGACACATAGGCAGTGAGTGAGACAGATTCAAAGGTGGGTCCTTCAGACTCCAGAGCCCATATTTTTATCCAGGGTCAAGCTGCTGCTTTAGAAGCCAAAGCTGAAAGCTTGCTGGACAGTTGCAGACAGCACACTGTGAGCCCCAGCAGGTGTGGTCTTGCCAGGGACTTTCACGAACTTCCCAACTTCCCGGCTGCTTACTTCCTCCGCTCCCCGTCCTACAGGCCCTTCCTGGCAAATGGAGACAGGCGAACCACTCGTGGTAATACAGGGACCTCTTCACCAAATGGCATTTCTCCCAGACTTGATCCCCCAATTGGTGACCCTGCCTGGAACTGTCTAGAGTCTGGCCTGTTCAGGTGAGAGGAAATGGGGCTGGGGTGTTTGGTGGGACACTGGCATGGCAAAAAAAAATCAATGGATGTCATCTCTCACCTAAACCACAGAAATATCTGCAGCCCCTAATGGTTCTCTGTCCCTGTGCCGCCTCTCCAAGCCATTCAGCTCGGCCCAGCTAAAGACACCCTCCTAAAATACTATCCCTCCTGCACCCTCCCCTGCTCCAAACCTCAGTGGCTCCCCTTTGCCCACACTCATTATGGAGGCTTCCCAGGCTTCTCAGGACCTAGCCCTCCCTCCCAACTTCTCTAGTTTTCTCTTTTACCACTGCCTCTCGCACTTGGGAATGCAAAAGACTTGGAACAATAGGATAGTAAGGAACCATATGTGGCTATTTAAATTTAAATTAATTAAAATTAATTCAATTATAGTTAAAAATTCAGTTCCTCCGTCACGCTAGTCACATCTCAAGTGCTCAATAACCTCTTGTGCTCATGGCTACTGTACTGCACAATGCAGATATAGAACGTTCCTATCATCCCAGAAAGTTCTATTGAGCTTTTCTCTTAACAAAGGAAGCTCTGATCAAGGAATGTTAACAGCTTTAGAGGAATCCAGGGTAGATCTGACCTATTCAGTGACTTTTTTTCTTTCCTTTTCTTTCTTTCTTTCTTTTTTTTATTCAGTGACTCTTTCAACAAATATTTGGCACCTACTGTATTCCAGGTCCTGAATACACAACAGTGGGCAGTGGGAGCTTCGTCCTTTTCTAGGAGTGAAAAGGCAATTGCTAGAAGGTGTCCTAAGTGCCTGAGCCCAGGTTTGGGGATCTGGGAAGGCTTCCTGGAACAGAGGACATCTAAGGGCAACCTGTAAGCTGAGGAGGTACTAGCTAAACTGAGTGGCTCTCTAGACCAAGCTCTTTTTGGTCCTCAGTGGCCCTTATCATAGGCTGTTCCCACTGTCTGGACTGCTCCTCCTCTCTTTTTCCCCAGGGAGGGAAGGACGGAGGTTAGTTCCTTAAAGTTAATTCTCCAGCTGTGACCAAGCAGAGAGTGTTAGGCCACCAACCCAAGAGCTCTGTGCTGTGGCCTCTGCTATCCCCACCCCTCCCCCCCAGGCTAGCTGGCTCTGGGGCTAGGCAAATGCAGGGCTAGGAAAAGCAGGCCCTGGGGTAGAGGGCTCCTCGAGAAGTGAAAGCTGAAAATCTGGTGGGAGATGGGAGAGTCTGATTGTACCCTGAGGCCAACACAAGGTTGGGCTCTCCACCTTTCTCCAGTCCCTAAGTTCCCGCCTCCGTCAGCTGGGGAAAGTGTAGAGGAGACAGGCCACTCCTACGTAGGGCCTAGAGGGAGCCAGGACCGGCTCTAGAGCCGAGGGAGGCTGGCCTGGGGTCTCCTATCCGCCTGCTTCTGCGAGAGCCCCCAGCTGCTAATCCCCTCCAGATCACACAGCTGCGCCCACCCTCACCTGGCCCTATACCACCGGCCCCATGCTGCTCCTCTTCCCGGTGGCCTGGCCGGAAAGTACAGTGGGCCCTGAAAGTGACAGTCATTAACCCGAATTCCCGTGCGTGCTTATCTGGGAGACAGGCCCATCAGGCCCTGCACTGTCCTCACTGCTTTCCAGAGCACGCCTCACTTAAGCCTCCTCCCCTTGGATAATTGCGTAGGGACCTCTATCTCCGCCTCTATTACAGAAGTTAAGGAGAGGAGGCTCGGTCAGAGCCGGCCGCGCGGGCCCGACGGCCAACGCCCCATCGCCCAGCCTGGCCCCGCATCGCACTTGCAACGCACGGTGCCCGCGGCCCCCCTCGCCCAACTCCCCGGCCTCCGCACCATCCGATGCCCAGCCGCCCGGCCGGCCAGCGCCCGGGGTCCGTCGGGGGGCGGGGCCGGGGGCCCGGCTGGGGGTAGGGGGTCCGGCCCCTCCGTGCCAGCCTGAGCGCCGGGCGGCCGCAGAACCGCCCTTTGTTTGGCGGCGCTCGCGGCTTCTGCGCAGTCACGGTCACATGGCGCTTCCGGCACGGGGTGTTCCGGGCGCCGCGCCAGGGCTCGGGGACGCCCCCGCCCCTGCGCGCCCGCCGGCCCCGCGCGCCCGCCCGTCTATCTCGGACGCCCCCAGGCTCCCGGACCCGCGGCTGGACTTTCCCCGCCGCGCGCCGCGGGCATCTCTGTTCCCTGGCCGCTTGTCTTCTCTGAGCTCCACCCTTGGGCCTTCCATAGCTTTTGATCTTAGGAGTGGCGCGTCCAATACCCAGTTGCTTCCTGGGGTCCGCCTGTCCCCCTTACTCTAGACAACACCAAATGAGCAAAATCAGGCTCATCCCTCCCTGGGACAGCACTATACGGCAAGTAGGTGGGGCACAAGTAATTAAGTCCGTTCTTAACATTTTGTGGGGCGGTAGAAACAGCACCAAGCCTTTCCCACCCTTCCCCCACTCTGACCCCCCCCCCCCCCCCCGCCGCAAACAAAGTCAAACAAAAACCAGCCACCCCAGGCTGGCCTCCACCGAATGTCTGAGGGCAAAAGACCCACTCAGGGACAGAAATGGGGCTGGCCCTTCCTGCCCTGGCCTGGCCACCACTGCTCCATCACTCCCAGACCCAGTCTGTACCTTGGACACTTAAAGATCTTGGAGTATCATGGAGGCCTCATGGAGGCCTCACGGAGGCCACCTCTGCCTCGCTCAGCAGATTCAAGAATTCAGTCAACAAGTATTTATTGAAAGCGGACTATATACAGTGCGACCAAAGCTGCCAGCCCTGTGCTAAGCCCCCAAGAGAATGTGAAAGGATTCTCTTTTTGTCCAAGCAGTGCCCACCACCGCCCCCCCATCTCCCAGCAGGCCTCCTGAGGCTCAGCTTCCCGGAGGAGGCCTTTATCCAGAACAGCTTGGGAGGCTCTAGTAAACAGGGCAGACACCGCCATGCCTGGGGCCTGGGAATGGGGGCCCTGCATGAACCCTGCTTCCCAGCCTTGGCGATGCAGCAGGGAGGGGCAGTGCTGAGCCCCAGGTGAACATGCAGTGGGGTCTCAGGGTTCTTTCTGCTTCTGGGCAACCTTTCCCCGAAGCCTCTCCTCCAGGCCTGCAGGGACTGGGGCAAGGGAAGAGGAGGGCCTAGGGGGGTGGAGACCTGGGAGAGGTGAGAGGGAGACAGCCCAAGGTGGCCAGGGCAGAGAGCAAACTATGGGACCAGAAGTGGGTGCATACGGTGCGCGGGGGCATCAGGGCTTGGTGGGGAAGAGCAGGCAGGTGAGGTGATGGCGGCGGCTGTGTCTGTCCACAAGGGGCAGGGGATGCTGCGTGAAGTGCTGGACCATGGCCGCCACGGAGGGGAATAGCTAGACAGGACGCGGGACAGTGGTGAGTCCCCCGAGCCTCGTGCTGGGAGAAACTTCCTGAAGAAACTCTGGGGAGGAGGCTTGTTGACATTCTTCTAAATCCTTTCCCTCAGATTTGCCCCATGAAGTTCCATGGCCACGTTGTGCCCCATTCCAGGGCTCGCACAACTTTCTCACAACTGCACCTGCGGGCGTGCTGTTAGCCAGGCCAGGTAGAAATAACTCTGGCGCCCTGCCTCTGCCTGGGTCCTCCAGGATGGGGACATCAGCAAGTGCCGGGCACAAAGTCAGGTTCTTGGCACCGACAGGAGTCTGGACTACCTGGGCCCTGCTCGCCTCCTAGCTGGGGTCAAGGCAGGCATAAATCCCCACCCCCCCCGGGGCCCTGGGCAGACTGAGCCCTGCGGGAGGGGGTGCCTCCCCCAGAGGAAGGCAGACCTCTGAGAAGGAATTCAAGTCACTGGCCTCTGTCATGTCCACCCAGTCCAGAAAAACTGCAAAATGTGAGTTTTCCCCTGGGCAAATGCGCCCGGCTGGGCCCGGCACACGGCTCTGCTCTGCCCTCTCGCCTGCTAGTCTCCCCAGGCAAATGCGCCCGGCTGGGCCTGGCACACGGCTCTGCTCTGCCCCCTCGCCTGCTAGTCTCGGTCCTCCTCTAGCACCTACCTTCTTGTGCTTCCTGCCCTCCCGGCCCAGGGCATAGTGGCTCCCACCGTCCAGCCGCTGGATGGGAATGTTAAAGACCCGGCCATGGAGAAGCACCGCCAGGGTGAGGGGCTGGGAGCCGTGAGGCTCTGAGCTGGGGCGCACAGTGTAGGCCCCGTCCTGTGCAGGAGACCCCATCTGTCAACCTGCAGCCCTGGCCCACAGATGGCCAGCACCCCCCCCCACCCCGCCTTCCCATTCCCAGCTGCTCAGCCAACCACCATCCATGAGCAGATGGGTTTCCTCAAAGGCCCAGGGGGGCTGCAGTTGCCCACCTTTCGGAAGTGGAGCAGGGCACTCTCAACGGCATGGCGGTCACAGTTTCCTGAGTACCAGGGCTGACCCAGCAGGCTGCCGTCCTGTACATACACACGCAGCCATTCAGGGACGTGCCAGGGCACCAGAGAGGGGCTGGGGGGCAGAGAATCCTGGGCTGCTGTAATTTGTGTTCACATCTGCCTTCCCCAGACGGAGTCTCCGACAGCAGAACAAAGGTGTGTCCCCGCCCGCTGCCCAGCACGGTGCAGCACACACACAGTCAATGTGTTCCTTGCAATGGCAGCCGCCAGCAAGAGGGCTCCCTGTCGGCCTCCTCCCAGCCCTCTCCCAGCCCCTCCTCACCTCAGCAGCCGAGGTGCTCCAGGTGGGTGCTCTAGAGGAAAGAGAGGATCTCCTTCCTGCTGGAAGAAGCAGATTACAGAGTTGAGGCGGGGAGGGGATTAGGCAAAGAAAGCCTTGGGCCCAGCTGCAGAGGTGCGGGAGGTTAGAGGGCTGTGCACAGAGGCCTGAAGCCCAAAGCAGGACACTCGGTGCTTCACCCCTCCTCTCCCAGGTCTTGGGCTCTGGTAGGACCTATCAGCTAGGCCATGTGTGACCTCCAAATGAGGGGTGATCTTGAGGTACAAGCTGGGAGTTTCCTGCTTTGGTGAAGACCCTAGAAATTGCCCGGTGGGATCCCCTCCGGCCTGCTCTCAGCTGAAGTCAGAGCTGCAAGGACTCCCACAGCAAAGTGGGGCATGAGGGGCGGGCAGGGGATTGGGGAGCAGAGTTTGTGGCCTGCAGGGCTGTGGCTGGGGTGGGCTGGCAGGACTGCCTGAGGTTCATGCAGAAGATGCCCGTACTCACCTTTAGAGGTGGCATTCACTGCTCCCTGGGACACAGAAAGGCTGGTCAGAAGAGACTCGGGCCCATAGCCCCATCCCCCGGGCAATGAAGTCCCTCCCTGAGCCTCCCCCCACCACAGGTCACTTCTCCCCTGGCTACTAGCCTCTTACATTCTGAGCTTCCTGGGGGGCTACGGTGGGCCTGTGGGGGCAAGTTGGGGAAGAGAGCTCAGGTTTTACCTCCTTTAAGTGAAAGAGCCCAGTGCATCCAGAGATCACAGGGTCAGAGCTGGGGAAGCCTGAGTTGGCCATCTTGTGCGCACACACACACACACACACACACACACACACACACACACACACCTGGTGGGCACTCACCTGGGCACCAATGATACCCTTGGCAGAGAGACTGGGGGCATCAGGACTTGGGAGCTCAGAGTCTGAGTCAAGGCCGGGACTGAAAGAGGGAGGGCAGGCTGGGCTGGGCTGGGCACCAGACAGGAGATCCACGCTGACCAGGGAGGGGTGCAGATGCCCGCAGGGCCTGCTGCTTCTCAGCAGCCTGGGATCTCTGGGAGTCCTTCCAACCAGAGGGAGCGCTGTCCTGCCATAAGAGCTGGGAAGCCCCATGCAGCCCTTGCTTAAGTCTCCCCTACTAGGCAGAGTGGGGGGCAACCTGGACCAAAGACTGAAGGTTGGGTGTCCCTGTGGGTGTCTGAAGGCAAATGTGTATTGGTGGAATGGTGAGGGAAGACGAGGGAAGAAGATGGAGCCAGAATGTGTCCTGTTTTGAGCAGCTGAGGGCCCCAGGGCAGGAGGGAGCTGGGACAGAGGGAGATGTTTACCTGGACTGGGCTCACACTCCAGGTAGAGGTTCTCATCAGATGTCTTTGGAAGGCCTGGCACCTAAGGGTTTGACCAGCAAGTGGGAGAGAGGGTGAATCCATCATTTGGGGGGGGGCTGTGGGCACCTCCCCCCCCCAAGGTGGACCTCTTTCTGAGAGCTAGCTGGAATGATTCAAGTTGCTCCTTTGCCTGGGGAGGAGCATCCATGGGGACCTTCCTCCTTCAGAGGTGCTTGTAGGCCCCAGCTCTGCTAGGACATGGGCGTCCAGGAGGAGATCTGGGCGAGGCCTTCCCCAGTAGCGCTGGTCAGTACAGATAGCTGGCTTACACCCTGTCAGGGGCCCGTGGCAAACAGGGAGCCCACTCTGCTCTGAGCCTTTTTCCTTGGTTTCAGAGATATTTCCTGACCCTCCCAGGCCTGCTACCCTAACTCTGCCAACTTCCTAGCCAGAACCCTAGAGGGTAAGTGGTGGGGGGGGGGGACGGAGGGGCCACTCACCACTCTGGCCGGTGTAGCCAGCTCTGGAAGGAAAAGGAGAAACCACCAGTCAGAAGCACAGGGAGAAAGGAATTCAGTGAGACTTAGGCTGGAAGAGTGGAGTGTCCTCTGATCTCATCTGAGGGCATCCTCCGAGCCAGCGTTGAAGCCCCAGGAGAAAGCCACCCTGAGCTCTGATTGCCCCACTTCACAACCCTGGGGGTGTTGCCGGGGTTGACCTCCCAAACCATTTGCCAGGCTTGCTCCAAACGACTTTGGGCTGTTCCAAAAGTCAAAACCACCCCCAAGCTCATGAACGCTTACTAACCACTGGGCACAGTAAACACAAACTTGCCTCAGATTAGCTGTTTGACCCGAGGCAGGAGGAGACTGCCCCTCTTGGGCCCTTTCCAGACAAAAACACATTGGCTGAGGTCCCTCACTATCCCGACATCCCAGGGTTCTGGGTTCACAGGCCTCAGGGCACTTAGCACAGGCAGAGTCTCTGGACAGTGATAGCAATGATGACAAGGCTGGAGACTGGGGCCAAAGGGTCCCTTGGATGGGGGTTGACACTCAGATGTGTTTCCATAGTGAAGGCTGCCCTTCAGATCTCCTCATCCCGGAGTGCCCCTTGCCTGCCCCGGAGACCACAGCAGATGCACAACAGGACCTGGGAGTCTGGGACTCTGAAGCTCTGTGATCTCACACAAAGCATTTCTGGGCTCCAGCCCTCAGTCTCCTCCTGAACTGCCTGCCCTAGCGGGGATGGGGAATCAGCAGGTAAAAAAATGAGGACCCCCCCCAGGGGGGGAGTGCAGTGACCAGGCAAAGCCCGAAACCAAGTAGCCTGAGCTCAGGTCTACCCTGAGGGGGCCAGGATTCCCCACCTCAGGGTGAGCACCGAGCGGGCCTCGGAAGGACACAGGACATCCTCATTACCTTGCTTTACCACGGGGAAGGGCTGTCCCTGCTTCCTAGTCTCCGGCAGGCTCAGGACCGCCTTCAGCTGTGGGCACAAGGGGCGGGGAGGAAGAATAGGGTTAGGGGTGGGGGGGGAGGGGAACTGAGGCAGGGGAAGGGCAAGGATGGCGGGGTGGGGTGCAGCCAGGTTATGTATGTCTGCGCAGCCTCGAAACCACCGCAGCACAAGAACTCAGGTACAGAGGTGGCTCTTTGCCTCTGTCCTGTGGCTCTTCCTTTGTTGTGAGTCTCTCCCTGTTTTTCTTTTTATTCCAGTAAAATTCATGATGAAAGTGATAACGTCCGAGGCCATAAGCTTCTCTCAGCACAGCGGGCTCTCGAGCTGGCAGCGATGGCGGCAGAGTGGGGGATTTCTTCCCTCTCTAGGCAGGGAGGGGTCCTCAGGCCCCAGGGTGCGGGGAGGGGTAGCCGAGCCTGCCAGGCCTTCCCAGCTCCAGCTCCAGAGGAAGGGTGAGTCCTGGGGGATGCTGACAGGCAGGGGTGGGGGGGAGGGGGAGGGCCAGTCGGGCAGGTGGGAGCAGCAAGGGCTAACTGGGCTCCGCTTCTGACACATCTAATTTTTCAGGGGCCTCTTGAATGCAAATATGGAGGAATCTTGCAAATGAGATGCCTCTTAGATTTACTCCCTGGGAAATGGTAGCCGGGTAGGGTAGGTGGGGAAGGAGGGACTTGGGCAGGGGGTGCTGTTCACCGTTGTGGCCTGGGGCTGCGGTGGTGGTGACTTGGAAGGGCCCAGGGGCACAGCGTGATCTGGAAAAGGCCCCAGGCATCATGGGTCGGTGGGTTTCTCCCGCGTCGGTTCCCATTTTCCTCCCGCCCCCCACCTAGCCGCTATTTCCTCCATCCCCCTCTCCCCCTCCCTGGCTTCCCCCAGCCCCGTCTCCATGGCAACTGGAGGCGGCCAGCTTTCCTGCCCCCACCTGGCCTAGCGGAGGAGCCCTGGGGGTGGGATGCCAGCAGCCGCCGGGGCTCTCCTGGCATCCCTACCCTTGCTCTAAGAAGTGAGGGATCTCGGAGGAGGCCCCAGGGCCCCTGTCGGGCCTCCTGCTTTCCCACGGTTGCCTTGGTTACAGTGCCCCTCCAGGCTCCTCTCCCCTTCCCACTCTTCCTCCTGCATTTCTCCCTCCTCCCTCCGCCTTTCCTTCATCCTTCTCTCTCTCTGCCCAGCCCAGAAGCTTCCACAGCTGCCAGCTGAGGCCTCTCCTTACCGCCCCAGCACAAAGGGAGACAAGGCAAGGCCTGCAACCTCTTTCCTCGTGGGGACCCTCTGTCCTGCCTGACCACCCAACTCCCTGCCTCAACTCCCCAGCCCTTACCCAAGTACAAAGAGTCCTCCTCCTCCGTGTCAGGAAGGTGGGCTGGGGCAAGACTGAAGGGCAGAGCCTCACAGGGGGGCAGCTCATATTTATTTTCCTCCTCTTCCATCTCCTCCTGGGCTTTCCAGAAGGGACAGAAGACGCGCAGGACCAGTGGTAGCCACTGTGGCCCACCTCCCTCCACCCCAGGCTCAGCAGCTGCACTTACCTCGAGTCTCCGGGTCCCCGGGGCGGGCCGAGGAGATGGGCTGGGGGCATCTTTGTTCCAGGCTGGGGAATCTGGACAGGGGACTGATGAGACTGGCCTCACCTTCCAGCGCCCCCCACCCCACAATGACTTACTCTCTTTCCCTGCCATAATAAACCATCTGCCTTTTTACAGTGGGCCTCGCTGTTTCATTTGACTCAGAGGAGCCACTCATGGTGAGCCTTTCCAACACTGCAGCAGGGACCGTGAGGTCGGCATTTTGAAAATAAGGAGGCCACCGTCACTTACCTACACGTCTGGGGGGTGGAGGGGGTGGCTCCAACCTGCAACCAGACTCTAGTCAACTCTGCCCAAGGGGCCAGACACTGCACTGCTCCCAGGACATTCACAGCAGCGACTAGGTGAGTGGCGCCCCTTGGAGTTGTGTGCCAATAGCCTGGGGCCAGGGCAGCAGGAAGAACAGTCTGGGGGCAGAGCTAGTGCCTGGTGGGGACACAGCTGGATGAGCTGGTGCCCCAGTGAAGCCGGTGGTGAGGGAGCCCTCGTGCTCACAGTGGGGTGGAGGTAGGAGGATGGTCTCACTGGGCAAGTAGGGCTGTGCCCAGGAAAGGGGCATCGAGGTAGAGACAACAGAGGAGGCAGAGGAGAGAGGAGCCCGAGTACTCACCAGCGCTTGCTTCCCCTGAGCTTGTCCTGGAAAGAATCGGGGGAGGGGGGCGGATAAGGGAGGAGTCAGTGCCACCCGGATGCCTCTCCCTGGGAAGCGTCCTGGGCCCCCAGGGGTGGTGGGCACATCTGTGCACCTGCGGCTGCCCCAGGACCAACTCTCACCATGGCCAGGCTGAAGGAGCTCTGATTCCTGGGAGCCTAGGCTCTACCACAAATGGCCTGGGGACAGAGGCCCTATTCTTCTCAACATTTGCATCTCACAAGCACCAGGAAGGTGGGTCGGCTGTGGCCTCTAACCTCCGACCAAGTTGCCCCATGAGGCTCCCATAAGCTCCCCTACGTTGCCTCCCACAGCTTCGGTCCCCCGGTCTCCAGCCCCTCTGCCCCACTGGAGGAAGAGCTCTCCTCCCCTCTGCTCCAGGGCCTCAGGGTCACAGGCTGGACCCGTGCTCAGAGGCTTCCCGCAGCCCTCTGATCGGTGCCTCCTCCTCCCAGAGGTTCCGACTCACCCCGCTATCAGCCGGACTGACCTTTCCCAACTCACAGAACATAGGACATGAAGGGACAGGTCCAGTTGAAAATGGGAGACTGTCCTTGCACTTTCTTAAACGCTTTATGCTTGCTGGTGAATGGTGACCAACGATCAAAGAAATAGAGGTTAGTGAAAAGCTCAGAAATATGCGTGTGTATTTAGTTTGACAGCTTCCTTTGTGGATGGCTGTATTTATTCATTGAGTAAATATTTATTGAACATCCTCTCTATGCCAGGCACTGTTCCAGGTGCTGAAGATGTTATAGAAAAACCCAAGGAGGCATGTGTATTTCCTGCTGGATCCTCACAATAGCCTCATGATGCAAATGCTAGTTTTATCCCTGTGTTTCAGATGAGGGAAGTGAGCGTGTTAGAGCAGGCTCATCACGGAATACCACCGATGTGGTGGCTTGAACAACAGAAATGTCTTTTCTCACTGTTCTGGAGGCCAGAAGCCCAAGATCAGTGTGCCATCAGGATTCCTTTCTGGGGAGAGATCTCTTCCTGGCTTGCAGACGGTCACTTCTCGCTGTGTCCTCACATGGCCTAGACTCTGTGCAGGCCTGGAGAGAGATGTCTCTGATCCCTGCTTAGAAGGACACCCGTCTGATGGAATCAGGCCTCCACCTTTGTGACCTCCTTTAACCTTAGTGACCTCCCTCCAGAGCCTGTCTTCAAATCCAATCACAGTGGGCAGTAGGGCTTCACCAGATGCGTGGAGGAGGGAAATGCAATCCAAATCTCAGAGGCTTTGAGGAATTAAGTGGCTTTCCCAAGGTCAGACAATCCCACCAGGGTTTGCCCAACCCAGAGCCTGTGCCCTAACCAATGCGCGCTCCTGTGTCTCATCTGGGGTTGAGTCCTTACCCACCTTTCCTATGACGGAATTAGACACAGCAGGAAACATGGCTTCCTGAAGCCTGAAGGAGCCCATGACTTCCAGGTGTTCTGTTACTCGAGTGACTTCTGGAACTTTATTATCTGAGAAGTGTTGGGGGAAAGGCCTGGGGTCTGACTTTGTTTAAAACAGGGACTGAGGAAACACAGATGAGGATCATGAACATAAGACCTTTCTAGGGCGCCGTTAACTTTCCTCTGTCTGTTACTTTGGTGATGTTCTCGCTGTTGGCAGAAAGGAGAAGTGAAGGCCAGGTGCTTACATCTTTGGAGGCCACGCGGCTGGGACACTAAGGAGAAAGCCCCACGGTTGGAGCTGGCCACAGCCTTCAGAGAGGAAGACCAGATGATTCCTGGGACCTGCGGGTCAATGCGCACTTCAGAAGCTATGAAAAATCACTGGGGTGGCTTAACAGGGAGCCCATGTGGTAGAATGGGAAACACTGAGAAAACAGAAACAGAGAAACAATCCAGGCCTGGGTCAGGAAGAACAGGAGGCTCCTCCCTGACCTCCCCTCCCCATTTGACCTTTGTTCCACATTTGGACCGTAATGCAAGGGGCAAGCTCCCTTACCAAGGGGACCTCCTATGGGACAGGGTCAGCAGGTCCAAGTGAGCAGGAGGCTCTAGACACCACCCCACTGCTCTAGATACCCAAACTGAGTGGGTTTCCAGTAAGTACCCAGCCGCCCCCCCTCCCCATTCTGGGCTTTGCATAGGCAAATTCCAGGACCTGAGTGAGTGAAAGGGCCCCAAGCACAGAGGATGGAATCGTGCCATCTGGGTGGGGGCACTGGCCGGGACAGATCAGGGAGAAGGGGGCGGGGGCGGAAGGAGGTCTGCCTCATGGCTTTGTCTCATCCTGACTGGCCTTCTGTGGGGTGAGGACTGTGCTTCTTCCTAAGTACACAGGCAGATTTGGACGACAACTTTCTCCTCTGGTACAGGAGTGCTCTATGCAGAACCATAACTCTTCCCTTGGGATGAATCCCTAGAAGTGGACTTGCTAGAAGCTCACATTTTGGTTGCAAGGCTCCATTGTCGGGTAGCCCCCGAGTGCCTGTTTTAATGTCCTTCCATGGCATGCAGTGATGCTCCACATTTTCTGGGCCTCAGCTGCTGATCTCCAATGAGAACAGACTATAATTTGCAGGCCCAAGGTAAATCCACCCTAAGAAAACAGACAGCTCTCTGGGGCAGTGCCCCCCCTATTTGCATGATCACAAGCATCGCTGGAGAGCTTGTTAAAAGCCCTTGTTCCCAGACCTTCCCTGAGATCTTTTTTTATTTTTGACACACACACACACACACACACACACACACACACACACACAGCGCGTGTGTGCATAAGCAGGGGGAGCGGCAGGTAGAACATTCCCTGAGATCTTAAGGATTGTCTGCTCCAGGAGGGAATTGGGACTCTATATTATTATTATCTTAAAGATTTATTTATTTGAGAGAGAGAGCACACACGTGTAAGCAGTAGGGAGGGGCAGAGGGAGAGGGAGAGAAGCAGACTTTGAGCTGAGTGCAGAGCCCAACACAGGGCTTGATCCCATGACCCTTGAGATCATGACCTGAGCCGAAACCAAGAGTGGGACGCTTAACCAACTGAGCCGCCTAGGTGCCCCAGGACTCTATATTATTTTTAACAAACATCCTAGGTTAATTTTATGATCGTTTTTGGGAAATGCTGTTCCACAGGAAACAGTCTGAGGACATGTGACTTCTAGGACATTTTTAGAATCCCGTATGGACTTTTGCTGGTTCAGAACACAGGGGTCCCGGGCAGAGAGAGAACGTGACACAGACCGTGCTCTCAAGGGGCCCCTCCGAGTGATGGAGCGGGCACCCCCCAAGGAGATGTCCAATCTCTGAGTTTCGGTTTCCTCTTGTGTAAATGGGGATGTCAGTAGGCAGCCCTCTTGGCAGGGGAGCTTCTGAGGTCAAATGAGGGGACGGCACAAGAAACACACCTCAGCCGCCCCATAAAATATCAGCTCTTCCTGAGACAGCGGTGTCGTGCCTGACGAGGTTGTTGCCAGCAGACAGGGCGGGTGGCGCGGTCTAGCCGGGGTCCCTGGTGTGGCGAAGTGGGAAGTACTGTGAGGAGGAGGGCGTGGTTCCTGAGGACCCGGAGGAGGAAGGTAAGCAGGCTATGGCCAGAGGTCTCAGGGGTGAGGGAGGGCAGCGTGTGGGGCAGAAGCCCTAAGATGGGGTGGCCAGACTCCTGGAGAATGGAAGGGGACATGTGCCATTCTTTCTGACTGGTGAGCATGTCCTGCATTTGGGGCATTCTCCATCTTCCGAATCCTGGTTCCAGCCATAGGAGCCCCATGAGGCCTTCCCAGCCTCCCTTGCAGCTGGGGTGCAGGCATTCAGCCAGCCACAAGCCCTCATGTCAGACTTTGTATCTGAAGCAGGCACCGAGAGGAACCCACCCTGGGGAGGGGATGACAGCTGTATCCTATTTCCAGAGGCTGGAGGTTGAGATGCTAGTGGTACCACCAGGGCCCAGGTTAGCAGCGTTGGCAAAGAGTGGTGTCTGTGCCCAGAGGTGCCTCCACCAGGTCAACTTGGCCGTGACCTTTGGGACATTGTTCCTGGGGGTTTCTCCGGTCCTCCCGGAGACACTGTGAGCTACCGAGTATTTTTAATAAATTATTTTTTAGTCTAAACTAACTAGGGTGGGTTTGTCTTTCTTTCACTTAAGAGCTCTAGAGTTGAGGGGCGCCTGGGGGGCTCAGTTGGTTAAGCGTCTGCCTTTGGCTCAGGTCATGATCCCGGGGTCCTGGGATCGAGCCCCGCATCGGGCTCCCTGCTCAGCGGGGAGCCTGCTTCTCCCTCTCCCTCTGCCTGCCGCTCTGCCTCCTTGTGCTCTCTCTCTATCTCTGTTAAATAAATAAATAAAAATCTTAAAAAAAAAAAAGAACTCTAGAGTTGAAACTGCAGAAGCCCAACTGCGAGGCCAGATGTGGGTGTCTCCTAGAAAGGCGAGACCAGGCAGAGGTGAGACCGTGGCCTGGGACGGCCCGAACATGCAGGGCTGGGGAGGGGAGACCTGCAAGTGATAAACAACGTCCTGTGAGGGGTCAGGGAGAATGAGTCCTCAAGATATTTTTACCTGAGCAGGTGGAGCCTGAGGCCAATCAAACTCTGTGATTGGGTTAAAGTGAAGGTCAGGGACCTGCCCTCTCTCTCCCTAAAACAGAGAAGAGTCCTTTTTTCTTTTTTACTGTGTTTTGCTATCCATGAAGAGTGCCCTCCCTTGGTTATATTCTCTAAGGACTCAGTAAAGATCTAAATTTCTTCCAACTGAAATGTCCTTAAGTCAACAGGGTGCAGAGGGGCAACACCCCTCCTGTTGTAACCTCAGAGAGAAGGTGAGTGTGAGTGAGTCCGTGGGGGAAAATGGAGGTGATACCAAGCTTGGTGTGTAGTAGGTCTCTGTGTTTTTTCTGGAGGCCAGAACACTAGTTTCCCTCAGATTTTCCAAGGGTTAGGGTGGGGGCTGACGGCTGATGCCAGCTTTCTGGGTCTCTAGGGTGAAGAGCACGAGTCGGTAGCACCCTGCCTCCGCCTGTCCCTGGCACGCCTCTGTCCCACACACCCTGCCCTTCCCTCTTCCGGAGCCTTTGCTCATAGCAGATTTTGCCATGTCACAGCTCTGCCTAAGACCCATGAGTGACTCCCCATGGCTCCTTGAATGAAGGAGCCAAATGCTTCTTGTTGCCTTGTAAGGTCAGGCCCCTATCTTCTTCTCCTGCCCCAGCCCCTCCATTTACCCCCACGGACTCACTCACACTCACCTTCTCTCTGAGGTTACAACAGGAGGGGTGTTGCCCCTCTGCACCCTGTTGACTTAAGGACATTTCAGTTGGAAGAAATTTAGATCCTTCTGAGTCCTTAGAGAATATAACCGAGGGAGGGCACTCTTCATGTATAGCAAAACGCAGTAAAAAAGAGAAAAGGACTCTTATCTATGTATGTAATACTTCAAAAAAGTTTAACCCACCCCCATTCACTTTACTCAGCTCTGCAAGGGGCAACACTCTCTTCACAGATGGTGGAAGCACATTCTCCTTCCCTAGACACCAGCACTCTCCCCTCCACCTGGGCCTGATTCTGCAGATCACCAGAGCTTCTTTGGCTATCTTTAAATTTGATCCATCAGCCCACTGCCCAGATTCTAGAAGGAGCACCTGGATAGAGAGCTCGGGAAGTGTCCCAGGATTCGGGAAGCCTGGGGAAGGTGGGGGTGGGGGGCAGGGTGGTTGCAAACACTTATCATGTTACATGGGCTTCTTTCATCCCTTTCTAGCCTGAAACGGGCTCCTTTTCTGGAGACTGCACACCTGCCATTCTTCTGCTGCAACACTCTGGCCCCTTTCTTCCCTTTTCCTTCAGGCCACAGCTTATGTGACCCCTCAGCAGGCGTCCCAGACCAGGGCCGTCTGTCTCTCCTCACAACACATTCTCTCTTGGAGCTCCCACTATCATTAAATCTAGAGGTTTACTTCAGAGCTAGACTACAGACTCCCACTCGACCGGAAGCACTCTAAATGGGTAGCAACTGTGTCTGTTCAGTTCAGGGCCCAATTCCAAGTGCCCAGCCCACAGCCTGGCACCTAGCCAGCTCTTAATAAATATTTGTTGTCGCTACATATTCAAATCTCACTTGAAGCCTGCCTCTCTGTGAGCACCTACTACATGCTAGGCATTGGCCTGGGCACTGGAAATACTACACAGAATGGCAGAAAAAAAATCCCTGCCCGCTGGAGCCTTTTATTCTACAGAGACAGCAAATAAGAATTAAAAAAAAAAAAAAAAAAAAGCTTGCGTCTCTGCAAACATCTCTGGTGTCTCTCTTCTGAAAGGCCATAGCTTGTTCCTTTACTGCCCCTTGGACACCAACCCCTAAGCCTAGACTGAGCACAGTGTCCTGAGGCCCTTTCCCTGTTTATCTGCGAATGACTCCCTTCTCTAAATGCAGATGGATTACCAAGGACTCTTCTCTGGGCACCTGTGACTGACTGTGCCCTTACCCTACTGGGTCCTTTCCTCCATTTACCTTCCTGAGTGTGTGAGTGTGGGAGGCACCTATTCCGCCCCAACCTCTGCGCTCCACCCTCTCATTCCCCCACCCCCCATCTCCCTGGACGGATGTAATATGGCCCGAGCTCAGAGCCAGAGAGCCAGATATCTGCTATTCCCGTTGCTTCCTCGTTCCTTTCTCCTAGCACTGGTAAACTGAGAGATTATGGAAAACCGGCCAGGCCTTTTACCTCCCCCTTGGGAGAGACCAGGCACTCCCGCTAACGGATGTGTCACCATCCCACATCCTTCCTTGATGGGCGTGGAGGGCCCTGAGATCGCCCTCCCCACCTTTACCAACGGAAAAATTTGAGACTCAGGCAGGGATGGATGCTGGGCCTTGGGCCAAGGCCATCCAATCGCATTATACACAGGACTAGAGCCCTCATCCCCCCACTCCGACCCGGTCCGCTACAGGGACCACAGCAGTCGTTCTACGGGAAAGGGCGACCCCTGGTGGTGAAAAGAAGCTTGGCTACCTGTCCCCATCTCCAGGACAGGCCGACAGGAAGGGGCGTGGCCTGCAGAACCACCAAAGGTTTACCACCTGCTGTTGATGCAAGGCCCTTGCTTTGAAAATGGGCAGAAATCTGTGAAGTGCTATACAAATGAAAGATTTTAAAAATATGTACAAATAAGATGGTAGGTGTTATTGAAACGAGTACTGAGTGTTGTACGCAATGAATCATGGAACACTACATCAAAAACTAATGTATGGTGATTAACATAATAAAAAAACTAGTGTTTATGATTTTTTTTTAAAGATTTTATTTATTGGGCGTCTGGGTGGCTCAGTTGGTTAAGCGACTGCCTTCGGCTCGGGTCACGATCCTGGAGTCCCGGGATCAAGTCCCGCATGGGGCTCCCTGCTCGGCGGGGAGTCAGCTTCCCCCTCTCACCTTCCCCCATCTCCTGTTTTTTTCTCTCTCTCTCATTCTCTCTCTCAAATAAATAAATAAAATCTTTAAAAAAATAAAAATAAAAGATTTTATTTATTTATTTGATGGAGAGAGACACACAGCGAGAGCAGGAACACAAGCAGAGGGAGTGGGAGAGGGAGAAGCAGGCTTCCCACAGAGCAGGGAGCCCGATGCGGGGCTCGATCCCAGGACTCTGGGATCATGACCTGAGCCAAAGGCAGATGCTTAACGACGGAGCCACCCAGGCGCCCCTGTTTATGATTTTTTTTAAGATTTTATTTTTAAGTAATCTCTACACCCAGCGCTAGGCTGGAACCTACAACCCCAAGATCAAGAGTCACATGCTCTACTAACTGAGCCAGCCAGGTGCCCCTCTGTTTTGATTTTAAATGATGGTTTTAACAAACTTTTATTTAAAACATTCACCTGGGTGGCTCAGTCGTTAAGCGCCTGCCTTCAGCTCAGGTCATGATCCCAGGGTCCTGGGATTGAGCGCGCATCAGGCTCCCTGCTGGGCGAGAAGCCTGCTTCTCCCTCTCCCACTCCCCCTGCTTGTGTTCCTTCTCTCACTGTGTCTCTGTCAAATAAATAAAATCTTTAAAAAAATAAATAAATAAAACATTCATGTGCCAAGGATAACTCCATCAAAATGAGAATCTTGCAGTTGCATTGGGATGTGTAACCAGTATAGGTGCAGGTACTTTCATGTATACAATATGTATGGTCCTGAGTCTCTCCCATGGCCCTGAAGGGGAAAGAGCCCAACTTTTGGTGCACCTTACCCTTAGCCACATTCCCTGTAATGACCTAATTAACACTGCCTTGTGACTTTACCTGCATCCTGTCAGCTGGATCTTTAGGAAGCAGGGATAGGCATTAAATGGCTCTTGGCATTTCCCAGGCAAGTGACACAGGCTCTAACTGATTCAAGTCTGGTGCTCAGCCCTGGAATGCAGAAGTCGCTGTTACAGGAGAGAATGGGCTTTTATTAAAAAGTCCAGGGCCTGGGGCAAGGCTGTCTCCAAGTTTCTATGGTATCTATCTCTCGTCTCTCGTCTCTCCGGGCACAGGACCAGTCAACAAAAGACTGGTTGTCTCAACAAAAGTACTTGGAAAACCAAGCCTTTGAGAACTTCCCAGACAGAAATGGGTATGCTTAAAGACCACCTGACTAGTTAATATGACCTCCACTCCTGCTACCAAAGGAACGTAGGCGACCCACTTTGAATATCATTTCTGAGGTTGTTTCTAATTGTTCCAAAAATAAATGGAATATTTCTAGGAAATACTGGTCTCGAGCTAACTACAGAATAGAATTTCACTGACATTACAGGGTCATGACTATACCTTCATAAACTAGGTATTTTCCTATCGACCTTGATGATCAGGGATACAGCAGTACATGATCAGATCAGAAAGTGTATAAGCTGAAAATAGGGTTGGAGACAGAAAGTCCAATATGTTGCTAGCTACTGTGGTGTCACTGCTCCCGATACAGGTGTAACCTGAATCCCCACTTGGGAGCCAGAAATCAGCTGAGAAGAGGCCTCTGGAGAGAGACTGTCCTGGTCCTGGAGGGTGGATGAAGTGCGGCCTCCGCACAGCTCATCCCACTGAGCAGACTGGACTGAGTTCCTGACTTGTACTGAAGGGACTGGGTAAGTCTCTTCTGTAACGCCTCAGAGGATCCTTGGGTAACCTGAAAGTTAGGACAAAAGTCTGGCGCTTGACCCTGAACTGTGAGCAGAGCATTTTGAGAGAGAGCATACTAAATGAGAATGCCCTGCTTGTAACTTCCTGGCAGCCTCTCAGCTTTATCAGGGTCTGTCATGTAAAGCTGATGCCTGGGCGCAGGGCACTGACAGCGGTCCGACACCGCGGCCCGAACGTCGGGACACATATCCCAGGAGCCGGAGAACCCAGGCTTTCCCCGAGCCTCTCCAGGAGACCTGCAGGCCCTACAAGGACCCTAACAGGCTCAGTCCCGCCTCAGGGTCCAGGCTGCTCCCCCGCTCTTGGGAAAGGGAGTTCGCTCCAGGCGCAGGAGGAGAGGTCAAGGAGGCGCACTCTGCATCCCTCTACCGCGGAGGGGCCGAGCCCCCACCCACCATCCCCTTTCCCCAGCAGCGCAGGCTCGCGGGAAGGGCGGGCCAGGGCTCGGGTCAGCGGAGACGGAGGGCTCGGATCCGCGGCCCTACGGTCGAGCAGTGTGTGCAGGGGCGAGGAGCCCGGCTGGCGGGGAGAGAAGACCCTCTTCTCTGTAGCAGGAAAGCCCCCATTCCGCGATGGGGATCCCAACAGCGCGGGTCACTCTTCCGGTCCTGAGCGCCCGCGTCCCTGAGGCCCCGCCCCGCAGCCCACTGCGTACTGGGATTTGTAGTTCCTGGGGGCGGGGCTAGCACGGTTTGGCGTGGGTGTGTCTGTGTGTCTCGAGGTCCACTGTGGCGTCCCGGTCTTCGTGACCTCATGCCCGAGGGCCCACTGGACCTGGGGTTGGCACTGAGGTCGCAGGCTTCGGCTCCCGAGGCCCCGCCCTGTGGCCCACTCCTACTGGGACTTGTAGTTCGGGCTGGGGTTCGGGCCTGGGTAGGGCGGGGGGGGGGGGTGGGAGGAGGGTGGAGGGGTAGGTGTCGTAGTGCCATCCTGTTCCTCTTTGGCCTGGATCTGGACAGCGGACCTGGCCCGGGACTCGCAGCTCCGGCCAGGCTCCCTGTGGACCTTTTTGCAGCCGGCCCACCGCCTCAGCGGCACCTGCAAGACCAGCCTCCAGATGGGCAAACTGAGGCAGGAAAAACTGCATGCTCAGGCTGTGGTCTGCCCTGGTGTCAGGCCGAGTCAGGCCCGAGTGTAAACGTGGGAGAGGAAAGGCCAGAGTGAGGACTTGGCCTGGGAAGCCCAGCCCAGGCCTGTGGGCCATGCTGGGCAAGGGGAGGGTCCAGGGCCCTTTCAGTTCTTAAGAATCTGTGATCAATGCTGTCTCAAAATGATGAACAGGCTCGCCCAGGACTGGCTGAGCACATTAGAGCTGACCACCTCATAGGGTTGACAGATAAGATTTTATTTGCCAAATTTGGCAACCCTACAGACGGAGCTCAGGGAGGAAGGAAGTTTCTTCTGAGGAAGAAAACCAAGAAATGGGGCAATCCTGGCCCACAGGTTTACTTTGAGGATTACATAAACAGGGTTGGGGGGTGGGTTTTTTTTTTTTTTTATTACTGAAGTATAGGTGACATACAATATTATATTAGTCTCAGGTGTACAACATAGTGACAATTACATATATTAGGGAACACCACCATAAGTATCGTTATCATGAAGTATAGTTACCATCTGGGGGTGGGAGTGTTTTGTAAACTGTAAAGACGGTAATGGGTGAGGAGTTACCATCGTCAGAATTTGAACTTGAGACAGTGGAGAAAAGGCTCTGGGCTTTCAGGACCCTCACTTTAAAAGGGAACGTACACTTACTATAGTTATCTGAGATGTCTCCATCAGGAGAAGCTGGGTGGTAGAGACGTGGGACCTGTCTATAATATTTTTTTAAGTGGGGTGCAAATGAATCAAGGATGGCCTTACTGCTCAAAGGTTACAAAGCCCTTTGGGTGTTTGTTCGTTGACTGCTTTATTGAGTGTACAATTCACAGACTTGTGCAACTATTAACACAATCTAATTTTATTTTTTATATTTTTATTTTTTTAGGATTTTATTTATTTATTTGACGGAGACACAGCAAGAGAGGGAACACAAGCAAGGGGAGTGGGAGAGGGAGAAGCAGGCTTCCCGCTCACCAGGGAGCCCGATGCGGGGCTCGATCCCAGGACCCTGGGATCACGACCTGAGAGGAAGGCAGATGCTTAACGACTGAGCCACTCAGGCACCCCTACCACAATCTAATTTTAGAACATTTTCATCACCGCAAAAGGAAACTCCTAGTATTAGCAGCCACCCCCTAAACCGCACCCCCTAATTTCCTCCAGTCCTAAGCAACCATTAATCTACTATTTATTTCTACTGATTTGCCTGTTCTGGACATCTCATGGAATCATATAACACGTGGTCTTTTGTGATGGGATTCTTTCACTTAGCATAATGTTTTATTTTTTTTATTTTTTTAAAGATTTTATTTATTTATTTGACAGAGAGACACAGCGAGAGAGGGAACACAAGCAGGGGGAACAGAAGAGGGAGAAGCAGGCTTCCTGCAGAGCAGGGAGCCCGATGTGGGGCTAGATCCCAGGACTCTGGGATCATGACCCGAGCTGAAGGCAGACGCTTAACGACTGAGCCACACAAGTACCCCTCACTTAGCATAATGTTTTAAAATTTCATCCAGGTTGCAGCATGTGTCAGTACTCCATACTGTTTTTTGCAACTTCTTGTGAGTCTACAAATATTGTGAAATACAACTTCTTTTCTTTAAAGCCAAGTATCTGGAAGGTGAACTGAGGTAACTTGTTGCAAGTGAAAGGACTCCCAGCTGGGACTAGCGTTTGATGTTGAGAGTAGGGTGGGCCCTGGGAAAGGAGGGAGGGGCAGGGCTTGGTGGGGAGGGGGGGGGGGTGCCTGACTCAGCCCAGCCCTGCCTCAGGAGGCTGTGTGTTGTGAGTGTTGGGAGGTTCCCCACCCCCCCACCCCTCGCCAGGCTCCCAATCCACCCTCTGCCACTCACTAAAGGGATCATGGAGCAAGTGTTTGTTTGTTTGTTTGGTTGGTTTGGTTTGGTTTTACCTCATTTGGTCTCCATTTCCTCATCTGTAAAAGGGGGATAATGAAACCATCTACTTTAGAAAATAAATGGGGGGATTGAAGGAGAAAATCATAAAAAGGACAGCACATGGCATATAGTGCCGGCCCTCAAGACTGTTAGCTCCCATCATGAGCTTACAGGGGTGTTGAGGATCCAGTGTAACCCTGGCTTTGAGGGGATAAACCAGCCCTTCCTCCTGCCCCGATCACCCAGTGCCCTTCTTGTCACCACAATGCTCCCCTGAAGCCTCCTGGCCCGCTCATTCTTGCCGTACTGGATGAGTCCCACTTTCCCAGAGGTCACCAAGAAACTCCAGCATGTCACTGCCCAGAATGTCTCTGAGGACCCAACAGCTTTATTCAGAAAATATGGTGGTCCAGACCCCTGGCCATTCCTCAGAGCTGGTTGAAAAGATCTGGAAAAATTCATTATGGATAAAATTTAAAGGCTAGATGCATTCTGAGTGCCTTCAAAGGAATATTTTGGGGAATTTTGATGTTGGAATTTTTAAGTGTTGCAACAGATCCCTGCCAGCTTCCCAGGCTGAGGAAATACAACAGCTCAGCCTGAGCTGTGCCTCTGGATTGGAGTCAGAGGACCCAGAAGGGACTCCTTGTCTGCTGTCTGCATTTTACAGATGGGAAACAGACTCAGAGAGAACCATATGGCAGGGTAGTTAGAAGCCAGGTTGGAAACTCAATTAGGGAGAATCCTTTGCAATTTCAAGAAATCCTTAGCCCTGGAAATCAGTTCATAAGCCTGGATCCATGGACACAGAAGCAGAGGGCTGGACATCTTGGATGGCTCCAGACCTTGGCCAGAGCCCAAGTAGCCACATCCAGAAGTCAGTGTCGGATGCCTCTCTCCTGTTGTTTTTTTTTTTTTCCTCAGCCAGATGTTTGTCTTAGAAGTGGTTTATTAATAATAATGGTAATAGCACCTTGCATGTGTCCAGGCCTTTATTTTTTTCAAAGACCTTCCCACGGGTCATCTCATTGGATGCCCACAATTCCCTAAGGTAGGATGACTGGGTTATTGTCCTCCCTTCACAGGTGAGAAACCTGTGGCTCAAAAGGTTTAAGTGACTTTCCCAAGGTGACAAAGTACCTTGGGGATGCACTAGAATATGGGGATTTTGCTCTCTAATCTGCTAATCAGAGTAAAAATCTAGTTTAAAAAAATGTTTTTTGAGTGTCTGTTACCTGCCAGGTGCTCTGCTGGGTGCTGGCGTCTGCGGGGAGCAGGTATTTCTTGTTCTCTTCAAGGTCCTTCCAGCTGGACTAAGAATCAAGTTGACGTGAGACAGATTAACAGAAGAAAATCAAATTTAATAGTGTACATATGGGGAACCCACATAGATGTGGAAATTCCAGAGACAGTCAGGCAAAATGAGATCCAGTTGTCATGCTGAATTAAGGAGAAGGGGGTAGGGTTCTGGGACTTCAAAGGGAAAGAATGCAACTCACAGGAGGATTAACAAGAGTAAATGTTTGGTGGACAAATGTTTTCTAGGCCACTCAGAAACAATGGACAGAGAGGACTTTGATCAGATGGGCCTGGGCTAGGTTCCTTCCAGTCTACCGTACCTAGTTCATAGTATAATGTAATTGTTGATGGTGATGGCTGTCTTCCTGGAGCAGCTCCTCTACTTAAATTCTTTTAGGCCTTTGGTAGGGGAAGGGAGTAAAGAGCTTTTCCTGAATTTGCTGGGTTTTGATTGCTTTTTAACTCAATATGACCTTCATGCCAAGGTGGCCCATCTTGGCGTGGCCTGCCCTTGCACTCCTCATTTCACAAGGATAACCTGATGTAGCTCCTGGCTGGAGGAGCCAACAGTGTGGTGGGAGAGGTACACGTGTAGCAGATGATAAAAGTGATGACAAGGGCGGGGCGCCTGGGTGGCTCAGTCGTTAAGCGTCTGCCTTCGGCTCAGGTCATGATCCCAGGGTCCTGGGATCGAGCCCCTCATCGAGCCCCGCATCGGGCTCCCTGCTCCGCGGGAAGCCTGCTTCTCCCTCTCCCACTCCCCCTGCTTGTGTTCCCTCTCTCGCTGTGTCTCTCTCTGTCAAATAAATAAATAAAATCTTAAAAAAAAAAAGAAAGAAAGAAAAAGTGATGACAAAGGAAATTTCCAGGGGGGTGGAAGTGTTTTATATCTTGGTAGGATATAGGTTTACATGGGTATTTGCAAATGCCAAAACTCATTATGCTTATGCTTTGTGCATTTCACTGTAAATTTTACCTAAAAATGTAGAAAATGGGAATGCTCTGGGAAGACTATGTCTAGCTGGGAGTTGGCAGGGCACAACTGTTGGGAAGTGGACCAGAGAGGTAAACTAGGTTACCCACAAGTACAATTCCACCTTCCTTTGTGGGGTGTGGTCGAAAAGTTTTCCCATGGAGGCTGTAGACCCAGTTGGCCCAGTAGCCTTGATGCCCAGAGCACCTGGGGTCTACAGAGGAGGGAGGCAGGGATTGCTGCATGTTTCAGGAGACGGATATTTCAACTGAGTCTGCAGGGTGAGCAGTTGGCCAGAGGAGGGTGGACAGGTGGAGGGTGGTTTCTAAGCACTGCTCAGTGAAGTGTGGTTGCCTAGCATGGTCCAGACAGAAAAGGGTAGAACCAGACTTTGAACTACTTCCTTTACCCCAAGCCCCATCAGTAGGCCTCAGAAAAATTCAAGCTTGTTGGAATATTTTTTTTAAATAAATTTTATTGGGGCCACTGGGTGGCTCAGTCAGCTGAGCATCCAACTCTTGGTTTCGGCTCAGATCATGATCTCAGGGATTGAGCCCCATGTCGGATATGCTCAGTGTGGGGTCTCCTTGGGATTTTCTCTCCCTCTTCCTCTGCCCCTCCCCCTGCTCGTGCTCTCTTTCTCTCTCTTTCAGATAAATAAAATCTTTATTTATTCATCTGAGAGAGAGAGAGAGAGAGAGAGAGAGCACGTGCACAAGTTGGGGGAGGGGCAGAGGGAGAGGGAGAAGCAGACTCCCCGCTGAACAGGGGCTCCCTCCCAGGACCTGACCTGAGCCAAAGGCAGACGCTTAATGAACTGAGCCACCCAGATGCCCCTAAAATTTTTTTTTAAAATACATTTTATTTATTAATTTTTTAAAATAAACTCTACCCCCAGCATGGGGCTCAAACTCATGACCAGGAGATCAAGAGTCCCAAGCTCTACTGACTGAGCCAGCCAGGCACCCATAAGCTAGTTGGAAGTTTTTGATTTTTTTTTTTTAAATTTTAGATTTACTATTTATTTGAGAGAGAGAGCATGGGGCTCGATTCTAAGACCCATGAGATCATGACCTGAGCTGAAACCAAGAGTCAGACACTCAACTGACTGAGCCACCCCTGCGTCCCTAGTTGGAAGTTTTAAAGCTGCTCTTTAAAGAAAGAACAGTGTCCTGTTACCACTGTGTCAGGAGGCCAGGTCCATACCCTGATCGCAATGCCTTTTGTCAGCTGACATCTTTTGGGGTTTGCCTGCGGCTCATGACTCTCCACTCAAGATCCAAGGTGGCAGTGTGGCCCATGTGCTGTCTGACTCACTTCCTGGAGGGCCTGGCTGGCTGGTGCATACACTGGCTGGCCTGTTTTCCTCTGAATAGAGAGAAAGGGGAGAGGTATTGCAGGTCAAGCACCGGCTTTGAAGCCAGACCAGCCTGGGCTAGAATCCTGGTTCTGTGGCTGAACTGGGAATGTGGCCCTGGACCAGTCACCCCCTCTGAGCCTCCCTGACTCTTCTCCGTCCATGAAGCATAACTATGGGGGTAGTAAGTCTGAGGACAGAACCACATCGTGTGCAGAGCACTGAGTTCATAGCAGGCACTCAAGGCACAGACAGCAGCGGTCAGAGCTCGACCTAGGCCGAGGATCTGTCAGTCGACTGGGCTGTGGACACCGCCATCCCTGGCGGAGTTTCCCCGCGCTGCTTGGCTGTTGTTAGCCTCCCTAATACCCGCCTCAATTCTAGGTCCGCGTGCGCGTCCCGGGCTCCCGGGCAGGGTCAGGGGCGAGGAGGGCTCAGTAGCGCCCCCAGCCGGCTCCAGCCGCCCGCGCCCCTCCCTCTGACTCCCCGCGGCGTGGGGGGCCGCGGAGGCCGCGGTCCGAGCCGCCTGGCGAGGCGCTGGCAGGCAAACAGCGCTGTGGGGTCTGACCACCCGGCGCCCCGCTCCCCTGTAGGGATCGGAGGGGCTCAGCTGGCCGGGGGCGCCTCCTCGGGGCGCTCGCTCCCCCTCTCTTTGGGGCACACCCGCTTGCCTTGTCGTGTCTCCCCGCTTCCGGAAAGGAAGGACGGGAGAGGGCGGATCCTTGCTAAAGGAATGATTTATTTTACTCCATCTGTGACAAACTGAGCATTCCTGCTGGGGGAGCCTGGAGGGAGAGGAAAAATGTGGATCTGGTTAAAAAACAAACCGAAACAACAACAACAAAAAACAAGTTTTAGAGTCTGGTTACCAGATAATGTTTTTAGCGCGTATTGAGTGCCAAGGCGCTTGGGATTCCCAGGTGGAGTGACCTGCTCTTTTGTTTCGTTGTTAATTCGCAAACCTCTTTTTATTTTTGTGGTGATGGGGCCACGTTTCGCCAAGTGAGGCTCAAATGTGGAGAGCAGGGACTCCCATTCATCCTGTGTCCTCGGTAATGCACAGAGTCATTGCACAGAGTCAGTCCAGAACCCAAGAGTCAACCCCAGTTATGCACCGGGGCAGACTAGAGTCTGGAAACCTTGCTAGGGTGGGAGTCCCGGGGCTAGGGACAAGAGGTGTGGTGTGCTGTAACTTCCCATCCCCCTGCCAGCTACACCGAGCTCATGGTTGGAGGGGGCAGGGCCATTACTTCCTGAGGTGTCCAGCACAGGTACTGGGGTTCCCTTGTAAATTCCCTTTGTTGGGAAGAAAAATAAATCTAGGTTTATTAAGCATCTATTTGTTAATTTTATGATCTCATTTAATCTTCACCTTTATTTTTCTTCCCATTTCACAGATTGGGCACAGTGAGGCTCCAGATTAAACACAGTGAGTAAGTAGTCAGACTATTCAGCTCTTTCCACTCTGCCAGGTTATCTGCCCAGCCTCTGGTTCTTGTCGGGGACAAGGCTCTTGCTGGTATTACAACCCAGATTACCTTGTGTTTAAGGCCAGCAGTTTGACCATGGAGACGCTCAGATGCCAGCTAGTCTGCATTCTCCAAAGAGAATTTACCATCTTGCTCTGGTCCAGAATTTTTTTTTTTAAGATTTTATTTATTTATTTGACAGAGAGAGACATAGTGAAAGCAGGAACACAAGCAGGGGGAGTGGGAGAGGGAGAAGCAGACTTCCCACCGAACAGGGAGCCCGATGTGGGGCTCAATCCCAGGACCCTGGGATCATGACCTGAGCTGAAGGCAGATGCTTAACGATTGAGCCACCCAGGCGCCCCTGGTCCAGAAATTTTAACACATGGATTGACCTAGTTCTACTGTCCAAATTGCCACCTCCTGGGTGGGGCCTTGACCCTAAAGGCTGAACCTTATCTTTAATTAGCCTTTTGAGCAGCCCTGAGCCAGGACAGGCCTGTGTTCTGAACAGGCAGGCCAGAGTCCTGGGCAGAGGAGCCACACATGTGGGCAAGTAACTGGGGGCTAACTTTCCCCTGCAGCACACACAGACTCTGCATCCCTCTGCATGGATTCAGAAAGAAATGGAAGCTTCCCTTACACTGCCTCTGCCTCCCATTCCTGTGTGACCTCGCACAGGACCGTGGGCTAGCCACTTGTGCTCTCAGGGCCTCAGCATCCTCCTCTAGGAAGTGGGCAAGCAAGTTGGCCAGACTAGCTCTAGGGTCCTGTGATGTGATGTAGGCAAGATGGCCCCTGGGCTGGGTGCCTGGGTGGCTCAGGTGGTTGGGCGACTGCCTTCGGCTCAGGTCATGATCCTGGAGTCCCTGGATCGAGTCCCTGGATCGAGTCCTGCGTCACGCTCCCTGCTCGGCAGGGAGTCTGCTTCTCCCTCTGACCCTCCCCCCTCTCATGTGCGCTCTCTCTCATTCAAATAAATAAATAAATAAATAAATAAATAAATCTTTAAAAAAATAAATCAGTGAAATCCTTTAAAAAAAAAGATGGGGCCCCTGAGCTGAGCCAGAACCACTCTTTTTTTTTTTTTTTAAGTAGGCTCTGCACCCATGTGGGGCTCAAACTCACAGCCCCAAGATCATGAGTCTCATGCTCTCCCCACTGAGCCAGCCAGGTGCTCTGAACCACTCTTCATTTTATTGCTGTCCCTCAGAGCACCCAGTGCCAAGACTGTGTGTCAGTAAACATCTAGTGAACAAGGAGATGACCCAGGGTAGACTCCAGAGGCATTTGGAATGCAGGACACAGCAAAGAATGTTTTCCAGACCCCAGACACTCCCTCATTAGTGAGCTTAAAAAAAAAAAAAAAAAAAATCAAATGTATGCATTCAGGGCAAGGAGGAAGACAAGTCTGGGGGAGGAGGAAATTGTCACTGCAGAGGCAGTGACCCCACCCAGGAAATATGACTAACCCAGCTGAGGCCGGGGCTCGCAGACACGGCCGCCCAGTGCTGGTGAGTGTGGTGGCTTTCCTGGGGCTCTCCTCGCAGGTCCCAGTCTCAGAGGTGACCCTGGCCAGCAGCCAGCTGAGGCCACTATGGGGAGGCCCCGAGCCGGGGTGGACCTCAGCCCCCGGGGGTGCCCGCGAGGAGCCAGGCCGGCGGCATCCACTGCTGGCCCCCAGCGCTCGCCCTCCTCCATCGAGGCCGGCCGGCTCCTCAGCACTGTCCCCCCGAGCGGATGGGGACCAGGCTCCGCAGGGGCGGGGCGGGGGCGGAGCCAGGCGGGGCAGGTGGGCGGGGCAGCCCGGGCCGGGACCTGGGAAAGTGAGAGGCTGGGTGCGGCGGGCTAGGAGGAAGAGCCTGAAAAGAACAAGTACGAGGAAGGAGAGCTGCGGAAAGGTGAAAGTGGCAGGGTGGTTGAGGGAGAGTCGGCCCCGGGGACTTCTAGCTGGGACCTCTAACGCAGGCAGGTGAGGGCTGGCTGCCAGGGTCTGGAAACAGACTCACATTTCTGGAAGCTGCTTTGTCCGGGACCGGTGTCCCCCAGCCCGCTGTCCTGGCAGCTTTGTGCCAGGCTCCAGGTACATTTATGGTCTGACTGGAGCCCCACAGGCTGCCCCAGAGGAGGGCAGGTTGTGCCCAGGATACTGACGAGCCACTCCTGGGTCAGGCGTGACCTGGCTGGCGGGAGAGGTGGTGCGGACCTCCTGACAGATTTGAGGCTGCCCATCCCAAAGACTGGACTGGAGTGATTGTAGACGGGTGGGCTGCAGTGGTTGGGGGACGGTCAGAGCATTTGAATTCAAACTAGCCCAGCCCATTATTTTGCAGATCCAACGAGACCTCAGCTGAGGGTTTGGTCCTGGGCTTGGGGTAGGGGAAGGGGGGGGGAGGAGGGAAGGGAGAGTGGAGGAGGTCCCCCAGGCTATCTTCAAAGGCAGGTTCCTTCCGAAGTCCGAAGTCCGGCCAGACCCGTGTGCATCCTCCCCCACCCCTGGCCCCATGACGGTCTCACTGGATTCCCCAGCCTCTGCTTTCTGCCTCTGGGGCTGCTGCAACTTGTCCCAGCCTGTGAAATCTCTCTCTTTCTCTCTCTCTCTCTCTCTCTCTCTCGGGCTCCAGCTGCTCTAGAAATCGCAGCACCACAAGTCCTGTGTATCCGACGCACCCTCTGAGCGCCTGCAGGATGCCGGGCACAGGGTGGGGTTTATAGCGGCGGAAAAGTTTTCCCTTCCCTTCTAGGTTCTTTGGCTGGTCTATTAAATCGATATAAGACAGATTAACAGGACAAAACCAGAAAGTTTAATAACGTGTATACCTGCTGTATACTTGGGAGAGACCCAGGAAAACGCCCTGAAATGGTCGAAGCCATCACCTTAAATACCATCTTATGCTAAAGAAAAAGGATGTTGGGGGTCCGTTAAGGGGAGGTTACCAGGAAAAGCACGGTGAACAAGGGTAAGAGTGTTATGCAGATTTAAGTGGCTGCTTTCCCCTCTGATAAGTTGCTACAGTCATCCCCCCCTCCCTTCCTGATGCAGTGGGGAGACACCCTTACAGAGGGAGATTTCCCTTATAAGTGTAAATGTCTCTTACGAAGGGCAACTTCTACTTGGTTTTCAGAATGTCACCTGTGTCTGCTGCTTCTTAAAAATAGCCGGTTTAAAATAATCGGCATGCAAAGAGGCTTATTTTGGGGTGGTATATTTTGCTCCCCTTCAGGTTCCAGCTAGGTCCAGAGAGACAAAATACAGTCCCCGCCCAATAGGCCTTTATAGTCTGGTAGGGGAGGTGGGCAGATCCATAACTCAGAGTACTCTGGCAGAGTGGGAAGAAGCAATGGTTTTAATGTAAGAGGTATGTATGGAAGAGGTTGTCTTGGGAGGTGGTGAGTTCCCCATCACCAGAAGTGTTCAAAAGGAGGATGGTGAGGGATGCTATAGAAGGGATTCCTGCACTGTGTGCGTATGGGCATGTGTTGGGAGGCAGATGCAGAGCAGATTTAGATAAGTATTTAGACTCCTTCTAACGCTGACATCTGTGATTCTGTGACATTCCCCACCTAGGGGAAGTTTGTCTTTGGCCCCACTGTGTGATGGCTCCCTACTTCTCTGCCTCCTCCAGTTAGACCATGAGACATGGGTTGTTCTTTCTCATTTCTGTGCCCCCACCATCACTCTGCCCAGTGCCAAGCTCCCAGCGTAGACTTTGTATGGAATTGCATAGAGCCTGGCGTGGGCTGCTAGAGGAATGCAGGAATGTCAGGCAAGTCTGTCGCTCTGGATAAGACATGAAGCTGTCAGGTCATCCTAATAGACCACCTGCAAGTAGAGACTGAGGTATCTGCTCCCTAGTGAGAGGGCTGGGAGCACTCCCAGAAAAGGCTGAGGCTACCAAATGTCCTGGCAGGCTCCTTGGACAGCTGGGGTTTGGTCTGAGCCTGGAGGGTGCATACTGGACTTGAGGGTGGGCGTGCACACTGAGAAAGCTCAAGCCACTGTGGGCTTGGGCAGAGTGGCTAGAAGGCAGAGGTGTCAAGTAGCCCCTGGAGCAGAGCCTGGAGCAGAAGGCCAAGGGGCAGGGACCTGATGGGACAGCAGGGGTTTCCGCCCTGACCTGAGCTTTAGAGTCGCCTGGGACTTCTTACATACGCTATCGGGGCTCCACCCTCAGAAACTCTGATTGTAACTGTTCTGGTGTGTGGCCTGGACATTGGGATTTTTTTTGAGTTTGATGATTCTAATATACAGGCAGGTATGAGATGCCATTCTGGACAGTTAACTGGCAGCAGAGAATCCCCTGGAACATATGTTGAAAATGCAGATGCACAGGCCCCACTCCACGCCTCTGTGATCAAAATCTCCAGGCCTGGGGCCGGGGCCTCTGCGTTTTATAAGATCCCAAGCTAATTTTAACAGGCAGCCACGATGATGAAGAAGCAGGTGGCCAAACCTCTTTCGTTAAAACCCTGCAGTGGCTGCCAGAGACCTGTAGTCCTGAGAGGGGGCTGCCTGCTTCTGAGTTATGGCCTGAGCTCCCAGATCAGGAACACAGAAGGAGAAGTAGTAAAGCTAACAATTGACCCTCTTGTTCACACCACCTCTCTGCTGACTTGGGCGTAGGGCAGCTGCCTCACCATTTCAGACCTGAGTCACAGGCTGAGTAGCCCATGGCAGGGGATGTGGGCAAGCATGTGACCTTCTGCGGAATGGAGGAACATTAAAGGTTCCCTCCCCCAAACTTCCCCCTCACCACCTCCTGCTTTAGGAAAGGGTGGTTCCAAAAAAATGCCTTCAGCTCTGTTGTGAGTTAGGAATGGAAAAGAAGTCATGATTCCCGTGGTATTTGACATCCATAACCACTGCTCCTGTTTTTCCCTCCATTTTCTGCTCAGACCCAAGACCCTCTGCTCTCCAGCCCGTCCCCTAAAGATGGCCCTTCGCCCTTCCTGTTTCCCCAGTCCCCAAGAAGCTCCCCATGGTGCCAGTTTGCCTCTTCACCCTGAAATTCCCCAGGCCCCTGCTCTGAGTCACAGAGGCTCAGCTTACAAAAATGCTGTTCACCTGCACAGCGTGAATTGTGTTACAGTGCTTGCTAGTGTGTGGGCTGTGCATTTTACGCCAAAAAAAGAAAAAGCTGTGTAGTAATCGGAACATAGGAAAGAGATGGTGAGTGAAGCTGTGGCTACTGCATTTGCTGAATTTTTAAAAAATATACATATTTTTAAAATACTTGCCTTGACCATTTCCCCCCTGAGTAACTTGTCCAAAAAAGGTTGCTTTCACTGGTGGCCTATAGAATAACATGACGTTTGAGGTGTGGGGGAGGAAAAACTCCCCTGCCCCTCCAGGTCCTTCTAGCTGGACTTAGAATCAAATTGACAGGAGACAGATTAACAGGAGAAAATTAAATTTAATAGCATACGTATGGGGAATCCACACAGACATGGAAATTCCAAAGACAGTGAAGCAACAAGACTCTTAATAGGAGCTGAGGAGAGGGGTAGGGTCTGAGGATACAAAGGGGAGAAAGACCATCAGCAGGAAGGTGAGAGGAGATGCTTGGAAAACAAAGCTTGCCCCATTATATAGGTAAGTTTCTTAGGTAAAGAGGAATCTGTTGGGGCGCCTGGGTGGCTCAGATGGTTAAGCGTCTGCCTTCGGCTCAGGTCATGATCCCAGGGTCCTGGGATCGAGTCCCGCATCAGGCTCCCTGCTCCTTGGGAGCCTGCTTCTCCCTCTGCCTCTCTCTCTCTCTCTCTCTCTGTCTCTCATGAATAAATAAATAAAATCTTTAAAAAAAAAAAGAGGAATCTGTTAAGAGCTCTCTTCCTAGTATAAGCAGGCAGTTAAAGGGGAGGTAAACCACTTTTACTGAATCAATTGGGTTTTGATTGCTTTTAAGTCAAAATAATGTTCATGCCAAAGTGGCCGATCTTGGGGTGCTGTGGTTGCCCCCTACAGAGGCATTTGAGGAGAGCTGGTCATCCGCAAGTGATTGTTGATGCCTGGGAATTGAGAGTTTAGAATTAGGGAAGGCACTAAGTGTAATGTTAGCTCTAGGGCTTTTGTGTTTCTCTGTTTGTTTTTGGTAGGTGCCTTTTATTAGTTTGAGGAAGTTCCCTTCTATTGCTAGTTTGCCGAAAGTTTTTTTTTTTTTTTTTAAGTCAGGAACGGATGTAGAATTTTAGTAAATGCTTTTTCTGCATCTGTTGAGATGGTTATATATATATATATATATATACACACACATATATTGTCAATGCAATATATATAGTTGATGCAAAATGAACAAACCTTTTAGAATCTCTAAAAGAAAGAAAGAGAGTTTTATTTGAGCCCAAGTTAGGACAGTTGCCTGGGAAACATGCTCTTCACAGGGAAGAATGTGCTCCAGAGAATGGACAGTTTTTACAGGGTTGTATACTTTTCTACATCTTACAAAAGCTCAAGAGATTATAGATTAGCATATAGGTAGGAACCATGAGTTTCAACGTCAAGGAATGCAGGAAGTAGGAGCATTGGTCACTATCTTAAGAATGAGATGGTTTCCTTCAGGCTACTCATTTACAAGGCACATGTACAATGTATGTTTGGTGTGACATAAATCAGGATTTTGGTTTAAACAAAGTTTATGTACAGTCATGCTGACTTAGAAAGCAATAAGGTGGATTACACTGATTGATTTTCAGATGTTAAACTAACTTTGCATTCTTGGGATAAATGCCAGTTAGTGTTTTATCCTTTTTATATATTGAATTCCATAAGCTAAAATTTTGATAATATTTTTGTGTCTATGTTCATGAGGGATGTTGGCCTAATTTTTAAAAATTATTTATTTGTTTGTTTATTTATTTATGAGAATAAAGAGAGTGAGCATGGTGGGGAGGGGCAAAGGAAGAGGGACAGAGAGAATCCCAGGCAGACTCCTGACCTGAGCCAAAATCAAGAGTCAGACATTCAACTGACTGAGCCACCCAGGTGCACCCTAATTTTCTTTTCTATAATATATTTATTTGGTTTGTTATATCAGGATAATGCTGGTGACATAGAATGAATTGAGAACTGTTCTCTTCTATTTTCTGGAAAAGTTTGCATAGAGTTGGTACTATGTCTTCCTTAAATTTTTGGTAGAATGTACCATGACTTGAGGGTCACCTGGGTGGCTTAGTCAGTTGAGCATCCAACTCTTGATTTCAGTTCAGGTTGTGATCTCGGGGTCCTGGGACTGAGTCCCAGGTGGGGCTCCCTTGTCAGTAAGGAGTCTGTTTCTCCCTTTCCCTCTGCACCGTCCCCACTCATATTCTCTCTTTCTTTCTCTCTCAAATAAATAAATAATCTAAGAAAATAAAATTAAAAAAGAATGTACCATGACTTGGAACTGGAGGGGGAGTTAAGTACAAATTCAATTTCTTTAATAGATATTGGAACTATTCAGGTAATCTATTTTTTCTTGAGTGAACTTTCATTATTTGTATCCTTCAAGGAATCTGCCCATTTGTTGAATATATTGGCATAAGTTTTTGTAATATTGTCTTTATCCTTTTAGTATTTGTAGAATCTGTAGTGACTCATCTCTCTTATTTCTGAATTGGAAATTTGTGTCTTTTCTTTTTCCTAATCAGTTTGTCTAAAGGTTCATCAGTTTTATTGATTTTTTTTCCCAAAAACCAGCTTCATTGATTTTTCTCTCCGTATATATATTTTTCTTTCTATTAATTTCTGCTCTTATTTTTATTATTTCTTTTCTTCTGATTATTTTGAGCTTAATTTGCTTTTCCTTCTCTGGTGTTTTTATGGTGGAAACTTAAGTTATTGATTTTCGACTTTTCTAATATAAGCAGTATTGCTTAAAGAGCTGTACATCAGTCAGCCTCGTGTAAGACCCACAGTTAGGGGTCTGGAAGCAGAAGAGAGGTATGGCTGAGAAGTCACAGCAAGAGAAAGACATTGGCCCAGGAGTCAGAAACATAGTTTTCACTAGCCACTCACAAGCTTTGTGGCTTTGGACTTAGACTTTCTGAGCCTCAGTTTCTTTGCCTGCATAATGGAGCCAGGGTAATCTTCTCTTGGGCTCTTGGAGATGAAGTAGTTAATGAATATGATAGCATTTGACACCTGGAAGGGCCTCCCCAGACCAGTGCGAAAGGTGGTTGTCATAACATGTGTAATCATAATGGCTTCTTCTGTCTTTCCAGAACAGGAAACAGCATGTACACACGCCTCCCCCAGAGGTAGGCTATGTGCCCCATTCCCTTTCATCCCTCACCTTCTTCACCCCCAAGGGCTGCCCTCCTCACAGCTTCCCTCATCCCCACACCACAGTCCCCCGCCCATCCCGGTCCTCCCAGGTGTCTGCTTAGGTCCACTCCTCATGGGCCCTGGCCCCCACTGCCACCCCTCTTCCCTCCTGCAGTGGCTCCCCGTTCCCAGCCTCGGTGCAGGATCCCGGCCTGCATGTATGGCGGGTGGAGAAACTGAAGCCAGTGCCCGTAGCACGTGAGAACCAGGGCGTCTTCTTCTCGGGGGACTCCTACCTAGTGCTGCACAATGGTCCGGAGGAGCTCTCCCACCTGCACCTGTGGATAGGTAAGGGGGCTGGGGGACCAGTTGAGGGTGTGGAGCTGGGGCTGGCATGGGTCTCACGGGCTTTGCCCTGCCCCTCCCTGCCACCGCAGGCCAGCAGTCCTCCCGGGATGAGCAGGGGGCCTGTGCTGTGCTGGCCGTGCATCTCAACACCCTGCTTGGGGAGCGGCCCGTGCAGCACCGAGAGGTGCAGGGCAATGAGTCCGACCTCTTCATGAGCTACTTCCCACGTGGCCTCAAGTACCAGGTCAGAGCCCACCTCCCAGCGCCCTTACCCTGTGGCTTCTCTCAGAGCCACTCCTCCTTCCAGCCAGTTCGCACGCTGCAGAAGGCCCAGGCGCCCTCAGGCCTGGGTCCTCCCCACCTTTCTGCCCAGCCTCCGCGGGCACAGGGTACGGAGGGCCGCGGGCCTCCTGTCAGCCCACTAAGGTTGGCCGGTCTGGGCTGCAGGAAGGCGGAGTGGAGTCAGCATTTCACAAGACCTCCCCAGGGGCCGCTCCAGCTGCCATCAAGAAACTGTACCAGGTGAAGGGGAAGAAGAACATCCGGGCCACTGAGCGGGCACTGAGCTGGGACAGCTTCAACACCGGGGACTGCTTCATCCTGGACCTGGGCCAGGTGAGCAGGCAGGGCGGGGCTGAGCACTGTGTGGGCACCCGGCTTTTAAGAGGCCAGGGAGCCGGCGAGAAGCCGCTTCAGCCTTTAGGAAAACATCTTACATTCAAAAAGACAGCAACCTCCCTCTGCCGTCCAGCCACTGTCTCTAACAGAGCAGCCTGCTTTCTCCTTCCCTTGGAGCCTTAGTAGCTCTGAGTTCGCGGCCAGCCAGACCTCTCATTCATTTGTCCGCTCAGCAGTTCACTCAGTGAGTCTCTGGTACCTACTCTGAGCCAGCTCGGGGACCACAAATGGCTTGCCCTGGGGAGGCAGCCAACACAGGCCTGTCACCTGCTGCGATGCTCCGTAGGATGTGATAGGGGCCTGTGCTGAGGGGCCTTGGGGCTGGCAGGGCTCCCTCTAGCGGGCGCTGGTGCTGGCGCCACTATCCCGGGAAGGTGCCCTCTGACTAGACCTTCACGGAGGGGGACAAGCCTTTCCAGATGAAGGCACAGGTGAGCTGAGGCTGAGGCACTGAAGGCGGAGAGGTGCAGACAGGCATGCAGGGAGGGGACTGGCTTGACGGGGACCCTGGGTGGGGACAGGAGCAGTGGGAGCAAAAACTGTTGTGGAGCCTGAGACCTAGGTCCCGAGACTGTTGGAGGAGTCTGGACCACGTCTTGTGCAGAAGGCTCAAGGCAGAAGCCAACCCAGGGCAGTGGAAGGGGTGCGAGCAGCAGTGAGCGGGAGGCAGGCGACCGGCGCAGCACAGTGCTGGTAGCCGTGTGAGATACGGGCCTCAAGGATGCCATTCACCCCTCCACGTACTCATACATTCATTCATTCAGTATTTAATATGCATCTAAATATGCGCCAGTCTCTGTTGAAGTACTGGGCACGCGGCTGTGAACAAAGCAAAGCAACACAAAACAAAATGCTCATGCCCTAATGAAGCTTACTTTCTAGTCAGGGGAGATAGATTACAGACAAGATAAAAGACCTTTACGTATATGTGGGTGAGCCTTGTGGAGAGAACGCGGAGGGACACGGGGCTGCAGGGAAACACTCTCGCAGAGTGTCGTGTTGTCTTAGGATGGTCTTGCCTCCAGGGGCAGTTCTTCAGGACCCTTCCGCCAACACACACACACACACACACACACACACACACACACACACACACACACACACTCTCTCTCTCTCTCTCGCAGAGTGTCGTGTTGTCTTAGGATGGTCTTGCCTCCAGGGGCAGTTCTTCAGGACCCTTCCGCCAACACACACACACACACACACACACACAGAGTCAACAGGCATGATGCAGGCAGCTGAGCCTCCCCAATTCCCTCCAGAACATCTTCGCCTGGTGTGGTGGAAAGTCCAACATCCTGGAGCGCAACAAGGCCCGGGACCTGGCCCTGGCCATCCGGGACAGTGAGCGGCAGGGCAAGGCCCAGGTGGAGATTGTCACGGATGGGGAAGAGCCCGCTGAGATGATCCAGGTAGGGGGACGTTGGCGTGGGCAGCCGGGAGGAGCTGGGGGGTTGAGGGGGGTGCGGGTGGGTGGTCTGGGGTACTGCTTAGGGCTGTGGCTAGCTCACAGGGTGCCCTCGTGTGATTCAGAGTAAAGTGCTCCTCTGGGTGGATGGACGAGGGGCCTGGCAGGTGGACTGGACTGGACCCAGCCCTCACTCGCCTCTGCTGGGTGCCCTTGTGCAAGACACAGTTTGCCTCCCCAGGCCTGGTAGCCTTGGGCATGATGGGCTGGGAAGGTCTGGGGCAGGTGCCCAGGAATCCCTGGAAACCTGGCCCGCCCTGGCCCCTCTAGGTCCTGGGCCCCAAGCCAGCTCTGAAGGAGGGCAACCCCGAGGAAGACCTCACAGCTGACCGGACAAACGCTCAGGCCGCGGCTCTGTATAAGGTGGGCACTCTGGGCTACCCTGGCCTGGGGCAGGGCGTGCTGAAGGGAGAGGAGGAAGCCCGGGGAAGGTTGGGTCGGGCAGCAGGGTTGTTTATCCAGGGTTCGAGTGAGGTGAGGATGGGAAATGGATGGATGTCTGGCCCCCCTGAGGAGATAAAGACCACTTCACTTCCGGCCCTTTCTTGGAGAAGGAGGTGTGAAGCCAGTGCTGAGCTTGACTTTTTTGGATTCTTTGCATTTATTTGTAATTTGGAATCCACTTAATTTCCAAATGGATGCAAGGCCTCGGCACTACAGTGATTGAGGGTGACGTGAGGGGAGGGGTGCCCAGTCTCCTCTCTGCTCCTTGGGCAGGGACCGTGAGTGGGGACCATGGGGGCTATGTGCTGGGGGCTGTGTGCTGGGGGCAGGGCATGGGATCTGGCACTGCCCATCGTCTCCCAGGTCTCCGATGCCACCGGACAGATGAACCTGACCAAGGTGGCCGACTCCAGTCCCTTTGCCCTCGAGCTGCTGCTGTCGGATGACTGCTTCGTGCTGGACAACGGGCTCTGTGGCAAGATCTACATCTGGAAGGGTACAGTGGCTTCTCCATTCTAGCCTGAGGCCCCTGCAGCTGCTGCGACCAGGCCGCTTCCCCCTGGAGGGCTCAGCCTGCCTGACTGCTTTCAAAAACAGCCTCAGGGAGCCGCTGAGCCTTTTCTCTTTGCTGCTCCCCCCACTAAATTCCAGGCAAAGGTTCTGAAACATCAACAAGCCTTAGAATCCCCGGAGGGCCTGTTAGGACAGATGGCTGGGCGCCCCGCAACCCCCAAACACCACCAAAGAATTTGCATATCCAACTGGGTCCCAGGCCTTGCTGCTGGTCCAGGATCACATTTTGAGGACTGCAGTCCTACAGCACCCCTAAGCCTACAGCACCCCTAAGCCCTTGGGGCTGCTGGGACCCCAGTCTTGCCATTCTGCCTTGGGGTGTGACGGAGAGATTTTAAATTAAATCTCACTTTGTGCCCTGGGTAATGAACTAGAACTCATTTTTCCAAGAAATTGTATTGGCTGGAGATAGAAACACTGTTGTGTATAAGCCTGTTCGCTTGGTCTAACTGAAAATGGTGAAACAAAGCTCTGAGTCTCTGACTGACCCTGGGAACCTCCTTACTTCTCCATGCTTGTCTTTTCTCGAGCGTGTCCTACCTCCCTGACCAGATTACAACCTTCCTGAAAGCAGGAACCATATCATCTCTGGTGTCGTGACGAAATAGCACTTGCTCAGTAAATAATTTTGGGGGCAACCAAAGCCAAGAGAAACCCGCAGCCCTAGCTTGGTGAGGAAGATGGGGAAGGATTAGGCGTTCCCAGGGTAGCTGCTACTGGCCAGTAATACTCTGGGCTCAGAGAAGGGCCAGAGCAGCAAGGAGCATGGCAGCTTTCTACGATGAGCTGGGGTGGGGGTGGTTGGAGATTGGGCCCTGGGGCTGCCCTTCCCCTCCTACCACAGGGTACCTTTCCCATGGAACCAGTTCCGAGCTTGAGGGGTTCCCAGATGCCCACGGGAGGGAATTTAACCCCAAGCAAAGAACTGAACCATTTTGGAAAGAGAAACCAGAGGGGGAAAAAAAACCCAAGAAAGTTGGGAGCCAGGAAGAGAAGTATCTTGCCTTAAACTGGAGCACATCTTGCACTAGAGGGATGGCCCACAGGAGGGAATGGATAACTGTATGGTCTTCCTTTTTATAAGCTCTTAGGTGGCAGGCCTAATGGCTGTCTGGCATTATGGGACTGAGATTATAATAAATCACACCCTTTTGTCCTATTTAGTTTTGCACAAAAGGCCTGATACTTGTTGATACTTGTCAGCAGTACGGTTGACAGACTCCAGCAGTGTGGTGCCCCAGGGTGGGGCTCTCGATTTAGAGTCTCAGGCCACCGGGAACACTAATCCTGAATATCCGTGGGGCCATGGTCTGAGCAGGAGGTTTTGATTAGAGCAGGCAGAAAGAACAGTTTTCATCCCACAGAGCTGCCGGGTTGGAAGTCTCCAGGGCTGACTTCACACCTCCAAAGACTCCTCAGCATCTTAGCACCCCCTGGTCTGTTGTTTATTTTAAAAGTTGCCAGCTGGGGCACCTGGGTGGCTCAGTTGGTTAAGCGACTGCCTTCGGCTCAGGTCATGGTCCCGGAGTCCCGGGATCGAGCCCCGCATGGGGCTCCCTGCTCCGCGGGAAGCCTGCGCCTCCCTCTCCCGCTCCCCCTGCTTGTGTTCCCTCTCTCGCTGTGTCTCTCTCTGTCAAATAAATAAATAAATAAAATCTTTAAAAATCAATCAATCAATCAATCCGCTTCCAATTATTCCAGGGCGAAAAGCTAACGAGAAGGAGCGGCAGGCGGCTCTCCAAGTGGCTGAGGACTTCATCTCCCGCATGAGATATGCCCCCAACACTCAGGTGAGGAGACGCCTGGGTGCCCCACCTCCTCCTCCGGGGGCTCTTCCTGCGGCCTCTTGCCACTGCAGACCGGACAGGAAGGGCAGGAAATCCCCGGGCACAGTCAGGACCGGTCAGGCCTCGCTACCGCCCCCTCCAGTGCGAAAGCCCTTTTTAGTCCTTCAACATTTTAAAAGTACATGGTGTTTTCTTTTCCTTCTTTAAAGATTTGAGAGAGAGAGAGAGAGAGAGAGAGAGCGCGCACACGCGAGCGCGCTTGTGCACGAGCACGAGATAGGGGAGGGGCAGAGGGAGAGAGAAGGAGAAGCGGACTCTGCTCAGTGCGGGGCTCAGTCTCACGACCCTGAGATCGTGACCTGAGCTGAAACCGAGTCAGATGCTCAACTGACTGAGCCACCCAGGTGCCCCGAAAGTACACGGTGCTTCCTGAGAGGATGCGGGGCAGCACTCATGTGGCAGCTTGTGTGCCTCCTCTGGGCCCTTGTCCCCGGCTCGTCCTGCCCCCGTTGCTCTAGCACAGCGACTCCATGAGTCATTCCGAGGGGAGCTGGTAAGGCTCATGATGACTGGCGTGTCTCTCGAACTGTGCACCCCAGTGCTTGAAGCAATCTGTTTTCTCAGCCCGTGTCCCATCTCTTGGCTTATTTCTCGGCCAGGAGCATACCTGGCCGGGACAGCTATGTGGACTCAGGCCTGGCGCCCGGCACCCTCCTCCGTGGCTCCGCTCTGGCCTTGCCTGGTGGAGGCAGAGGTGGGAACCTCGTGGGCTAGACTTCTCCCCCATCCTCCCTGCAGGTGGAGATTCTGCCCCAGGGCCGGGAGAGCCCCATCTTCAAGCAATTCTTCAAGGACTGGAAATGAGGATGGGCGCCCCCCGCCTCCTGCCCGCTTTCTCCTCCTCTGGCTGCCTGGTCCCTGCGGAGGTGGCCCCGCGGCTGTTCAATAAAGGAGACAAGTGCTTCCCCCGCTCTCTGCCCTCACCGTCTGCCCTGAGCTAATCCTCACTCCCCGACTAGTCACCGGGCCTTATCCACGGGCTGGGGCATTGGAGGACCCGGTGGCCGCCCGCTGCCCAGCTCAGGGGCTGGAGCGGACTTGGCACCATCGAGGCAGTGGGGCCCAGAGTTCCCAGAGGGCTGGCGGGGACTGCTGGGAACCCGGTGGAGAGGAGGCACAGCACCGGGCCCCCGCTTTGCTTGCAGCCAGGGTTCAGTTCAGTCACATACCCCTCCGGGACAAGGTTGGTGCAGCAGGCTCGGGACGCAGTTCTGCTGGAGCCAGGATTTCCTCAGCTGCCCTGAGAAACCACCGTGAGGCACCTCCCAAATGACATGCTTGCCGACCAAGAGGACAACTTCTTTCCACTGCGCGCAAGTCTGGCTTGTCACCGCATGGGCGCATCACAGCATGTTAGGCCGATGAGCGCGGGGCCACTGTAGGGCCGGGGAAAGCCCCAGACGAGTGTGGAGAGTCACGGAGTCTGGATCGGATGTTACCCTGCCTCCGTGTCCTCCCGGGCAAGTTGCTTTTCCTTGTCTAGGCCTTAGTTCATTCTCTTGTATCGTGGGGCGGTGGCTGGAATATCAGTCTAGAGAGCCAAATAGGAGAACGGAGTAGCTCAGAGCGCTCCCAGCCGGGAGGGCATGATCCGGGGGCAGGAGCAAGGCTGGCAAGTCTGGACTGGAGTTCAGGAGGCCAGGCTGAGCTGCTGCAGCTGTCCTGACCCACTCCCACCCCTGGGCCCCAAGGGCGATGTGGCTTCTGAGCTCTGATCAGCTGGATTCTTCCATCCCCAACATATTCTAACCAAGTTCATCCTGATTTTGTGCAAAACAGCACAGGAAAATCAGCTTCTCTGTGTATCCCCCCAACTTCTCTCTGGGGAGCTGTGCGGTGGTCCACCCGACAGCCTCCACAGACAGGATGTGCCAGGGATGATTTGCAAAGGAGAGCGATGAAGGGGGCACCAGATCCTGACTTTTTAGGGTTGTGAAGCATTTTACATCTCCCATGGAAGGCCTAGATAGGCCCTTCCTAAATAAAATGCACAGGTTAAGATTCTTGCATCTACTTTCAAAGGGTGAAAGGCCCCCCTCCCCCTTTCCCAAGAGAACCACAACTTAATCCCTGGACTACGTTGTTGCTAATGTCCCAAGGTCTGAAGCTGAGCACTCTGGGGGCATTACAGAGGGAGTGACTTGGTTAGAAAGGGCTCTTGCAGAGGCCACTGGCCTCCCCTCCAGCTAGAAGCCCACACAGACTGGTCCCCGGCCATAGTGCAGGCTGGGCATTCACGGTCGGGTCTGCGGAGTTAAGCCTTCTGGTCTGAGAGCAACCGGAAGGAATCCGCAGGGGAGGAGCTACGGAATGGACACTCTGAAGTGGAGGCTGAGTCCCAGCCTTTCTGCGTCCCAGCCTCACCAAGCCCAGGAAGCTGTTGGCCACTGCTGCAGGCCCACTAAGCACCCAGGCTGGAGGAGGAAGTAAAGTAGACAAAGGATGAGTTCAGGTTGGGCCAAGATGGCACAAGCAAACTGCCTTCCGTTACCAGCCCTGTCCTCGAGGCATCCTGCTAAGAGCAGTGGGGAGTTCTCTGCCACACCAGGGTGGCTATGTGTCGTCCTGCCTCTGCAATGCACCGCAGCTCCGGTGGGTTACACTTGGAGAAGCGTGCAGGAGCGAGACCGTGGTCTTCCATGGGTCTACTTGACGGAGTACAGAGGACAGGAGAGCCATGTAGTGGGGTCTCCCCAGCTCAGGATACCCTGGCCCAGAGGAATGGAGCAACAGAGCTACTAGCTTCCCCAGAAGCCAATGTAGGAAAAAACATGCGGGGGCCTCACAGCAATCTTAACCAGAGCCAGGGCCGCCCTGCCCCCTGGCTAGAGTGCACAAGGCGTCTTGGCCTCTAAGTGCAGGAGGGACACCATGTACACTCAGTGGGAGCCTGGCCAGGGCAGAGCAACCTTCTCTCCTGGAGCCCCTGGCTCTCACCAGGCCCTGGAACAACAGGGCCACAGGAAGGGGCAAGGTTTGTCTTGGAGGAAAACTCTTGGGGCCCTTGACCTGGATGGAACAATTCTTTTATTCAAAAACTGCTGGTGTGTGAATTTCCTCCTTCCTTCAACCAATCCAGAAAGCCATCCCTGATGGGAACTGCACACCTCCATGGGGTGGGGAGTGTGCAGCAAGGGGGTGCCCAGCTGGTGGGCAGTTGGGATGGGCAGCAATGGAGACACCTACCGGACAGGACAGCCGGTTCTGTGTCATCAACAGCGGGGCTGAGGGATGGGGAAAGGGGAGGGTGGGATGAGTCCAGGCCAGAGACCCCAGAGGGGCCGGGATGCCAGCCCAGGAGAGGACAGCGAGAAGGCCTCTTGCCCTGGTTCATGCTGTCCCCTGCTGGCTGCTGCCACGGCTACCTTCTCCCTTCAAATTCTAGCTCCAGGGTCCCTGTCCTGTGGACACCCATTGCCTGAGAGCCCTGCTGCCCAGCAAGCCAGAATCTGGCACCTCGACGTGGGAATATCTCTCAGCGTGGGCATACGGGGAACATCCAGGCAGGGCCTTCCCACCTCATGATCCATCCACTCGTCGAGATTACCTGCAAACCAACTCTCCACTAGCTCAACTCAATTCTGGCAAATCCTTGCTCTGGAGGCGGGTCTGTGGGGAGCGGGGTGGGTCTAACTATCCCTAATGTCTCACATGGGTGAGGGTCCTTGGCTTCCCTGACCAGGCCCAGCCTGGGTACGCCTGGCATAATGTGCCATGCACCCTCCCAATGCCCCTGTGGCCCATGTTTTAAGTCTCCGTCAGCCTTGGGCTGGTCAGATCAGCCACGTGCCTTCAGATGAATGTGGCGGCAGGTCACACACGCCTGTGAAGGTGAGATCCTTGGAGTGAGGGGCTTGTAGCCCAAAGCACTTCTGTGCTCCCAACAATGAGGCCTGTCCCTTTGACACTCCAGCCAGGTAGATTTCCAGGGTCTTGAGCAGCCGCCTGGGGCTCTTCTTGGCCAACACCTCCAAGTCTGGAACAGAGGATTGGAGAACAAAAGGCTTGCCAGGCTCTGGACTGCACACCAGTCCGGGCCCAGCAGCCGTAGGCAGTACCCCCATCCCAGACCCTGTGGAGTGGAGGGTGAAGGAGTCTTCTAAGGTGGAGAGCTCACCAGAGAGGGAGGATGATGGACCAGATAAAGCCACAGCAACCACACCTTCTACCTTGACCAGGACAGTCTCAACTTTGAATGGCCAGTCCAACTGTTGGACCCAGCTTTTGATTCAGAAAATATGACCACCCTCGGTCGGAGGCCAGAAGGGAGGGCGGGCGCAGAGAAAGGGGAGCTAGCAGGCCCCAGAGGGTTGTGGGCTGATGGAGACTTTGAGCAGCTGGAGCTTGAGAAAGTGGGGGGGGGGGGCGGCTAGGGGGAAGGGAACTGCAGCCCAAACCAGCCTAGCAACCATGCTGGGGTCCCTGAACCTGGGCAGGGGGAGGGGGGACACACTAGGGAGTTCAGGCCTCTCCAAGAAGAAAGAGCACACCTTTGAGGACAAAGCCAGAGTCAGCGATGGTCTTCTGCTGCGTCCTCCAGACATGTGCGAGGCGGAGGAAGGTGGCGGCATAGAAACTGTTCACCACTGGGATCACCTTTTGCTGCCGATTACACTCCCTACGGCACAAGGGGGCGGTGTGCTCAGCAGCGGACCACGGACCACAGCTGGCAGCTGGGTGCCTCTGCCAGCCCCAATCCCCCCCCCCTCCCCAGGGAGCCATTCCGCAAGCAGCCTTTGCCTCCAGGGCAGGGTTGGGAGACTGGTTGGGGGTGATGGTGCTCTGTCCTGGCTCCCTGGGGAGCTGCAGGTCTCCAGAACGAGCTGGGAGAATGGGGCTGGAGCAGGAGGGAACCAGGCTCTGCTGCGTCCTTCCTTCTCGTCAGCCAGCCAGCAGCCCCGGGAAGGGTGGTGGGGGGGGGGGGCTGGCCCGCAGTGCTGGGACTCACCTGGAGAGGCACTCCTCCCTTAATGCCTGGATTGCGATGCGGGTGATATTCACGGACATCAGACAGAAGGGGAATTGCTGGAATGGAGCAGGCAAGGGTCAGTGGCAGCCCCGGCTCTTGGCTTCTGGGCCCGTCATCCACAACCCAGCAAGGTCCCCTGGAAGCAGTGGCAACCACGGCCAGGAGGCAGCAGCTGACATTGCTGATGTTCACACTTGATTTTCCCAATAATCCTCCCATTTCCCAGATGAGGAAGCTGGGACTCAGTGACCTGAAATGAGCTTCCCCAGGCGCTGGAACCAGGATTCCAACTGAGGATAATTCACACGCAGGCTGGCGGGCATAAGCCCTGTGCAAGCTCTCCAGCCTCTTCCCCATCCCGACCCAGGGGCTGTCCTTGGCCTTCATTCACCAGACCCACCATGGTGCTGCCCAAGGACCACACCACCCCCTGGGGTCAGGCTGAACACAGGAGGGGTGAGGCTCGGTTATCCAGCTGTACAGGTTCCTACAATCTCTTCTCCCCTTTTCTAGGCGTCTTATTTGACTGCTCATAAAGCACTTCATTCAAAAGTAGAGACGGCACAGGCACAAAGTAGGTAGGAAACCAGACTGGCTGGCACACCCCATTTGTCAATAACGGAGGCCTGAGAACTAGCTGTGCGGGTCAAAGAGGGGGCAGCAAGGGGTTCACCGGGGCTGCTTCCCCAGGAGGGGCCTCAGAATCCGCTGTGGGGTCTACTTTAATGCTTTATTTTTGGAGGGGCAAGCTCCTTTCTTTTCTTTTCTTTTCTCTTTTTTTTAAGTAGGCTCCATGCCCAGTGTGGAGCCCAAAGTGGGGCTTGAACTCATCACCTTGAGATCAAGACCTGAGCTGAGACCAAGAGTCAGACACTAAACCCACCAAGCCACCCAGGCGCCCCATCCTTCCTATTCTTTAATAACAAAACCTAAGAAAATGAAAAGGGGCTTTTCCCAGGGCATTTCCATATATTACATGTTAGTTTCCACTGTTGCATATATCCAAGGACACCCACTGAGAGGGATCCACAGATCAGTGCATTCATTAGTTTAGAGCAAGAGCCAAAGTCTATCCCATCTGCTTCCCCTGAGAAGAAAAGCCATTACATCATGATGCATAACTGTGCTGTCCAGTATGACAGCAAGTAGCCACAGAGAACCATTTAAGTTTAAATTAATTAAAAATTAAACAACTTTGGGGCACCTGGGTGGCTCAGTCGGTGAACCATCTGCCTTTGGCTCAGGTCATGATCTCAGGATCTTGGGGTCGAGCCCCATGTCAGGCTCCCTGTTCAGTGGGGAGTCTGCTTCTCCCGCTCCCTCTGCCCCCCACCACCCCCACCGCCCTGCTTGTGTGCTCTCTCTCTCAAATAAATAAAATCGTTTTTAAAAAATTAAGCAAAATTAAAAAAAGTCAACTCCTTAGTTGAAAAAACCTCAACCCTTTAGTCCTATTAACCATATTTCAAGTGCTCAATAGCTGCATGTGCTCAGTAGCTACTATATCGAACAGTGCTGATATATTACAGTCTCTTCATTGCAGAAAGTTCTATCTGGCAGCACTGAACTGTCGAGGGTCTTCTGCTCCATAAAGATTTTTCTCGGGGTCTTCTGTGGCATCTGGGTTCCAGATCTTGGCCTGGCCACCTACTGGCTTTGTGTCCTTAGAAAGGCCACCTGCACTATATGAGACTTAGCTTTCCCATTAGGAAGTACCTTTGAATGCTGTGCAGGAGAGAGTTAACGCACCAGGATCTGAGACTGCTGTCTTTAGAAAGGCCTGCTTGCAAGGATGGCCCCTGGCTGGCACCTGGGAACCTGGATTTGAGGAGGGTTCCCACCATTCCCTCAGGATGATTCATGCGCCTCAGCTGTTTGTACAAACAACATGATTTATGCTGAATATCTGCCTTTTCTCTGTGATTCTGGCATTTGGGTATGTGCTACACAGATGGGCACGACTGCGTCCCATAAACCCTTGGGCCTTGAATCTCTCTATAGTGAGCTCTCCGGCTGACACCGTTTCCCGTGCTGCACAATTCGATGCTGGAGGAATTAAGCATGTTCCGTGTGATTCAACCGGGAGAGGACTCTGGAAGGAAGACCACGCCTGATTGCCTACAGATTTGTCCCATGCACTGCTGCCCTCTGCTGGTTTTGCTCTTGCTGGTCTAAATCACAGCTGTGCGTACGACGGCAGGCTAAGTCCTGGGAGTCCTCCAGCGCATCATCGAACTGGGGGTGGTCCTGGGGACCCTGACACACGTGCCATGCTGGGTGGGGTCAAGTCACTAACATCACAAACACTCCACAAGATAGGTTTTTTACCTACAGTTCACATTTTCTATTGTCTATCCCCGGACCCACTCCCAGAGTTACCGTCGGAGGTAATTCAGATCACATATGCACAATACTAAGCACAGGGCCAGCCCAAAGAGGGGCTAACCACTGCCCACCATCGTTACCCTTGCCCCAGCATGAGTGGCCCACGCATTCACGCCTTCGCATACTGCCTACTTACCACATCCTTGTATAAGACTGCCCCCTCCCTTGCCTTTTCTCAGTCTAAAAATAAATATGGGAACAAGAATACGGTAGCAACATAATTAACAGAGGATCTAAACCTAGCATTCACTCACTCTTGGGAACATTCTTACCAAGCCCACTTATTAAAAAGCAGGGAAAAACTGGAATTCAGATCTAAATGTCTCCTTTTCTCCAGCAGTTCCACTGGCCCTGAAAAGTGTTGCTTGGAACCGAAATACCACCTGGAGGCTGTGTTTAGAAAATGGACTGAGGGACAGCAGAGAACATCACACCTGGACCATTCTGAGTTTCCATTTAAGATTTCATTTTTCTTCATCCCTCACACTCAGGCTTAACCACCTTTGAATCCTAAAGCAAGGAAGACCGAGTCAGCTTTTGTGGGGGCTGCTGATACAGTTTCAGCAGCCCTGGAGTTTCGACCCAGTAGTTTTGGGGAGGGGCCTGGGCCTCTGAAGTGGGCTGCTGGCTGACCACGGCTGTTGTAAGGAGCCCACTGCTAGGCCTGCTGTCAGAAGGCGGGTCCCAGGCCCAGCTTCACCACTTACTAGCTTTACCTCTCTGACCCTCACATTCCTTTGCTGGAAAACAGATTTGCAAGGATCATCACTGCCCTCCCTCTTCGCCAGCCTGTCATGTCGGCGGAATGAAACAATGGATGGAGACTGCTCAGAAGGCTACAGAAGTGTGTGTGTGACTAAGCACGATTAGAAGGTGCTTCCTCACCCACCAGCAAGTAGCCCGATGGGCCCTGTGCCTCCGTGTTTGTGTAACAGCTCCGCTTCTCAGCATGGCGTGGGCTAAGTCCCTGCCAGGACTTGTGGGAGTCTGCCCGCCTCTCACCCCGGCACTTGTATTTTTTGGCCAGTTCCCTTTAGCAGGATGTACCACAGGTACCTGGAACTTTAGTCCTCCCCTCAGGAGAGAACAGGACTGGCTGCGGGCAGGGGCGGTGTCCCCCAGCTGCTCCTCTGGTCTCACACACGCCTCCTGGAAAATGGTGTTTTCAAGATTCATAAGGGCTCAAGGTCAAGTGTTACTTTAAAACCTTGGAAGTGCTTATAGTTCAAGGAATTACACAATAAATCTGGAAGGGACCTTGGAATTGTTTAGGCCAAACTAAGGCCCAGAGAGGCTAAGTGACTTGTCTCAAACCATAGCTCCATAATAACACAGATGGAACTAGTGTCTAGCTTCCTGCTGCCTGTGCCAGCCCTCTTACTTTATTAGGTTAAGCTGCTATTCCATCTTATTGTCCGACATGCATATTGTGGAGGAGTAAACGTAAATCCCCAGTAAATCCCACAGAGGCCAGAAGGTGAAAGGATGAGAAACAGATTGGTCAAACTGGTCAGTCTGGGTCCCTGCTGATCAAGTTCCCAGCATCTCCTCTCATCCGGCTGCTCCCTCTGCCTGGGATGCTCCTCCCACAGATACCTGAATGGCCTGCTCCCTCCCCTCATTCAAATGAGGAATTCTGAGTTGGCAATAACCCTCTATCCTGGCTTCCATATTTCTGCAGGAAGCTCTTATAAGAGAACCTTCATAAATCACAAGAAGGGAGACACTGAGGTCAGAGATCACCTATAGGAAATATTAATTAGCTGTAAGACCTTCGGCAAGTCATTTCCCTTCTCTGGGCCTCCATCTAAAATGAGGGGTTGGGGGTGCCTGGGTGGCTCAGCTGGGTAAGCATCTGACTTCAGCTCAGATCACGATCTCGGGGTTCCGAGATGGAGCCTCTCATAGGGCTTTGTGCTCAGTGGGGAGTCTGCTCTCTCCCTCCCCCTCTGCCCCTCCCCCCAATTCATGCTCATGCTAATAAATGAAAAATATCTTTTAAAAAATAAAATAGGGGCGGCTGGGTGGCTCAGTCATTAAGCGTCTGCCTTCGGCTCAGGTCATGATCCCGGGGTCCTGGGATCGGGTTCCCTGCTCCGCGGGAAGCCTGCTTCTCCCTCTCCCACTCCCCCTGCTTGTGTTCCCTCTCTCGCTATCTCTCTCTCTGTCAAATAAATAAATAAAATCTTAAAAAAATAAAATAAAATAAAATAAAATGAAATGAGGGGCTGGATTGCTGAGGTACTCTGGGAGTCTATTATGGTGAAGCAGTGTTGCTGCAAGAGACTGCATCACTGCAGAAGCTAATAGGTACAGTTCTCAAACTTAACCCAGAAATTACCTCCCTGCATCATGAAGACCACAGCAAATGCCCACATTCTCAACTTGTGGGGCCTCAATATATCTCAAGACCAGATACTCATTAAGTCCCACTCTTGCCTCCTCCAGTGTTTCCTGGAATAGGCATAAGTGAAGCCTTAAGATTTATTCTTTAATTTTTATTTAAAACATTTTTTAAAAATTTTATTTATTTGAGAGAGAGAGAGTGAGAAAGCATGAGCAAGGGGAGGAGCAGAGGGGGAGGGGCAAGCAGACTCCATGCTGAGCGCAGAGCCTGACGGAGGGCTCGATCTCATGACATGAGCTGAAACCAAGAGTCAGATGATTAACCGACTGAGCCACCCAGGCGCCCGAGCCCTAAGATTTAATAGGTGCTTTTCCCATAAATATACAGAGATACTGAGTAGACATTAGAAATGAAAAACTGCCCCAGTGGCAGGAACCATATGATTATTTGTTCTGTATTCAAGAACTTTTGGGTTAAAAAAAGGGACCCACCTAAGATACACACACACACATAAATAAATTAAAAATAAAAAAGGCATCTACCTTACTAACGGTTGTGTTGCGCGCATGCAGGCGCACGTGTGTGTGTGTGTGTGTGTGTGTGTGTGCTGTATTTTTACTCTTGGAAATCAAAAGTTACCTTGATAACTGACACTCACCGAATAACTAATGCGCTTGACACTTCACATAGTTTATCTCCAACCTAGAATAATTCTGCAGGGCTGGAATTATTTTCCCATGTTACAAAAGAAGCAGCAGACATGGTGAAAACTACATCACACGGCCCACAACGCTGTTACTGCAACAGTCTGTTTTGGCAACCCCGGCCTGACCAATTCCAGCCCTCTGACGTAAAATGATCTGACTAAAATGTTGCAGGTGTGATCTTTGGCCCCTTACTCGAGGGCTCCTCTCCCTCAGGCAGTACCCGGGCACACCACCTTCCTGTTGTGTGCGAGGTGCAGCCGGGGCAGGACAGGCGAGCTCGCCACCTCAGGCCACTCCTACCGGAGCTGGGAGCAAACCCGTGCCACAGACATAGATTCCAGGCTCTGTCCACTCAGAGGGCCTAGAAGGGTGAGAACTTAGGAGCAGCGTGCATACCTGGCCCTCCGCTCTCACTTTCAAATGTCATTCTCCAATTAAAGGAGCGAGAGCTCCTTGGAGAAGTGGTTAATTCCAGGGCTGGAAATCATACAGGGAAAATATAAGATGGCATCTTCTGGTGTCCAGAAAGCCAAAAAGTGCTCAAAACAGGGTATGAGGCGGCAGGGGGTGGGGTGGGGGGGGCACGCCTGGGTGGCTCAGTCGTTAAGCATCTGCCTTTGGCTCAGGTCATGATCCCAGGGTCCTGGGGTCGAGCCCCGCATTAGGCTCCCTGGTCGGCAGGGAGCCTGCTTCTCCCTCTCCCCCCTCCCCTGCTCATGTTCTATCTCTGTCTCTCTCTCTAAGTTAAATAAATACAATCTTTATTAAAAAACAAAACAAAACAGGGCATACAAAAGAGCGTAAGTGCTGACCTGAAGGAGCTTCTAAAATGGCCAAAGCTGAAACAATGTGAGCAACAAAATAAGTAACAACAGTACTGGGTTATAACCCATAGAATAAAATAAATATCCAGGAGCCCACACTGATATAAAAAGTAATTGAATGAATAAATAAATAGAAGAACACAGACAACTGGAATTCTTCCAATTAATAAAATGAGAGAAAGTGAGGGAAACAGAAAACCACCATTAGAACAAAGTTTGAGGAAAAACAGAATATTTGCACAATCTCAAAGTATCTTCCCCGAGATACTTATTAATTACAAAGGGAGAAATAATAACTACAGTGGAGAAACCCGGCAGACCTCACCTTGACCATACGACCCAAGCCAACCATCCCAGTAGTAAGACATTCTGAGCTGAGGCACAGAGAAAGGTACATCACTCCTGGTATTCTTGCCAAAAATGAAAACCTGAATCTGAAATTTGTATGGCAAACTGAACCCCACCCAAACTTGCTCTTTCTTTTCCATTTCAGTTGATGGCCACTCTATCTTTCCAGTTACTCAGACTAAAAATCTCTTTTTCTCACACTCATCATCAATCCATGAGAAAAAGATACTGGTTCTTTCTTTCTCTTTTCTTTCTTTCTTTCTTTCTTTCTTTCTTTCTTTCTCCTTCCTTCCTTCCTTCCTTCCTTTCTCTTTCTTTCTCTCTTTCTCTCTCTCTTCCTTCCTTTTCCTTCCTCTCCCTTCCTCTTTCTTTTCTTTTTCCTTCCTTTTCTTTCTCTCTCTCTCTTCCTTCCTTTCTCTCTCTCTCTCTCTCTTTTTTTTTAAGTAAACTCTACTCCTAATGTGGGGCTTGAACTCACGACCCCGAGATCAAGAGTCACATGCTCTTCCAACTGAGCCAGCCAGGCACCCCAATTGGCTCTCTTTTCTTAAGCCCATATGCTCAAGATTCTACATCCGGAATCTGACCACTTCACACCACCTCCTCTGAAAATACCCATCATCTCTGACTTGATTATAAAAGTCCTCACTAAAGACTTTTCTCAACCTAGCAGCTGATACGATACACTTAAAGGTGTTAGGTTGGATTGTGTATTCCAGGCTGCAAAAACACTCACTTTATTCAGAGTAAAATCAAAAGTCCTTATCAGCCTACCAGGCCCTCTGCCATCTGGTCCCTGTTAGCCATAGGATCTCCCTTCTGACTGCTCTCCTGGGCTCCTTCTGTTACAGCTGGTTCCCTGCTACCCCTTCAAGTGCCAGACACATTCCTTCCTCAGGGCCTTTGCTCTAGCTGCTCCCTCTGTGTGGAATGCTTTCCCCCAGAAACCAACTGGGCCAACATCTTCACCTCCTTCAAGGTCTGATTTAACTCCCTCTTGTGAGAGCTACCCTGAGCACCCCATAAAATACTCCCCATATTCTCCTAACCTTACCGTACTTGTTTTTTCTCCTTAGCACTCACCACCTTTAAATGTACTCTATCATTTATTTATGTGTTAGGCTCACTGCCTTGTCTTCTCTGGTAGAAGGATCTTTGTTCACTGATGTACCCCCAAGCACTAAGCACAATAACTAGCATAGGGAATGCTGAATAGAAATTTGTTTAGTGGATAAATTCCAGGTGCCAGCATGTGGCATAGATGAATGGCAGGATATGGGTCAGATTTGTTTTCTAAAACAGCGGGACTACCACATTTTACTGCCTAGGAAAACCATTAAACCCAACACCAGAGAAGGCTTGGACAGACCAAGTGACTACAGAAGTCACTTCTGGCCTATCAGTAAGACCATGTGTCCCTTGACCCTCATAGGTAGATCTCCTCTGGGGCACATACAGGCTAACTCTCCTCCTTCAGGGTTAGGAGAACCTATTAGTACTGTTTAAGGGATGTCCTCAGGGAGGACAGTGAGTTGACACATTAGCATCATAGCTATGCCTAGTGCCTTTGTACACACCTCATTTAATTTTCCTAATTGTCCAGCTGAAGTGTCCATGATCTCCATTCTACAGATGAAAAAACCAAGGCTCTGAGGAGTTGAAGCACTTGCTTGAGACACACGCTAACAAGTGGTGGAGCTCAGATTCTAGCCCAGGTCAGGCTAGTGGGGGAAGCCTTGTCCTGGTTTGCCTCAGCTGTCCTGAGAGTCCTGAGCAACTAGAGACAGCCCCCATGAGGCTCTCCTGGTTGCTCAGGAGCACCCTGCACCCACAATGGCTCCACAGCCCTCTCCTCTGGCTTCCCCACAAAGCCCCACCTGGATATGGTGACGAGACAGGCGGAAAATCTCCTGGGCCATCAGCAAGGTCTTTGAGTCCATCACCAGGTACAGCAGGTGTAGGAGGGCAAGGAAGCCTGCTCCTCTTAGGTCTGTGGCTGGATTCGCTCCTGTAACCGAGATGAGTAACTGAAGGGTGATGGTGAGCAATGCCAAATCAAGTTCCTTCTTCCATGAGCTTCAAGGCCTTGGCCACCCCTGCCTGAATGTAACGAGGTACCCCTTAGCTTCACCAAGGTAGTGTGAGCATATTGGGGAGCTTGGACTGAGCCCCACATCCTTGTGATGTCGGTGGAGTCCACATGGGACTCCTGTAATGAGTCATGTAATGAGGCACCTGTGCCCCCTCTTAGCCAGTGGAACCAGCAGAGGCCAAATGGGGTACCTAAATTTCCACCCTTGCCCAGAAGTAATGGGGTGACATCCTCCTTCCCCCACTGGCTCAGTGTCAGAGGATGCCTACTAAAATAAAAGGTTTACAGCAGATCCAGAGTGTCATTACATAATACCCCAAATGTCCAGGATACAATAAAAAAAAAAAATCATTTGTTACACCAAGAACTAGGAAAATCTTAATTTGAATGAGAAAAGATACTTAATAGATAGCAACACTGAGATAACAGATGATGGAATTACCTGACAAGGATTTTAAAGCAGCAATTATAGGCAGAATAATGGCCCCTCCAAAGACATCCTTGTCCGAATCCCTAGAACCTAGGAATATATTTTGTTGCACGGCAAGAGGAAGTTAAGATCATAGGAAGAATTAAGGTTGCCGATCAGCAGATAGGGAGACTATCCCGGATTCTCTGGGTGGGCCCAATGTATTCAGAAGAGCCCTTAAAAGTGAGAAAAGAAGGCAGAAGCACAGAATCAGAGAAAGAGATGTGAGGACAGAGCCAGGCTCAGGGAGATGCTCTGTTCCTGGCTTTGGAGGAGGAGGAGTGGACGTGGCCTCTAGAAGATAGAAAAGGCCAGGAAATGGAGTTTTTCCTAGAGTCTCCAAAAAGCAATGCAGCCCTCTGCCACAGCGACCTTACCCCAGTGAACCTGTGTCGGACTCCTGAGCTACAGAGCTATAAGATAGTAAGTTTGTTTTGTGGGGTACTTGGCTGGCTCCACTGGAAGAGCATGTGATTTTTTTTTTTTTTAACAATCACATAAGGAAGCATTTATTTGAGGTTTAACATGGAATCATACAAATAAAATTTGTATAAACACAAATCCACATCAAGTCATAACACAGATAGCAAAAGACAAAGTAAAAACAAAGAAAACTAATTGGTGGCTATATACAGTTGGACAGTTGTGTCTTGTACACTAGAAAGTCTTTTACAAAATAATCATCTTAGATCAACAAAAGACCAATCTTCAATGTCGTCCTGCAAGATGGGTTAACTTTAGCAATCTCCTCCTGTCTTCTCCAACATCCTCCTTTAGTATGGCTGGTAATTGTTTTGGTGATTGCCACCCCCTCGAGACGCCTTGCCGTAAGCGCTCTGTTGCCCACTGTAGTCTGCACATCCCTGTCCATATCCATAGTTCCCATAGTTATACCCGGTATAATCATAGCCGCCATAGCCACTATAGTTTTGATCACCACCACAGGCACTATTGTAATTTCCATATCCTTGATCATAACAGTTATTAAATCCTTGGTTCCAGTTTTGGCCCTGACCTCGTCCATGACCCCTAGTACCACCTCGTCCACCAGCTGCAGCACCTCTTCTTCCTTTTTGTTGTTGCTGTTGCTGCCTGTATACCTCTTTGGGTTGTGCAACTTTGATTTCACACTTCCCAGAACCAATTTGATGATATCTCCTTTCTAACAATTTCTTTACTGGCTCTTCGTCTGTATATGTAATGAAACAAAATCCTCTTCTTTCATTTGTTTTTGTATCCATGGGAAGTTCAACATTTTCAATCTCTCCAAAGGCTCCAAAATATTCTTTAATTTGTTCTTCAGAAGTATCTGGGCTCAATCCACCCACAAAAACCTTTTTGGGGGGTTCTTTCCCTTTTAAAGCTTTGGCCCTTTTGGGGTCTATCAATTTGCCATCCAATTTGTGTTCTTTCAGTTCCAAAACCTTATCAACACTAGCAGCATCTTTGAAAAGCACAAATCCAAATCCTCTTGATCTTCCAGTCATTGGATCTGTTTTTATTGTACAGTCTACAACTTCCCCAAATCGAGACAAATATTCAGTCAGATCTTTCTTGCTCGTATCCCAGCTCAAGCCTCCAATAAACATTTTACCGTCATCCTGCTGATTCTTGCTCGCGTTGATCTTGGATCCCTCTGCGAATTCCTCTATGTTGCTGTACTCGTTCATGTCCTCCACGGTGGCGGAGTTGTCGGCCGTGGGGTGCTGGTGCGCCGTCTGGGTCGTGGCAGCAGCGGCGGTGGAGCATTGTATGGAGCTGGATTTAAAATGGCGGCGGAACAGAGCATGTGATTCTTGATCTCAGTGTTGTGAGCCTGAGCCCCATGTTGGGTGTACAGATTACTTGAATAAATAAATTAACTTTAATAAGTTTGTGTTGTTTCAAGCTGCTAAATTTGTGGTAATTTGTTGCAGCAACAATAGAAATCTACTACAGCAGTTATCATAAAAATGCCTTTGATAAATAATTACAGTTTGAAAAAAATGTAAAAATAGGAAGTCTCAGTAAAGAAATATCAGGTATAAAGAACCAAATAAAAAACTTACAACCAGAAAATATAACTAAAATTAAAAACTCACTCAGGCTCAAGAGCAGAATAGAGACAACAGCGGAAAGAATTGGTGAAACAGAAGATGGAACAATAGAAATTATCCAATCTGTTGAACATCAGGGAGAAAAAACAAAACAAAACAAAATGAACAGAGCCTTGGAGATCTATGAGTTACAGAACAGAGATCCAAAGAAATGAACACAGCCTCTCACCTGTGGAACAGCACAGAAGATCCAGCATCTGTGTCATCAGAGTCCCACAAGAGATGAGAAAGTATGGGGCTGAGAAAAGTACTTCAAGTATTCACTCATGCAGAATTTAAGAAACAAAACAAATGAACAAAGGGGAAAAAAAAGAGATGAACAAAAACCCAGATTCTTAACTATAGAGAACAGATGGTTACCAGAGGGGAGGCAGATGGGGAGATGGGTGAATAGGTGAAGGGCTACTTATAAGTACATTTATCTTGATGAGCACTAGGTGATGTATGGAATTACTGAATCACTATATTATTCACATGAAACTAATGTAACATTGTATGTGGACTACACTGGAATTAAGGAAAAAAGGTACGTGAAATAATAATGGCTGAAGATAGACCATATTTGGCAAATGACATTAAACTTACAGATTCAAGAAGCTGAGCAAACCCAATAGGGTAAGCCCAAAGAAATCCACACTAAGACACAACACAGTCAAACTCCTGCAAACTCTAAAAGATCTTGAAAGCAGAGAGGGAGAAACAACTGCCTGCCTCTCAGGGAGAAAGAATGCAAATGACAGAAGCTTTCTGGGCCAGAAGTGAGTAGCAGTTTGCAAGAGCTGCAAGAAAAAACTGTCAACCTGGAATTCTCTGTCCAGAGAAATGATCCTTGAGGAGTGAAGGGGAAATCAAGACTTCCTCAGATGAAGGGAAACCAAGAGAATTTATCACCAGCAGACCTACTTTAGAAAACGCTTAAAGGAAGTTCTTGAAAATGAAAGGAAATGATAAAAGGAGAAATCTTGGACTAATAAGAAAGGAAAACAGAACAGTGGAAAGAGTAAGCATATAGGTAAATACAGCCAACTTTGCTCCTCCTCTTGAGTTTTCTAAATTGTTTGATGGTTGAAACAAAAATCGTAACACTGACATGATTCTCATTGCATATGGAGGAAAATAAGATAATTATATTATAGATGAGGGACTTAAACATGTTGTCAATAACAATGGACGAATTAATTATGCGTACATAAAATTTCCTTTTTAAATGAGGACATTTTCCTATTCCACATAAATGTAACTTGATATGATTCTGAAAAGAGTAGCATAATCCAAAACAGCTGAAATAATTTTGTTTCACTCAAAAAATAAAATAATATAAAGCAAAATTTTCATCTGTGTTAAAAGGAAAAAGAAAATAAGAAAAAACCAAATCCTATCACTCTGACGCTTTCCATCTCTCTTAGAGTAAATGTCTGACAACGGCCTTTCCACTTCAGCCATACTCCTCGCTATTTCTCAAGCACGATAAACGTGCTCACCTCAGGGCCTTTGCATTTCCTGTACCCTCTCCCCCAATATCCTACCTCAGGGCGCTAGCACGACAGGAAGAGGACTATCTGGGCTCTCATTCTAGTCCTGGATTCAGGGGTCAAGGAAAAAAAGATGAACAATTCCTGTCTCTTACCCTGAAAGCCCAGATCTTCCCAGTGGTCTCCATGGAGGGCACAGTCAAACTTGGAGCCAGTCAGCTTCTTATAGATGGTCTGGAGGACTCGGCCATGCACTGGGTCTTGGCTATCCAGGCCACCTGCCCGAAAACACATCCCTACTCTGTCGGATTGCCTGCCCCTCCGGGGAGGACTGAGTGTTTCTCAGAGAACGGCTCAGACAAGATAGATCTGGATTGTACTCAAGACACTGTGTTCTCCCACATTTTCACCCCGTAGCTCCCACTCTCCCTGCCAACACGGTACATGCAAGACCTCTGGCTTAGCCTCCACAACAGGAGGACAAACAGTGCTCTCTGCTTGACCACATATGCAGCATCTGCCTCGTGGCAGCACCTGTGCACTCACACTGAGCAATGGTCAGGACCAAGTCCCTTTCTTCTCGGAGACCCTGGTGGAGCTTCGGAGGCCCGAAGAGGCAGTGCCGGAGGGCGGCGAGCCCCGTCCTTCGAATAGTTGGCTGGATTCTTTTCTGGGGAGGAAGTTGCAGGCAATGGGCAGAGGGCTGGGTTCACCTGCTCTAAGGAACTTACCATCAGGGTCAGTACAGGGACTGTTCTTGCAGAAAGAAGTAGCTCCGCCAACTAACTGGCTGGTCTCTGGGCCTTGGAAGGGGGCAGGAACTGTGAAGCACCTGCTCCATCTCTAGAGACAGGGTCTGCTGGCTCCCAGGATTTTTGTAAGTAGAAGAGATGTCCCCGGGGCGCCCAGGTGGCTCAGCTGGTTAAGCGTCTGCCTTCGGCTCGGGTCATGATCCCGGGATCCTGGGATCGAGCCCCACATCGGGCTCCCTGCTCGGCGGGGAGCCTGCTTCTCCCTCTGCCTCTGCTCCCCCCGTCCCCTCTCCTGCTCTCTCTTTAATAAATAAATAAAATCTTAAAAGAAAAGAAAAGAAAAGAAAAGGAGATGTCCCCAAGTATAGGCATTAGCCCGTTGTCCGCATTTGCTCCTTTGGGCTTCTCCAGAGCTACTTCCCACTGACTGCCAGAGATGGCTGGCATGGGGACCCCTGCTTTGGTCTGACAAAGCCAGGCTAGGTTTCCCAGCAGGACCGCTCTGCCTTTTGTAGATCTCTCTCTCTCTGCAGAGGGCATAAATGATAAAGCCTAGCAGTCCTCTCAACTTCCAGGGTGAGAGAGCCAGTGAGGTGGGGAGGTTAGTGGGGACTTTTTGGAGCTGGATACCTGAGAGTTTGCTGGAGCATTCTGTCCATACCACAAGAGCACCTCCTAAACCAGGTCATACTGACTTATTGCTCAAGGGCCACTGCTGCAGGTCTTAGAATATTCTGATTTTGGTAGCTTCTGGCCCTCTGTGTCCCATAAATCACCCATGATTCTTGACTTTTCAGCCTCTCTTGAACCAGGTTTTAAGTTGAAGATCTGAAATCACAATCTTCTAAAACTACTCTTAGTCCCTCAAGATGCCCCAGGAAGCCCACCAGCTTTTATTCTCCTCAATGTTTCTTCTTTTTCCAACCCCACGTATTTTTAAAATTCCCAAATAATTTCTGGTTCCCTGAAGGAATGGAAGAGTGAATGGCCATGACTTACTCAGCTTTCTAGACAGAATGCCTTGCTTCCCTAAGGAACTGTCTAGCATTTGATTCCAGACCTCCCCATCCCTAAGAGGGAAGAGGAGGGAGCAGCTACACAGACCTGTGTATGGCAGGGCCACAAGAGCTCTGGGGACACAGTCCCAAAAAGGCCACTGGGGTCCGGCATGAAGCCTGGGTCCTTGGCTACCGATGATTCTGTGCTCCCAGATTTCTTAGATGAGGTAAGGTCTTCAACTGGAAGCTTCCATCTTGCTTGCCCAGTGCCCTAGGCTGGTAGGATAGAAACCTGGCTCCTGGGAAGGTGTTTTGCCTGAGACCCCAAACCTCCCTACTTTCATACCTTGAAGGAAGAGAGGTCCACGGTCTGGAAATGCTGCAGAGCCTCATTGAAGGAGATCAGCTGCCCAGGCTGGTCTGCGCTGGCCTGGCTCCCTGTGGCAAAAGGCAAGACACTCTCAGACTTATAACAGTAGTCATTCTGTCAGCGAACATTTATTGAGAGCCTTCTGGTTATCACCTCTAAGCCAAACACTGGCTTTCAGTGGCAGACATCAGATATCTACAGCTCAAACCAATCTTCTTTTAAGGGGCTGGCATCCTCTGCTGGGCAGGCCCCTTCTTAGACGGGGCTGTTCAGAGGCTTGCTAGGTCAACCTCTGCAGTGAGTAGGGACAGATCTGCCCAGCAGGGGGTCCCATTCCACTCATCTGTGAGGAGGCAAGTCACTGCCTGGAGTAGGTCCCCATGTGGGAGCATGCCAAGGTCTGTTTAGGGACCTTTCCTCACTTCCACTTTGCCCTTTCTCACACCCTGTATATGGATGACCCCCCTCTCCATCTTCTGGTACAGTCCACAGGGAGTGAACGTATCAGCAATTTCGGGGATGACTGACACAGTCCACTGTAATGACTTTCCAGGAGCCCAAGTAGAGCTCAAGCTAGATATGGGTCCGAGCTCTACCCTCCTATAGCTCCGTCCAAACCTGTCAGAAAACGGAGTGAGAATTTTTACCCAGCCCTCAGAGCCTTCCAGCAGATGGCTTCAGTCCCTGTCTCCAGAGACTTCCTTGTCCAGTGAACAACCTGTTCTCTCTGGCTGCCTGCCTCCATCCTTCTGCCCAACCTCATCACCCTGCGGAAGTGGACCCTGATCAAGGTCCTCCCTGTCTTCTCTCAGGTCTGAGCAGGTGGCAGCCCTTTTCCCATGGCGTTCATTCCCATTTCCTCCAGAGGTGGATTTGGAAAGATATTTTATTCTATGTTAGGGAGATAAAAGGAGAACTCTCAGGAATTCTGTGTCCTAATCCCAGGGTCACAGAAATGTTAGCCACACGTGGATGGTGCCTTTCTTAGTAGCACAGTGCCATTCCTGCAGTTACCTGTCTCTGTCAGGATGCTGTCCACAGCTTCCCATTCTTCTTGGGCTCTGAGCACCTCTGCACTCACAACTGCAAGAGTGAGAAAAGGAGACCCTCTGAGACCCAGGGACGTCTGGATCGATGCTGCAGCCCCAGCCTTGTCTGTCCACCCTGGGTCCCGCTGCCCTCGGATACCCTCTCCACACGGCTGCCAGAGTGAGCATTCGAAAAGGCAGATCTGATGTCAACCCCCTGCTCGAAACCCTCCAGGGATTCTCCATAACTCTCCAGATAAAACCCAAACTCTTCAGCACAGCATCTAAATACTTTCACAGTTTGGATCTTTCTTCTACCCGTAGCTGTGCCCTAGGGCATCCAGAACTCCCTGAACTTCCTCAGCCCCTCCCACCTTCTGTGCCTTTGCTCTCCCTCTGCAGTCGCCCCAGGTGCCTGCACCTTCTGGTCCCAACCCCTGTGCTGCTCTTTTTCCTCATCCTCCAGGGACTCTGATGTCACTCTCAGCCAGCCACCTTCCCTGACTTCATTAAGTTTGCAGAGGGAGCCAGTGGGCCTCTGTGAACCCCTGACACCCATGCTCCTCAGTGTCGTGACTGTCTCTCCCACTACACTGGGAGCCACCTGAGGACAGCGTTCTCCAGAACCTAGCGCAGTGCTCCACACAGGACAAGTATTCAACAAATATCTGCTAATGAATGAAAGCACCGGAAACGGGGGGGCGGGGAGAAAAGGAGAGAAAAAGCAGCGAGACAGGTTCTCTGTAGCCACCACACACCACACAGCCCTTTCTCCAAACCACAGCTGTCACTCCAGCCCGGACTACTGGTGGTGCGTCCTGCTGCTGGCTTTTCCCATTTGCTAGAGAGGAAATTAACACAACATGGAGAAAACGGGAGAGACTTCAGTCCAAGACCCCAAATCATGACCCCTCCAGCCTCCAGCCCCAGTGGTAAGAGTGAGAGGGCAGCTCCTCCTGGCTATGCGGTCTTAGCTGAGGATATCGCAGGGCAATGAGCTGTCTTGAAAGTATACTTGTAAATAAAATAAAATAAAATACTACAAGAAACTCAAAACACTAACAGAAACTGAGGCAGAGAAAGCTGCTGAGAGCAACTCCAGAGCCAAACTGCTGGCGAGCACTTCCTGTCCACGCTCCCCAGCTGCACACAGGTGACACTGTACCCCATGTCATCACTCATGGGACTGCTGGAGGATGGTGCAACTCTTCACCTTCTAGGGGCGAGGGAGGGCGGGGAGAGGGGTATATGACCCACAGGTCAGTACTCGGTACGTGTTAGCTAGGTCACTGACACAGGCCTGGGTTCGGGTCCAGCAGGGCAGTGGTTAGTGGCAGCAGGTGACATGGGTCTGGACTTCTGGGAAATTCAATCTTGCCAGCCCCATCTGGGGTGGACCAAGACCCCGAGCCTCAGGGCTTCCAAGCTAGATAACTTCACCAGGATACAGACTGCTTGGCCTTGGATGGTGAAGAGAATAAAACTTCCTTCCAGCATGCTGGACCCTGGGAGATGAAGAGGAGGGAGAAAGCGGCTGAACAAAGAGGAGAGTGGGGCCACAGCAGGGACTGCTCTTATGGTGCTGACAAGGGCTGTCTCACCCCTCACGCTCACCGATGCCCGGCTTCACGGACTCTTCACCCTGCAGGTCCTCGTTTCAAGCAACTTGGTCAAACTTTTTTTTTTCTTTAAAGATTTTATTTATTTGAGAGAGAGCATGAGCAGGGGGAGGGGCAGAGGGAGAGGGAGAAGCAGACCTCCTGCTGAGCACAGAGCTCCTTGCAGGACTCGATCCCAGAACCCTGAGCTGAAGTCAGATGCTTAACCCTATGAGCCACCCAGGTGCCCCTCTTTTCTTTTTAAAAGATTTATTTATTTATTAGAGAGAGAGAATGAGAGCCCGAGAAGGGGGAGGAGCAGAGGAAGAGGGAGAGAGAGAATCTCAAGCAGACTCCCTGCTGAGCGCAGAGCCCGAGGCAGGGTTCCATCTCACAACCCTGAGATCATGACCTGAGCCGAAATCAAGAGTTGGCCACTTATAATAACTTGGCAGAAGGCTGTGAGCCAGGAGCAGAAACCTCACCTGCACCTGGAATCTGCTGTGACTGTAGGTTAATCAAGAGAAAGTACAAGGTCTCAACTAGCGGTTGCAATCTGGTCCCTAAAAACTGGAGACAAGTGTCCAAGGCATAACAAGAGCACCTCTTCCCTTTCCTCTTGGAACCGGGGAGATTCCTCCTCATCTGAAGATGATCCTGACATAAATACTAATTTCCTCCAACAGAAGAAGATGGAGGCAAAGCACAAATCTTCAGGACAGCAATTGCAGCTCACATTAGCACAGTTCCCTTCCTTTTTCAACTGCCTCCTTTATTTGGGCTCTCTTCCACTTAACCATATGGGAAACAGTATCACTGAGTTAGTAAGCCTGTCTATCTATCTACCTACCTACCTACCTATTTATTTTATTTTATTTTTTAAAATATTTTATTTATTTATTCATGAGAGACGGGGGGGGGGGAGGGCAGAGGGAGAAGCAGGCTCCCAAGGAGCAGGGAGCCCAATGTGGGACTCGATCCCAGGACCCTGGGATCATGACCTGAGCCGAAGGCAGATGCTTAACCATCTGAGCCACCCAGGCACCCTATTTATTTTATTTTTAAACACTTATTTATTTGAGGGGGAGAGGGAAAGACAGTCTTAAGCAGACCTCTGTGCAGAGCACAGAGCCCAATCTCATGACCCTGAGATCATGACCTGAGCGGAAACCAAGAGTCCAACGCTCAACCCACTGCACCACCCAGAAGCCCCATTTATTTAATTATTTTTAAAGATTTTATTTATTTATTTGAGAGAGGGAGAGAGGGAGACCTCAAGCAGAGGTGAGGGGAAGAGGGAGGAGGAGAAGCAGACTCTCCACTGAGCCAGGAGTCTGGCATAGGGCTCGATTAACTGACGAGCCACCCAGGCGCCTGTCTTAAAGAATTTATTTTTTTAAAGTAATCTCCAACGTGGGGCTCGAACTCACTCCCCAAGATCAAGAGTTGTATGCTCCACCAATTGAGCCAGCCAGGTGCCTCATAAGCCTATCAATTTAAATGAGCTGAGAACAATCTGGAAGAAGCCTGTAATTGTTTAATACGACTAAAAATATGTGGCACAGGGGTGCCTGGGTGGCTCAGTCGGTTAAGCATCTGACTTTGGCTTAGGTCATTATCTCAGGGTTGTGAGATCAAGCTTTCCATGGGCTCAGCAAGTGCTCATCTCGGAGTCTGCTTGAGACTCTCCCTCTCCCTCTGCTCCTCCCCCCTGCTTTCTCTCTCTCAAATAAATAAGTAAATACATCTTTAAAAAAATATCTGGCATTAAAAAAAATGCTACTTGTACTGAAATATAAAATATTTTGGCATTTAAGGCAAAATCTCTAATAAATGTTAGGTTTGTCACCACACAAAGATAAAAATCTATTAGAAGAAACTTCACAGATCTCCAAATAATTTTTCTACTTTAGAGTATTTTTAACAAGCCCTATATTTGTGGAGATTACATTTTCAGTTTGCAGAATTCCAAGATAACAATACAGGGCAATGAGCACTCGTTATAGATTTATAATCTGTGCTCTAAGCACTTCACCTCAGCTCATATAGTCCCTACACAATTCCCATCACACAGGTTCTGACTCACTTTCTGTCTTATAGATGAAGTAAGGGTTAGAAGATTAAGAAATTTGCTCAAGGTCATATAGCTGGTGGGTGAAAAAGGCAGGACTTACACCAGAGATATGGGACTCTAGGTGTTTCTCACCTGGTGAGTGGGCCTTTCTGTGTCATAAATCAGCAAGTGAAATGAACTTTAAACACAGTATACGAAAGAATCACGTGAAGCAGATAAAATAGGATACTTTTTCAAAGCCTTTTCACATACACTGTCTCATATCATTGTTGCAATATCCCTTTGAGGACAGAGAAGGCATTGATCAACCTCCACAGCAGACATGGAGATGATATGATTTGCGCAAGGCACATAATACAGCTGCTTTGAGTGCTAGATTAGGACTTAAGTCTTTTGACTTCTAATCCAGTGTTGATTCTAATTTTCCTTGAAGAATGATAAATCCGTAAAATTCTATAGGACAAGTACCGAGAGAAATTGAAATGATGAAAGGTAGACCACGGGGACCTCTAACTTGGGTCCCACCCAGGCTCCTAGGGCGCTGAAGGGGACCTTACCACGTGGCTCCCATCCATTCGCTTCTGCTGTCAGGGCCCGGAGGATGCCATGGTTCTTCAACTCTGAGATCTGTAGGGGCAGCCGACCTTTAGTGTGAGGGTGAATCCATACCCTCCCATCCACACAAACATGCCCCACCCACAGTAGAGAATGTCTTTGGAACCGGAGGTCAGAAGGATGGGTTGATTAAAGTCAATCTTAAAGAGAGGCAGGCGGAAAACTCCAACTATGATGTACAAGTCGGGTGACGTGGGGACAAGCATATGCTCTCCTTGAAGAATAAACAAAAATTCACACAGCTCAATTGAGACTGTGGTGTGCCTTTGGTATTCCCACTGCACTTTGTATTCTGCTTCCCTGGAGCAATTATCTTACTAGCTAGAGGTTGTTTTGCAAGTTTGTGCCCCACAACTCCGCCCCCAAGTGTGAGCTCCTGGAAGCAGGGTCTCTGCTGTCCTGAGTCCCTGGTGCCTGGCCCCACAGAGCAGCATGCAACAAAAGCTTGTATGGGCAGGAGGTACTGGGGTGTGGGTGACATGTACAGGAATTCCTCTGAGAGCCCGAAGAGCACTGGTGTCCTTGTCATATGGTGGAGGATACGCAGCACACACACTTTCAACCTATAAGACAAAGCAGGGTCAGATTCTTGGGCACGTATCAGTCCTCCAAAGTTGACAGCTTAAATGTCACACCTTTTCCTAATACCATACACACAAAGATGGATGAACTCCCGAGAACTCAACTGTACGGACTACTGCAAGGGAAAACTTCTGCTTAATCTAGTCTTAAGAGAAACTGCAAAAAGCTTAGTTAGTATTATCTCAGATTTTTTTGCTCTGTAAAAGGTCTCAGGACTCTGAGTAAGTTTAGGGAGGCAGTTTCCTTACTTTTGGCCTTTCTGTTCAGCTAAACCTTTGCCCATTAGAGCTTTAAAAAAACCACTTGACCAACTTTAAAAACACAAACAAAACAAAACAAAACCACTTGACCAACTTTTGCAACTCAGATTATCAATACAGGACTAATTTTCCTAATGTGTTTTAAAAAATCCTACAAATCAGTCAGGAAAAGAAACCCAGCCCAGTAGAAAAATGGGCATGGATATGGACAGCTTACAGAAAAGGAAACATGCACTGCTCTGAAACAAATAAAAAATGCTCAACCTTACTTGTAATAAGAGACGTGTCAAATAAAACTAGTCTGAGATAATATTTGTCACTTATCATATGAGCAAATTTCAAAAGTGTGCTAACACACTGTGTTGGCTAGAAAACCAAGTGTTGTAACACACTGAAGGGTAAATTGTTCCCACCTCTACAGCTTGACAATATCTGACAAAATTGTACATGCTTTTGGGGCGCCTGGGTGGTTCAGATGGTTAAGCGTCTGCCTTCGGCTCAGGTCATGATCCCAGGGTCCTGGGATCGAGTCCCGCATCAGGCTCCCTGCTAGGTGGGGAGCCTGCTTCTCCCTCTGCCTCTGCCTCTCTCTCTCTCTCTCTCTGACTTTCATGAATAAATAAATAAAACATTTAAAAAAAAATTGTACATGCTTTTGTCCATTTTGGGCCTGCAACTGCATTCTAGAAATTTATCCAACAGATATACTCATCCGTGTGCAAAAGGACATGCTTAGAGCGTCATTCGTGGTGGAACTGTTTGTCATGGCAAAAGGCTAGAAAAACCCCGAATGCCCACTAATGGACTAATTCCACAAATAAAAGCATATTAACTCAATGAGCTCCGATCTAGCCATAAAGAAGAATAAGAAAGTGTTTTATGGACAATATGGAACACTCCACATGATATATTAAGTGGAAAAAGCAAAGGGCAGAGTATATACATGATGTTACCATTTATATTTTTAGAAAACACACAAATGGGCGCCTGGGTGGCTCAGTTGGTTAAGCGACTGCCTTCGGCTCAGGTCATGATCCTGGAGTCCCGGGATCGAGTCCCACATAGGGCTCCCTGCTCGGCGGGGAGTCTGCCTCTCCCTCTGACCCTCTTCCTTCTCGTGCTCTCTATCGCTCTCATTCTCTCTAATAAATAAATAAATCTTTAAAAAAAAAAGAAAACACACAAATATATTTGCTTGTCTCTGCTGAGACTATTTGTAGACTTATACCCAAGGAAGCAGTGATTTTGCCTCCAGAAGAAAACTGGGTGGCTAGGGGACAAGAGAAGGCAGTTTTTTCACTATAGGTATATGCTCCCTGCTTTTTGGATTCTGAACCATGTGAATGTATTATTTTCTCTAAAATAAATAAGAGGAGGGGCGCCTGGGTGGCTCAGTCGGTTAAGCGACTGCCTTTGGCTCAGGTCATGATCCTGGAGTCCTGGGATCCAGTCCTGCCTTGGGCTCCCTGCTCAGTGGGGAGCCTGCTTCTCCCTCTGCTGCTCCCCCTGTCTGTGCTCTCACTTCTCTCTCTCTCTCTGACAAATAAATAAATAAATCTTAAAAAATAAAATAAAATAAATAAGAGGAAAAAACCAAGTAGAAGAAAATAACTAATAAAAAAATCAGTGCTACGTCAAGGCCCCAGAATCCCAGCTGATCCTGTTACTCTAATCCCTCCTACACATTTTTGCCAACTATTACTCCTTGAACAGAGCTTTGATTTCTTTATGACCAGGACACAAGAATGAATGCCTGAACACAGCACAGCTGAGCAAACTCCTCCACTGTTGGCTCCGTGATGCCTCCTCACGACTATTTCCCACTTCAGTCCAGTGAACACACTTGCTGCAGATCCTCTCACCTCCATCCCTTGGGTCATGTGGTCTTCCTCTAGAAGCACCCCTACCACCACCCCTTCTGCCTCCTCAAGGTCGCCTGCCTTCCCCACTGGGGCTACAAGGGTCTCTTCCCTTCTCAGTCCTACAGCCAGCCCTTCTGCGGGGAAGACAAGTCCCTCTGCAAGAGCCCTATGTGACAAGAAAACAGCTATTCGGAGTTGCTTCCTACATGTTTACAGTATGAGAACCCTGCTCACAGCCAGAACCTGGACATTTAGATAAGCACCTGAGCTTAGGATTCTTGCCACGAGTTCCTGCCTTGCTTTTCCTGGGGCACCTTTTAAAATAATCACTTAGAGTTGAGGCTGAGAAAAGCTAGTGACCTCCCCCTTGTAAGTAATAGGGGTGCTTGCTCATGGTCTGGGACTGAGGACTGCCCCTACCTTGGCTCATTGCCCCCTCCGCACACTCACCCCTGCCACGTTTCTGGGATCTGCAAGTAATAAGTCTTGTGACTCCACTTCTTTTTTGTGAGTGTGCTGAAACTGCACCATCAATCAAAATGGCCCTAGAGTTTTCACTTCCCCCAATGCAGCCTATCTTTAAATCAGACCCTGCGGCTTTGAGTGGAGGAAACTTCTTTTACACTTCTTTTCTATTTCTGACACCCATTAGCACAGTACAAGGCACAAAATATGTTCTCAAAAATTCTGATGATTCACTATGCTGAACAACTCCCTCCAGGGGTCTGTGTGCTTATGATTCATTCCACCCTTCCTTTCCCTCTCCAATTCAGTCCCCTCCAGTGGCCAAAGACTCCTCTCTGGAAGAACAGTTCACCTGTCTTAGTACAGTGAAGAAAACCTCCCTTGGCTCCCAAAGCAAAGGCTTTGTCCCACAAGCTCCATTAAGACCACTTCTGGACCAGATAGTGAGAAAGGTAAGGAAGGTAGGGTTAGCTGCCAGGCTCACACAAAGACATATCACACTGGACCCAGAGTCCTGAGGATAATCAAGCATGTGTTTGACAAGGGTCAATAAGGTAAACAGTCCAAATTGATAAATTAAACATATCTTGGGGGATTCCTCATTGACATTCTCCTCTCACCCAAGTAAATCCGAAACAAAATCCCATGACTCACTTAGAAAATAAGCTACTAGTGGGGCACCTGGGCTCAGTCTGAACAGCATGTGACTCTTGATCTCGGGGTCATGAGTTTGAGCCCCACATTGGGTGTAGAGATAACGTAAATGAATAAACTTTAAAAAAAAAAAAAAAGAAGGGGCACCTGTGTGGCTTAATCTGTTAAGCAGTTGTCTCTGGCTTGGGTCATGATTTCAGGGTTCTGGGATCAAACCTCTGCTCAGCAGGGAGTCTGCTTCTTCATTTCCCTCGCCCTCTGCCCCTCCCCCACTCCTGTGCATACATGTGTGCTAGCTCTCTCTCTCTCAAAAAAATAAGTAAAATCTTAAAAAAAAGAAAGAAAAGAAGCTGCTAGCAAAGGCAACTGATTCAGAGGTATATGCATAGAAGCTTCTCCTACAAAGAGCATTATAATGAGGGTTTTCCCAAAACATTTTGAAAGTTCTACATTCTCTTGATATATCCTGTTATTACTAATAACAATATATCCCAAATGAACACCTTCTTTCTCAAATAGAAGTGCTTGCTTACCTGTCCGTCTCTTAATCCTTTCTCATTATGGAAAGAGCAAGAGTTTTCATTCATGACTCAGTCATCTGTTCAAGTGAGCTTTGTCCTTGGGCTCAGAAAGGAGTTTAATAAAGTCTGAGATTAGAAGTATGGGGACAGCCAGAGATCCGACTGCTCTACCTTTGCCTTCCTTCTTGGCAGTCATTCAGACTAAGAGTAAGTAAACAGTCCCCATGTGCCATCACCAAGGCTAGGAGGTTTCTGTGAGTACTGAAAGAAGTCCCTGAGGTCTCTGAAGTCTCAGTCCTGTAAGAAAAAAAAAATTATGAAAGAAAAAAAAATTACAAAAGAAAACTAGTTTCATCATTCAGTTAAGCAAAAATGGGAATGGATGATAAATGGTCAAAAATAGCCAACATTCAGGGGCACCTGGGTGGCTCAGGAGGTTAAGCATCCCACTCTTGATTTCAGCTCAGGTCATGATCTCAGGTTCATGAGATCGTGTCTCCAGTAGAGTAGGGCTCCGTGTTTAGCTGGAGTCTGCTTCTCTCCCTCCCTCTACCCCTCTCCCTGTTCTCTCTCTCTCTCAAAATAAACACATAAATCTTAAAAATAAATAAAAATCTTTAAGCAGCTATAAACTTATTCCGAATAAATCAGCTGCTTTAGTCAAATGCCTAACTCTTACTTTCCATGCCACTAGTTGGAACAAACGGGATGCTAGAGGTCTGAGGGTTGGATCCTCAGTGTCCAGAAGACAGCAGCAGCACCACTCTTTAGTGGTGAGGTCTGGTTCTGACAATGAAGTCACTGGGATCTGGGGGCAGCTTATCAAAGGGAGGAAGCTAATGAATGGCATCCTGGTGGGTGGTCTTAGCTGAAGTGCTCAGGCTTTGCTTAGGTCTCAGACACAGGTTGGGTCTGGGGGCTTACAATACTAGGCCTGGTTCCTATGATGATAGATAATCAAAATGCAACACATTGCCTAGCCTTCTTCGGTGAACACCAATATTGCACATGTTGCAGCTGTTTAGTCAGTTTGGCTAACTCTAAGACAGTCATCCCACAAGCCCACCTTGGGAAGAGGGCTGGACAGGCCCGTAACTTATTGTGGAGGAACTGTAAAACATGCATAACTGTTACAACCACAGTCTGGATCATAAGTGGGCAGATAGCCCACACACAACTGACGGCCGTATTTCACCGACTTGGATAACTTAGGAAGGAGGGTGGCCTCTCTTTGAGGTCAACCCCCGACTGTGGGAACAGGATCTGGATTCCCTAGGAATTGGCTGCCAGTAACAAACTGGAATCTTTGTCAGATGGTAGGATGATTTCCTAGCACCCAGAATGGGAATACTTCCTGGCTATTGGGCTGGAAATTTGGGTCACTGTAATTTAATGGGGAGGACAGTACCTGTCCTACCTTGGTCAGGTGCCTCAGGAACTAGCTCTCTCCCTCACTGTGTTCTCTGGGACCTCAGCATCTGGTTCCCTTTCCTTGCCCTCCTCCTTGACCTCCATGACACCATATAACAAAACTCACACAGCCAACCTTGGGAAGGTGACAGGCAGGGATGGTACCAGTGATCTCAGGAAGCCTCTTCTGTTTCTATGTATGATATGAATCACGCAGCACAGAAACATGACCAACTTTACACACCTGCTAGTGCCTCAGTTCCAACTGGAGCTCTGGGGACTTCAACAGGGACAGTTACTATCTGTATCAGAGAAAGAAAAGAGCAAAAACTCCGTCAAATAAGCCAGTAACGGAAGTTATGAAGTCATGCCCGCCAACATTAGGCAAGTTCCTTATAGTTGGGTCCAAAGAAATGGCTTTCCCATAAGGATGGGTCTTTTTCAAATTAAGTATGGCACACCCACTTTAGGCAAGGAGCTACATTAAGGGGTATGATTTTCAAACTTCTCGCTGGAGCTTCCACTCTCTGAATAGGTATTTCATCCAGACACTGGGTCCCTACTTTAAATACAAATGCCCACGTAGATCTGACAGTCCTTCTCTGATCCTTTCATCAGGCTTGTCGCTGGGCGGTTCCCCGGCCTCTCACTGCCCCCACGGAGGGCAGGTGCCATGAGGACCCAGGTAGAGGCTTGGGGGCGCCGCCAGGCCCCCGCCGCAGGCAACGCCATCCCAGGCGAGCGCCGCGGCCTCGGGCAAAACGACTGGCCACCCGGAGGCACGGGGCCGGGTGCTCGCCGGCTGTGACGCGCGGATCTCAGCAGGAATCTCACTCCATCAAGGTACCCCGCCAGACTGGGGCTGTGTGGGTTCCGGACGGAATTCTCCTCACCAGTTGGTGCGGAAAACAGGTAAGCAACTTGCCTCGGGTCATTGGGCGCGCCCAAGGCAGAGCGCAGACCAGAACCCTGGCCTCCTGGGTCCCGGGCGAGATTCTCTCTCAGGCTTGCAGCTCTCAGCCTCGTCTCGGCCGGGGGCGACCATCTCCACCCCACGCCCACTCCGCAGAGGCAGGGGTTCGCTGGCCGCGGCCCAGCACTCCCGAGCGGTCGCGTCTGGCTCAGGCCCCTGGCCACGCCTCCCCGCGCGTGCGCACGCGTCCCCACGCAGCCTCTCCGCCCCCAGCGCCCCGCCTTCTGGCCGCCGGGGACGCTTGGTACAGCCCAGAGCCGTACGAGCCGCCGGGAGGCACTGTCCCAGGCCGGAAGGTTCTGGCTTATCAGTGGTCGAGGCTGCCTCCGCCTCCCTGCCCACCCCACCCTCGCGCAGAAGGACTCGGAGGCGAGGCGGAGTCCCTGCCGCAGAGGCTGGGCGCGGTGGCAGCGGACCCCGTCCTCGGATCCCGCCGGCGCCATGTGGCTTTCGCTGCTGCTGCTGGCCGTGCTGCTGCTGGCGGTCCTCTGCAAAGGGCACCTGCGGCTGTCCGCCGGCAGGTCCCCGAACCCCTTCTCCGAGAACGTCAGGCGTCCCCCCGCGCCGCTGGTGACCGACAAGGGGGCTAGGAAGAAGGTTCTCAAGCGAGGTCAGCGGGAAGGGACCCTAGGCTCCAAGGCTGCACTTGGGCGGCTTGCATTCCCATTCCAACAGGGAGAGCTGCTGTCCACCTGGGCCTCAGTTTCCCCATATGTAAAGTGTTGGGAGGGCTTCCTTGCACCGGCAGGCGCCCCGCCTTATTGTCTGCTACCGGTGAGAACCTGTGCCCTGGCAGGCGCCGGGTCATAGTGGCCCCATGGGCGCGGTCCCGTCTGCATCCCAAAGTCACGGTACTGCCGAGAACAGGTCCTCGACCAGCAGGATAAGCAAGAGACCTTCGCCCCATTTGGTTTATAGGACCTTACCTTTTTCACTTGCCCTCCCCCATGGTTCAGAGGTGTGGAGGAGCTGCACATTTCTTCCAACTTGTGTGGGAAATTGTATTTTGTCCATCAAGTGATCTGACTAATTATGCTTCCTCCCAAATCATATGGTTGAACCCTGGTTCTAAAACTTTGGGAGAACCTCAACAGGATGCCTCAGGCTCAGAGCTGCTCCTTAGTCAACCAGAGTGTCTCCACACCCATCTTTAGGACATATTTTGGGGTTCCTCAAAAGGTTTAAAAAACGAGTTGTGCTTTAAAAAAAATTAGATTCCCGGGAGCCTGGGTGGCTCAGTTGGTTAAGCAACTGCTTTCGGCCCAGGTCATGATCCTGGAGTCCTGGGATCGAGTCCCACATCAGGCTCCCTGCTCGGCGGGGAGTCTGCTTCTCCCTCTGACCCTCTTCCCTCTCGTGCTCTCTATCTCTCATTCTCTCTCTCTCAAATAAATAAATAAAATCTTTAAAAAAAAATAAAAATAAAAAAATTAGATTCCCTCTTTGATCTCCAAGGTCCCTCCTACTTGTAAATTTTAGAATTCTGTGTGACACATCTTGTGACACAGGCGGAGACAATACTCTTTTTAAGTGGAAAGACTGTTAGCCTGAACTTCTGAGATCAGGGTTTTAGCTTGAACTCTGTCACTAATTTACTGCATAACCATTCACAAGTCACTCCACTAATCTTGGGTGGTTCTAAAAATGAGATGACTAGTGTAACTGTTTTTCAAAGCAGTTACCAGTGATTTATCAGTGAGTCATGAAATCGATTTAGTGGGTTGCATTTCAAAATGTGGTAGAATAGAAAATATCAGAGTCATCATGCATAGTTCTGGGAAGTACTGTATTGTGAAACTTCTGTTTCAGGTATTTATATTATATACTTATTTATAACCTGGGTTGCGATATAAAATGTGTTTTTCATGGGGCACCTGGGTGGCTCGGTCGGTTACGCGTCTGCCTTCGGCTCAGGCCATGATCCCAGGGTCCTGGGATCGAGCCCTGCATCGGGCTCCCTGCTCAGCGGAGAGCCTGCTTCTCCCTCTCCCTCTGCCTGCCGCTCTGCCTACTTATGCTCTCTCTTTCTGTCAAATAAATAAGTAAAATCTTTTTTAAAAATGTTTTTCACTATAGGTTTTTCTAAAAGTGTTTGAAAAGTTTTTCAGGTTCTTTTGCAGCTTGAAAAGTTCCAAATCTCAGTTCTTCCGGAGTGATCTTTAAAGAGCAGATTTTGTGTTGGAAATGCCCATGTAGCACCATGCGCTGTCCGGTTTCATTTTGTTTAGGTGCTGGCCCCTTAGTTCTGCCTCTAGTCTTCCCAGATATGAAGGGGTGGTACTATGATTTCTCAGCTCTGTCCTGCTCAAGCTTCTGCTTCACGATCTTGACGACCATCATAGGACCGGGCTGCTCCACTCGTGCCAACAGACCCTGTGTTTTCCTAAGATAGCCAACTTGTGAATGGACAGTTCCATGAGCCGGCAGCCTGCCCACAACACTCTCCTCTGTCCCCCGTCTCCTTGTTTTCTTTCTTTCCTAGCTCTCTATCCACAAGTAAGTTTCTCAGCCTGTATTACTGTCAGCTTTCTGATTTTGTTTGTGTAGTGGTTTACTGATTCCTACTCTTTTTGATAGTAGGGAAAATCTCCAGGTACATACTGGTTTTGATTACATCAATTCAACTCAAACCAAATCACTGTCCTTAACCCGCCTAGCTGGTCCTGAGAATTTCCCAGGTGAATGGGTGGAGTTATTTTAGTCAGTTGCTCCATGCCAAACTCTCTAGAGTTTACTTGCATTGTATAAGCTAGCGGAGTCTTCCTTGGTGTCCGTCTCTTTGCTCTCTCGCCGCCCCTGCCTGAGAAGCTCACCCTCCATCTCTTCCCTCTGTGGTAGCTTTCTCAGCCAGCCAAGTGCCTGAGAAGCTGGATGCAGTGGTGATTGGCAGTGGCTTGGGGGGTCTGGCTGCAGCTGCGGTTCTGGCCAAAGCTGGCAAGCGAGTTCTGGTGCTGGAACAACACAGCAAGGCAGGAGGCTGCTGTCATACTTTCGGACAGAGAGGCGTTGAGTTTGACACAGGTAAGGCTTATGTGGGAAGGGCTTGGGAGCGTGGCTTTATCTTCAGGAGGCTGGGGGCAGCCATTGTGGGAGGATCCTGGACACTTCTGTTGTTTTGGAGGCACCACTTTCTTTGCCTGACAGCCATCACCTTACCGGGTGCTGAACTGGGCAGAGATTTGGTGGTTTCTGTTGCAACTCCTCCCCACAGAAAGGGTGGGCAGCACCCTCTGGGCATGGACTCAGCCGGGCGGGACTACCTCTTTCACCTTGCTTCCTTATCCACCTTTCCAGGGGTCAGTCCCCTTATCCCTATGACACCTTGTTTTTCTGTCTCTCCCAATAGGAATCCATTATGTTGGGTCCATGCAAGAGGACATTTGCCGTTTTGTCTTGGACCAGATCACAGAGGGGCAGCTGGAATGGGCTGCCTTGTCCTCTCCCTTTGACATCATGGTACTAGAAGGGCTCAATGGCCGAAAGGAGTTCCCCATGTACAGTGGGGAGAAAGCTTGCATTCAGGGCCTCAAGGAGAAGTTTCCCCAGGAAGAAGCTGCCATTGACAAATATGTAAAGCTGGTTAAGGTAACATGGACATGCTGAGGACCTCCTGTTTATTCCTGACAAGGCTGACCTTCTTCATGGGTGGAGTGACTGGGAGTCGTGGTGGGAAGGGAGGAACAGTCAAGTCGGCCCTGAACTCAGCCCTTACCCCTAGCTGGCCTTGGTGCCCAGCTGGGCCCTGTCTCTGGAGCCTGGACTCGGCGGCTGCCACTCTCACTCTGGCCTCTGTGGGGCACCCTGTTCTCCTTTTTGACAAGGCTGGCTTCTACCTCTGTGGTCAGATCACACCCTTTTTTACTTCCTCAGAGATCAGATGGGATTTTTCAAAGGGAATTTGGGCAGGAAACTGAAAAGCAGAAAAGGACTTATCTGAATGTGGAATGGGAACGATTTTTAATCCAAGTTCAGCCAGGGCTAAGGGGTGCTGGGCCCTGGTGCTGGGCTGATGCAGGCTGTTGGAATGGAGATTCTGTTACAGCGTTCTAGAGATGGGACCTGTTTTCATGGCTCATTTTTTCCCTCAGGTGGTGTCCCGTGGAGTCATCCATGCCATCTGGTTGAAGATGCTCCCGTTGCGCATAGCTCAGCTCCTCAGCAAGTGTGGGCCGCTCACCCGGTTCTTTCCATTCCTTCGTGCATCCACCCAGAGCCTGGCTGATGTCCTGCAGCAGCTGCCAGCCTCCCCGGAGCTCCGGGCAGTGCTGAGCTACATCTTCCCCACTTATGGTGGGTACTGGCTTTGGGTCCTGGGCGGCTCCTGGAGGAGGAGGGGCTGCCCTCTTGTCTCTCAGTCTTTCTTCCTGAGACTGCTTGACTAACTGAGATGGAGCAGTAGATACCCAAGGTCTGCTGGAGCTTCTGGATGAGAAGTCTAGCCGCCTACCTGCTGGACTCCCTGGTAAAACTTCCCTTCATCCGTGCCCTGGATGGTTTTCCTTTTCAACCAACAATGTCCTCCCTCATCTTGGCAGCATGGCACTTTGCAGGGAGGACATTCCCACTGGCCTCAGGATCTGTCAGGTGCCCTGTGTTTGGATAGAAACAGGCCCTCTGGCTGCCCTTAGGGGGCAAATGATCCCTGTGTGGGGATCATTTGGATCCTGGGATGGGTAGACTCAGGCTGCGTGCTTTTTGACAGGAAACTGTGTTCCTTTCTAAGTGGTGCTGCCGTTGGCACTTGCCTCATCACCCTTTCCTTCTTTCTGTAGGTGTGACCCCCAGCCACAGTGCCTTTTCCATGCATGCTCTGGTGGTTGGCCACTACATAGAAGGGGACTTTTACCCCCGAGGGGGTTCCAGTGAAATTGCTTTCCACACCATCCCTGTGATTCAGCGGGCCGGGGGCGCTGTCCTGACCAGTGCCACTGTGCAGAGTGTGTTGCTGGACTCAGCTGGGAAAGCCTGTGGTGAGAGCCCTGCTGAAACTGCCCAGAGCAGGAGCTTGGGGAAAGGGATTAGTCTGGCGGTAGAAAGGAGGCAGGAAGGATAAAGGATTGACTCTTCTCCCAAAGGACAGTATTTAATCATTTATTCAATAGGTAAAAATAGTTATCTAGTAATCCATAACCTCATAGGGGCTGTGTCTCTGTAATCTTTGTAGATCCTGGCCCATAATGGAGGCTCAACAATTGTTTGTTCAGTGACGGAATGAATAAGTAACCTGGGCACTCCAGAGAGCAGTGTGGAGACTAGCAAGATGCCCTACCCTCAACCTGTAAATGGCAGGTAGAGCCGAGACTCTCATTTGCCTGGCTCAGGTCTTTACTGCTACTTGCACAGAGAGTCAAAATTCCACTGTGGATGAATTCGTGAGAGGGTGTATCCAGGGAAGGACTCTGGTACACAGAACGAACAGGCCATCCATGACTAGGGGCTGCTTAAAGAAGCATCCAGGAAGGAGACACAGAGAGGCTTGAGAGAACAGGGCTGATGTGACAGTGAACTCACCAGAGGAATCTTACAAGGAGGAGGAGGGGAGTGGATGGCCCAGGGCACAAAAAAAGAAAAAAAAAAAAAAACCTAGGGGAAAAGGCCAGGAGCGATCTCTGAGAATGCATGTGTAGAAGAGACCAGGAAGTTGTCGGGTGATAAGGGAGAGGTGGCTGTCAGTTGTGTGAGATTTTCTCTGATGTCCAGAGCAAGTTCTCCTCACAGCTGAAGGAGGTCCATGAAGCAAGGTGGGTTGATCGGTTTAACTATATCAGTTCAGAATATTGTATTTTTCAGGTGCTAGGCGATAAAAGATGGAGATAAAAACCCAAGATGGCTATAAAGAAAATCTGTAACTCATGAAGTTTCCAGCCTCATAAGGAAGATCACTGAGATATAATTTAAAGTGTCAGAGGCACATCCTAAGAATGGAGGAAGAAGAGTAGAGGTGCTTGAGCCAGCTCATTAAGGGTGAGAAGAAGCTAGCCCGAGTATTTGGGATGTTATTTGAGGCAAGGGGAACAGAATGTGCAAAGGTACAGATGTATGAAAGAGCTGAGTATTTTTAGGCATCTGGAAGTAGTAGGTTGAACCCTAAGAAACTGCCTTTTTTATTTTTTTAAGTAGCCTCCACGCCCAGTGTGGAGCCCAATAGGGGGCTCAAACTCACAACCCTGAGATCAAGATCCAAGTCAGACGCTTAACCAACTGAGCCACCCAGGTGCCCCAGAAACTGCCATTTTTATAGGTCAATTAATGGTTGACTATCAGCTGTTTCATATGCTGCCCCCTAATAGTTTAGTGAGTGTGGCCAGAGATGGCGCTGGAGACATAGAAGGGCCCAGATCTTGGAAGGCCGGTATAAGACTTTGGAGTTTATCTTACAGAGGTTGTGGTGTCGCCAGAGGCTTTCAGAGTATTTTGGAAATAGAACTCTGGCAGCAGTGAAGAAGGGCCTGGGATTCCAGTGGAAGGGTGTCAGCCCATGAGCTTTGTCGGGGTTCGTGTGGAGGTTTGTCAGGTTTGACTAAAGAAAAGGGGGCGCCCATGGGACAGGGAGAGAGCCAGGGAAGGTAAGGGCAGGAGCGACTTGGGATAGGCCGAGAGTGCTCGAAGATGTTGCATTCGCTTTGCAGTTTTGTGTGGAGCCTGGCCCTAGGTGGGCTGATGCCCAGGTTTGAGAACATGAAGTGTAGGCTGGGGGAGAGATCTGTGCAAAATCTGGACTTTTCTCTTCCTCCTGGAGTGCACAGAGCCTCAGCCAAGCTCTTGTGCCTGCAGGCGTCACTGTGAAGAAGGGTCAGGAGCTGGTGAACATCTATTGCCCCATCGTGATCTCCAATGCAGGACTCTTCAATACCTTTAAGTACCTGCTGCCTGAGAACGCCCGCTGCCTGCCAGGTAAAAGACTGGGCTGTGTTGCTCCTCCGAGCTCCCAACAGTACCCCTCTGGGGCTAGCCTGCCCAGCCAGGCTGGTGCTCTTTCTCCTCCTGGCTGCCCTATGACCGCCCTTAAGCAGAACAGGTAAGCACGCGCACGCCGTCTCCAGCATCTGTTCCCAGCAAGGCCTCTGTGTTCAGGGGCTGGGAAGCAGCTTCCCTCGTATTGTATCACCCCCAAAGAGCCCTTGGTCCTTAGCTCTCATTCCATTCTTGGCATATTTACCCTCTCCCCTATAACCTCACCCACTTTGCCCTCCTCTTTCAAGGCTCCATTCCAGGTTGCCCATTTCTAGTTTCTCCAGATCTTAAATCATCTAATAGTTCATGATGGTCGGTAGCATCCTAAAGGAATATTTCTTGGGTTTTCACGAAGTTTGTGGTATGAATCCTGCTTTTTCCCTTAATTTCTCACTTATTTTGAGTGGGAAAGCCTGTTCTGACAGTATCAGTAAGGGAAGCTAAGGCCGGCATGGAGAAGAAAGTCTGGCTATAATTGTTGTGTGTTTTATTTGGGACCCAAGGTTATGCTTTTTTTTTTTTTTTTTTTTGCCTCTTTCAGGAACCAGCTCCTTATTAAGGCTGAGGCTGCAAGAGGAGTACCCTTCTGGCTTTCTTCTGTCCCTTGAGCTCTGGGCTTGTGCTTGAAATCTGGGGCCCAGATAACACTTAATGCAGTCATCTCCTCTGCTAGGCTGTGTCCAAAAATATAGAAGTCTGATTTGGGGGGCGAGGAGGCATAGCTATGGGTGAGGGCTTCCTTGGTAAGTCTGTGTGAGAGGCTTTCCCTTTGTCATTGCACATGATCCTCATTGCCACCTGGGAGAGAGATGTCATCATCCTACTATTTATGCAGGAGGTAGAGAAGTGAGGTGAAGTGACTTCCCAAGGCCACCCAGGTGAAAATAGCAAAGCTGAGATGAGAACAGTGGTGTGTCTGACTTGAAAGTCTGGGCTCTTGGCCCCCTCTGGACTAAGGAACATGGAGCTTCCAGAGACAAGGCCTCACTAAAAGGGGCAGGAGAGCAGGCCAGCCCACAGGGAACTGAGTAGCCGAGCCATAGTTGAGTGAGATGTTACCATTTTGAAGTGGACTTTAGGATATCACATAACCAGAAGCTGCTGGTATGATGTGAGGACAGGAGGCTGGCTGGCTAAGAGGGTAAGAGATGGTTCTAGATAAAGGCCTCTGGCTGGGGTGGGAGGTGGAGAGTGAGGAACAGCTCCAGATGTGGTTGGGGTGGAAACCATGGCCTTCAGCAGTACATGGAGGAGCCCAGAGAGCAGTGGGAAGGAGCTCTCCACTCCAGAGGGTAGGCCTGTGGCTGCTCTGGAGGAGCTGGGGAAGGTGGGCAGCAGAGTGGGTTCAGTAGAAAAGTGATGTCCTGGGTTTCCTCACAGGGGAGAGGGCAGGTGGCAGTTGTGATGGTTTCTAAGATAGGAGCTGTGTATGACCGAAAACCAATCTTCTCATATCTTTGCCTCACTTAGCTGGGCCTCAGCCAGCATCCGCTGCCAGCAAAGGCCTCCTTTCCCTCACACTGCGTGAGCTGAGTGAGGTGAGGCTGACTGGCCAGTGGCAGGGCAGCTGGACAGGGCTATGTGGACTGACAGACTTTGCCTTTGGTACTTCCTGCCTCCCTGTCTCCTGGCCTCCCAGGCCCTCTGAACCCCGGCCCTGTCCTCTGATGGGGTCGCAGTGCCCTCCCCCGTCCCTCCACGCCTCCTCCCCCAGAAGCCATGTTGCCCTCCCTTCACCATCCAATTCCAGTTACAACGTTTACTGCTTTTATGTCTCTTATTTAATGGCACCAGCCCCACCTGGCTAAAAAAACAATTGTCCCGCTTGGGTGGGGAGTTAGATGCTGCCTCAGATGAATCCCAGTTTGAGAACATTTCAGGCAGTGGCAGTGAGGATGCTTAACTCAGGAGACGCCAGGTGCTTGGACTCCTTTGTTTCCAGCTGCTTTGGGGGTAGGGATTCTCATGGGTCTGTCTCTCTCTCAGAGACGAGAACCAGGTATCTGGTGGCCTCTGGGGCAGGCAGTGCCAGTTGGCGTCAAGTGTGGAGGAGGGGTGGTCAGGCAGAGGGAGCCTGTGTGAATGGGAACACTTTTCTTAATTCCACTGCTGAGCCTCGAGGAGGTTCCTGGGGATGGTTTGGAGGGGAAGTTGTTTGAGTGGGGAAGACTGTTCTGACAGTATCAGCAAGGGAAGCTAAGGCTGGTGTGGAGAAAAAAGCCTTGATATCATCTTTGTGTGCCTGATCTGGGGCTCAAGGCTCTGGTGTTCTGCCAGGTATGTGGTTCCCGGATCACATCCCTCTAGTTGGAGAAAAAGGAAAGGAGGGGCTGGGTGGAAGTAGTTGCTATTCTTAAGGGCCTCTGAAGACCTACAGGGTCTCACTCCCGCGTGTGTGCCCATGTGGGGAGAGGGAGTCAGCACGGGCCCACAGCCCACAGGGCTCTTGCTTCCTCCCTTGACGCTGAACAATTAGCAGCAGGATATGGACTAGGCCTCAGCTTCATCCCTGGGTGGGGGGGCAGGGGGGCTTGTCCCTGGGGGTGACCTGGCCTCCAGGCAGTGCTGGTGGCAGCGAGGCCTGGGGACCAGCAGCCATACTCCTTGCCCCCAGGATGGAGCACTACCTCTCGATGCCCAGTGAAAAGGCTGCAGCACACGTGCCCTTCTTCTTCATTGCTTCCTCATCAGCCAAGGATCCCACTTGGGAGGTCCGGTTCCCAGGTGGGGCTTTGGGTCCTGGTGGGGTGGGAGCTGGAACAGGGAAGGGGCCTGGCAGGAGTGACCCTGGCTCTGTGTCCCCAGATCAGTCCACAATGATCGTGCTGATGCCCACCCGCTATGAGTGGTTTGAAGAGTGGCAGGAGGAAGTGACAGGGAGGCGGAGCAGCGACTATGAGACCCTCAAAAACTCCTTTGTCGAAGCCTCCCTGTCGGTTGTCATGAGGCTGTTCCCACAGCTACAGGGGAAGGTAGGCGGGTAGACTGTGTGCTAGTGGCAGCAAACCTCTTGGTGACATTTCCTTGTCTTTTGGGGGGGGAAACAAAGCCCGGAGACAGCGAAGCTCAGGGAAGGGCAGGGAACCCACCGCAGGCAGACAGCTCAGCCAGGGACATCAGAAAAGGGAGGACACGAGGATCTCACAAGGCCCCGCTCCCACCCTTTGGCTGCCTTTTTTGTCTCCTCAGGTGGACAGTGTGGCCAGAGGGTCCCCACTGACCTACCAGTTTTATCTGGCTGCTCCCCAGGGTGCCTGCTACGGGGCCGACCATGACCTGGACTGCCTACATCCCCACGTGATGGCCTCCATGAGGGCCCAAAGCCCCATTCCCAACCTCTACCTGACAGGTACACGGACTGCCCCATTCCCCCAGGGCCTGAGACCCTGGGCTTCCCTGTCACCCCAAGTACTGTTCTCTCTTCAGGTCCTACTGTCCCTTACAGCCTTCCACATGGGGATGGGCTGCCCCAGCAGGCTGTGGCCCCTGGTCCTGATCTGAAGTCATCTCCGGGTGCCCTAGCTTGGAGGGATGAACATGAGGAGCCCTCGCCCCCACCCCCTGTGAAGGATGCTCATGGGCCTCTGCCCTTGTCCCCTAAGCCAGGATATCTTCACCTGTGGGTTGGTGGGGGCCTTGCAAGGGGCCATGCTGTGCAGCAGTGCCATCCTGAAGCGGAACTTGTACCTAGACCTTAAGAAGCTTTATTCAAGGATCCAGGCACAGAAGAATTAGTTCAGTAAGCAATGAGTTTGAGGAATCCCACCGGACCTAGGGCACAGCCCTGGATGTAGCTATAACGTCTTTCTGTACTGGTTCCCTCCTCACATAAAAACACTCTAATTTGTTTCTGACTAGAGGTCTGACACACAGGTCACAGTCCTTGGATCACAGTTCTCAAGCTGCGGCTCTTCCAGCTGGGCAGGTGGTGAGCTCTCAGACCTCTAACGTGTTGTCCCTGCTAAAAGGCCCAGTGTGGGCCAGTGACTTGGACAGCCTGTCTCGTCAAGCAGCGCTTTGCAGACCACACTCCCATACCTCCCAACTCCGAGCAGTCAGAAGTCAAGTATCCTTTTGGTCAGGTGGATGGAACCTTCAGTGTTGGCCAGCTGAAGCAGCTTGGTCCAGCTGTCTCGAGGCTTCTCCTCTTCCATTCTCCACGCTGCGCTGCAGCAGCTCCACACTACTCCTCGAGGATAAAGGGTGCCTGAAGAGGTTTTTGTCAAAACCTGGGCATGGTTTTACTTGTAGTTCCATTAGGTTCAGAGGCCCCCAGATCCCATTTTTGTTGGTTCCAAGGGCTCTTTCAGAGGGTGGGGAAATGCCTAGGATAGGCTCAGTGTGGTTGACTGAAGACATTAGTCAGCCAAATATATGTTAGAATATCCAATTCATATACAGACAGGCCCTAGGTTGGTCTTCCTTATTTCCAAGGTGACACTGGGTCTTCACTGGGCCAGCACCAAGATACCCTCATGGAGCTCAGTACTGAGCCTCAAGGTTTATCTTCCAAAAATCCACAGCAAAGGGTGACATTAGCAGCTGGGGCACAGGACTGAAAAGATGACTTCACTGGGGTTGAAGCAGGTTGAAAGAGCATTCCCTGCCAAGGGTATAGTAGAGGACAATCAGAGTTAACTGTAAGACAAATCAGCCATCAGCCAGCTACCTCCTAGACCCAGAACACGGGCGGCCTGGTAGGAAGGAGTGGGGCTGGAAATCAGGATCAGAATGTGGAAAGCTACAGAATGTCTGCAGAGGCCTGGGATGGTGTTCCTGTTTATTGGTACATATGTAGGGATTAGATGGGAAGGTGAACAAAGGCTTTTTCACTTATATCAGACCTTATTTCTGTCAATCTTATTACCATTTTAATAAATTTAATGATTTTATAGCTTTAATATCTGAAGTTTATTTTGGTTTCTGTGCAATGATACAAAACTACATTGAAATGGCATTCAAAGAAGCTCAGTAAAACATGTACTGAAAAATACTTATCATTAGACCAAATAAGCTTTAAAAAAAATAGAAGTAATTATATAGTTAAGTTAAAGCTGAAAATAAAAAACATTGCAAAAACAGTGGCACTCTACTAACTGGGTAAACAAAAAAGGGAAACACATTCAACAATCATTTATTAACATGAGAAACTTCTGAATTAAAGGAATATCTACGAGTGTGAGGAGGCTGGCTTTGTTGGCAGCCTGAAACTACACAGGTCAGACCTAACACCGTTAGAGAGGAGTTTCTCAACTGGGACATTTAGGAAAGTCACACGTGACTTGTGGGACTAGCTGAGTTGAGATTCAGTCTTTCTCTGGACGAACAGTTAAATGGAACCTAAAAATCTCTTCCCAGACCTCTTCCTTAAACAAGGCAGTGTCAAAGGCAACCTTCCCAGCAAGATTTTTCAGAAAACAGCTGGCCAAACTACAGGGTCTGGTGTCTGGTGTCTAAAATACTCTCCTCCCTGTTCAAATGATTCAGAACATGTGCAAAGTGTGCTAGCTTTCATCACATATAAATAACAGCATTATGTATCAAGTTACCCTGTAAAAACAAGGAGCAGGCTTCCTTTTTGTGATTTAAATGACATGAAGTAGAGAAAAACACGAGAATCACCATCAGGGGAATTAGAGAGGTTTATAATTCTATCACCAAATGTTTCATTAAAAGCCATCATGGGAAAAGAAATGTCAGCATATATATATATAGCTAGTTGTCAGGTCTTTCCGAGTTGTTATAGCCTTTCTAGATAGACTGGCCTTCACTCCCCTCCGAGTCCAGAAGTGGATCTTTCTTTCTTTTTAATTTTATTGTTATGTTAATCACCATCCATTACATCATTAGTTTTTGATGCAGAAGTGGATTCTTTAAATAATTCTACTCAGTAATCTGAGATCAGCTATTCGATTTCCATTTTTTCTTTGCAGGGGGGGAACAAACCCCTCTATTGACATCCATGACTAAAGCATCGATTCCTCCTAATAGAGATCACCCTGCAACCAAAAGCTGGGGCAGGAAAGCAAGCACACAGCTGTGTGGATAGGGGTGCCTCTCGTGGCTCCATGAGCTTCCCTGCCCACCCCCCCTCCAGAGATGCCTTAGCCAGCTCATCCTCCTCCACATCATCTCTAGAAAACAGGCTTCCAATAGTTTATCTTCAAAAGGACAACTACAGAGAAAACAAGCTTTCCACTGGTGTGAGAGATTTCCTTCAGTGTAATTTCTAAAGCGAAACTTAAATTCTATCATACTTCTTTAGCACAAGATACAATACTTCTCGGATGCTCAAAAAATGGAACTATGTGGACTCCACAGAATACTTATTTTGCATCCACTTGATGCAAACCACCTCTTGGTTCCTGAAACCAACCTTTCTGCTCTCCTCCCTACAAGCAAAATCCATCAAAAGGGGACAGCAACCAGTAGCCAGGAAGAACTGTGTGAGACACCTAAGTCACATTCATATGTCCTGAACAAAGAAAATGTCTCCTTGACACTGAACTCCTGAAGAAGTACCTAGGGAATGTCACTATGGTGTAGGCAGGTACGCAGATGGTGCCAAGGGCACCCCTGCAAGCAGCTTAGTTTTTTTGGGAAGAGACCAGATAGAGACATCAGATAATGTCTGCCCCCCCCCCCTTTTTTTTGCTGGAGTCGCAAAATTTGTGACTGGCATTATGAAGAGTTATAGAGTAGAATGGAAAGAGCCAATCCTGTGTGGTGGGGGCAGTGAAGAAGGTGCCTGGAAAAACCTGAGCTGGGCCCTGAAGGAACATTTGGGGGAGAGAGGTGAGAGAAGAGAAGGGAGTGCACCCTAACCAAAGAACAGCCACGGGAAGCCAGGGAATGGAGGACACAGCAAGAACAAAAAGGCACAGAAGCCTAGATGGGCCTGACAAGAGGAGCCTCTGGCCTGGATAGGATGCAGATCTACAGAGGCCTGAACGCTGGAGTCTATAAAAGCTTGATTCTCTAAGCCACGAGAGGTAGACAGGGGAACCATGATTTTATGGAATGCTAGGAGAGCCTGACAGAAAATTCCCTAGACAAAGGAAAGCATTATAAGGTTGGTGCACAGGTAGAGAGAATGATGCCAAGAGCATTCATTCATTCCTTACCTCCGTAAATCTCAAGTCAAAGCCATGCTCTGTTTTGAGCAAGGTACAAGAAAATGTGGCAACAGGCTGGTCCCTTCTACAGACTGGCTTCCTCAACAGCAAAGAATTCACCCCACTGCCCTCACTTCCCACGTTCTTTGTATCTCCCTGAGATCAGCTATTCGATTTCCATTTTTTCTTTGCAAAAACAACTCTCTCTAGGCTATAATAGGGTAGCACAACTAGGGCAGATTTAAGGAAAACTTCAAACCACAGCAGGATCCAAGACACTACCTCAGCTACCCCTGAATTTCTTAAATTTTAATAACGTCTGACATGGAATGGAAAGAGAGTTTTTACTAATTACCCTTGGCATTTTATATCAGATGAGAGAACCATTTACTAGATTAAGGTAAAAGAGAGTACAGTTAGTTTCTGATTACAAGTCTCTTTTAGGCAACGAAGGCAATGCAGAGTTTATGGGAAACCTTCCATAAAAGCCCTTTGAAATAATGCAGATCAAAACCAAAACCGTCCCGCACATCTTATGCGAAGTCTGAGCTTACACTATTTTAAAAAGTTTGTTACAATTAGGAGTGTAGAAGAACAAAGTATTTCAATAATCATAACTGTATTTTTTAAAAAATCTATAATGGGAACCATGGCTTTACAGCTTTACTCCCAGAACCCCAAGTTCAGTTAGTACAACCAAATGTAAGTTGACTTTGTCTTAATATGAAAATATTGGAAAAATGTGAAGGACTTATGCTAGACAGGTTGGACTTACAGACAGTAAAGCACTTTTTAAAAGCTGTTTTGGTTTGCTGCTGGAGCCTCTGAAGAGAGTTATGTGTTAAAGTAGCCCTGTGTCCGTCAGCATTCACCTCTTCATCTTTTGTAAAGGGCACATCCCCCCAAAGTAATAGGCCTTGATACAAGAGCACCTCATCCTGCAGAGTTTTCCTAGGTCTACAAAGATAAATAGCGGTGGGCACAATGCTCTTTTCAAGGGATAACTACTAAATGGCCAACGCCCTAGGGAAGGCAGTCAGCAGCAGTAGCCTGCCTGGGGCTGAGATCTCCCTTTGGTCACAGCTGGCTTCCCACATGCTCTCTTTATTCACAATCAGAGGAGGAAAGGATGGAAGACACCAGCAGAGATAATGGGGACACAGGCGTACAAGGTCACCAAAGTGCAGGTGCAAATATCAAAGCAATTCCCCCGCCTCTGCCAGCCCAGACTTGCCACCAAATCCTAGAGGAGGGGGTGTCTCTTAGGTCACAGTACTTTTTTTCTTCATTTCTCTCGATTAAAAACAAATCAGCAGGGAGGACAAAGTTCTCAAGAATGGAAAAATCAAATCTGAAACGAGAGCAACAAAATTCATTGGTAACATTAATCTCCTTCCAGAGCAATATACCTCACTGCTATGCATTTAGGAGAAAAAAGATCTTATTGGGGTGCCTGGGTGGCTTAACCTGGTGGTTAAGCGTCTGCCTTCGGCTCAGGTCATGATTCTGAGGTCCTGGGATCCAGCCCTGCATCAGGCTCCCTGCTCAGGGTGAAGCCTGCTTCTCCCTCTCCCTCTGCCCTCTTCCCCCTGCTCATGCTCTGTCTCTCAAATAAATAAATAAAATCTTAAAAAAAAAAAAGTCAGTTTGAAATCAAACATACACTAGAATGATGCACACTTGGTGGAAGGAATATAGGAATCTTGGCTTCTGCTTTGTACCATTCTGTGTTGTTTTGAATTGTTTACATATGCATTTTTTAATTAAAAAAAATGAAAAGGGAAATAAATGCTTAAAGTCAATTATCTGGAAAGGTACTAGGCCAGGGCTAAATTGTGAAGCTGACCTACTGGGCTAGTTAGCAAAGGTGTTCTGAGCGGCTTATTCTGTTGCTGGCATGAACTGTACACGTGAACTGTGTTCCCTGTAGGAAGTCTTGGAACAACTCACAGTCAGGCCACCAACCACTTTTTACCAATGTCCTGACTGTCCCCACACAGAAGGGGAAAGGAGGGGTGCATGCTGGCAGCAAAAGGCAGTGGAAGTACTCTGTTCTCACTTAGACAGGCTGCCTCTGGGGAGTCTTGCTCAGCTCCTGCACTGTGGGGCGGAAGGAAGCCTCTGCTTTCTGGCAGGCCTGGGTCGGCCGCACTCAGGAAACCTAGTCCATGGTACTACGGGCTGATCTGGGGAGTTGGAGGCCTTTATGTTTCTGGACTCATTTGTACGCAGGGAGTGTAGTCTAATGCTTCGCTACCTGACGCATCATTCCTCAGCATTTGGCATCACCTAGGAACTTCCTAGAAATGTAGAAACATAGATTCCAACCGATATATAATGATTCAGATTTTGCTTTTTCATCACAATTCCCAGGGTGTTTAATGTGCCTACTAAAATTTGTGAAGTGCTGGTTCAGTGCAAAAAGCACAGGACAGGTGCCTAAGGACTTGCCATCAGGTCTTGATTTTGCCACAAACTTGTAGTAGGAACTTCGGGGGGAAAAAGCATGTTTCTGGGCCTGACTTTCCTCATCTGTTGAGGGAAGGAGCTGATGTAGAACACATGAAGGCCTCTTCTAGCTCTCATGTTGCAGACATGTATATAATGGATGTCTCTGCTTTGTGGTTCGCAAAGGGTGGGGCAATGGCGGCAGCACCCCCAGAATCAGCTGCTGTCTCTCTGTCAAATGCAAGCACACTGCTGGGCCTGAGACTGCATATCCCTCCCGCACACCTGGGGCTCCCTTCCTTACCTTCTGGTCCAAACGCTGGTAATCACTGGCCTTTGGGCGCCGAGTGACTTTAGATCTTTTTCCTTCTAGGACAAAAGCAATAATCTGGGGAAAGGAAAAAGAAATTAACAGGTGATTCTATAATAGCATATTTCAGTCTCTAAAATCAGAGGTCACCACCTAGTAGTGCATTTGTTAATGACCCGACAGTGAAAGAGCAGTACAACCACAAAGAGGCCTCTTTAAATTATAAGTTTTCAGGAGGACAGGGCCTCCAGTTACATCAGAATCTTTTATACTGCCAAACGGGAAATGACAGATGAAGGAAGACTGTTCTGGGCTTTAGCTTGTGGGAGTCTGTGTGATTTACTCAAGAGCACAAAGATCTGCCAACTGCGCCCCAGACAGCTCTAGGATAAGACATTCCTTTTTTACTTGCAAGCAATAATTATTTCTTATCTGTAAATGTACTTTTTCTCCCCACACCTTGTTTCATTTTAACCTTACCATTTTCACATCTGAGGTTCCTGTGTAATGAGCACTTGGATGTAGAATAAAGAACACACCATTCTTATTAAATGTCTTCCCTCATTCCTCACAGCCATAGGCATACTGACATCGTGAACTTTCCAATTTTAACCAGGCTATAGAAACTACTAAATTCTTAGAGCTCAATAAGAAATGCAATTATTTTGTCATCAGAGTGGTTGCTAAGCAACACAGATATTACTCCACACCAAACCCTGCTATAAGATGAGTGTATCCATGCAATTTCTGGCCATTCTTCTAATCAGAAACTCAACTGATTGTAGAAGATAGTTCCTGGGCTCTCTGCTGTTGATGTCAAAGACTATGTAACCACTCTTTCTGCCATTGCAGATGGAAGATAAAAGCTTGGGAAAGGAAACTAGAGATAATGCACGATCTTCAGAGTGGAAACAGGAAATCAGACAAACTGTCAGGTACTCAGGTTATCTGAGGCAGTAAACGATCTAAGTTTAAGATTATGGGAGGAGACCCAATTTAGGTCAGATCATAATAATGTCCTCACTTGGCACCTAATACAGCAGCAGAGGGTACTCAAAGGAATCTGACACGAAAGAAGATGATTTATAAAATGAGAGTAAAGAGCCCTAGCAGAATCTGAGGAAAAACTGAAGTTTGTCTTAAAATCCCCAGTGCTCACAGGCAGATGATGGAGAGATACTGGCCCCCACACCAAGCTTTCAGGGTGGAGGAAATCCCATTCCTCTTCTTAAGGCAATTCTTGACTTACCTTCCGTTTGTTGTGATAGGCAATGTAGAGGACAGCAACAAGAATGGCTGCAGTCACCAGATAGGCAAAGAAGTGGCTGCTCTCTGCACTAGCACTTCCAAGATTGCCCTTAAAAGGGTCACCATTCTCTCTACCCATGGAATCCAAAAGTGTCCCTTCACGGTTCTCACTGGAGGCAAGGCCAGGCATTTCTTTCTCTCCTTCGGATGGTGAATCTTCTTCAGGCTCTGTATCCCCTTCCTCAGCCTTCTTGGGCTCCACATCTGTAAGCTCTGAAGACTTGCTTTCTCTCTCCTGCTGTGGAGAAGTGGGTTTCGAGTCTAGTAATACTTTCTCCCCAGATTCACTTCTAAAAGCATGCAGAGAGCTATCTTCGTCAGCTGGTATGTTTAAGTCAGGCTTGGTGGGCTCCTTATCAGAGGAGGGGCTGGAGACCAGCTTGTCAGGGCCTTCTCCCGTGGACTGTGGCCGGGATTTCTCTTTGTCAGGGCCATCTCCCGTGGACTGCGGCCGGGATTTCTCCTTGTCAGGGCCTTCTCCTGTGGACTGTGGCCGGGATTTCTCCTTGTCAGGGCCATCTTCTGTGGACTGTGGCCGGGATTTCTCTTTGTCAGGGCCATCTCCCGTGGACTGCGGCCGGGATTTCTCCTTGTCAGGGTCTTCTCCCGTGGACTGCAGCTCAGGCTTCCCCTTGTCAGTGCCATCTCCCCTGGACTGTGGCCGGGATTTCTCCTTGTCAGGGCCATCTCCCGTGGACTGCGGCTCAGGCTTCCCCTTGTCAGGGCCTTCTCCCGTGGACTGTGACCGGGATTTCTCTTTGTCAGGGCCTTCTCCCGTGGACTGTGGCCGGGATTTCTCCTTGTCAGGGCCTTCTCCCGTGGACTGTGACCGGGATTTCTCCTTGTCAGGGCCTTCTCCCGTGGACTGTGGCCGGGATTTCTCCTTGTCAGGGCCTTCTCCCGTGGACTGTGGCCGGGATCTCTCCTTGTCAGGGCCTTCTCCCGTGGACTGTGACCGGGATTTCTCCTTGTCAGGGCCTTCTCCCGTGGACTGCGGCCGGGATTTCTCTTTGTCAGGGCCTTCTCCCGTGGACTGCGGCCGGGATTTCTCCTTGTCAGGGCCTTCTCCCAGGGACTGCAGCTCCGGCTTCCCCTTTTGAGGGCCTTCTCCCGTGGACTGTGGCTCGGCCTTCCGCTTGTTAGGGTCGTCTCCTGTGGACTGCAGCCGGGATTTCTCCTTGTCAGGGCCTTCTCCCGTGGACTGCAGCTCGGCCGTCTTGTCAGGGTCGTCTCCTGTGGACAGCGGCTCGGCCTCGTCAGGGCTGTCTCCCGTGGATTGCACCTTTAACTTGCCAGACTGTTCTTGTGTTCCGAACACTGAAATAGAGAAACCAGTTGGTACTGAAAAAAGGATGGCCAAGAGAAGGGAGCCCTCAGAGCTAGAAGAGACCGAGGCAACAAGCAAACGGGAGAGGTGAGTGATGGCAAGCGGAGGGGTGGCTATGGCAGGGAAGAAACGAGTTCAGAGAGCGACCCGGCCGCGGTGAGGATGGTGGGCCTGAGGGTGACAGTAGGATCATCGGGCGTGGGGAGGGGTCTTACCCGCTGCTGCGACGCTCAGCAGGACCAACGCAACCAGGAACCGCATTCTGCACGGACTGTGCTTCCGCCCCCCACTGTTCTCGCGAGATCCGTCCGCGCACTCTTAGTGTTCATAGCTCCGCCCCTTCCTGCGCGCGTCTTTCCGCCGCACGCCCAGGCGAGGGGAGGGGCTTAGGAAAGGGCCGGATTGGTCGGCGTTTCAGACCTTTCTCTTCGGCTGTGGACCCGTTCTTCAGTGCAGGCGTCGAACAACTTCTTTCTTTTCCAGGTTTCTTCGCTGCGTAGCTGCCGCCGCAAACGTCACCCCATTTTACCTTCTTTTCCCTTGTACTTCCGAGACAGTCTTGGCAGAGCCAGAGCTCCCTGGCCGACGGATGGCCCCACGGGATTGAGGTCGCTGGGACCCGGCTCCTCGGCTCCATCCTCTGCTCACATTTTTAAATTTTTCCCTTTCTCGTTTTTCTTTGCTCGTAGCTCACAAACGTGTTGAGCTCAGGTCTCTCCGATCTGGAAACAAAAACTCATTCCGTCGCCTTTGTAGCGGGAGCCTTCCCGTTCCAGTTTCTCTTTCCTGATCCCCCGGGGACTGCCCTCCGAGGTTCGCCAAAGATCTTTTCTAAAAAGTATATCCTTTTTCTGGTCATGAAAGTTATTCATATTCACGTAGAAGATTTAGTGAACGTATTTATAGAAATAGAAAACAAAATATCCCACTCTTCCGGGATAATCACTACTAAAGTTTTAGTGCGTTTTCTGTCTTGCAAACATTTTAATATTTTTGATTTGGTAATACATCCTAGTGGTTCAGAAGTCAAAATGAGTTTTTTTTTTTTTTTAAAGTATACATCAGAAAGTTCTTGCTCCCTACCATTCTACAGGTTACCACTTAGTTTATTGTGTTTCTATGTAGTGTTTTATTTATTTTCTAGTGTTTTTTTTTTTTTTTAAGGTTTTATTTATTTGAGAGACACACACAGAGCACCAGCAGGCAGACGGAGAGGGACAAGCCGACTCCTGGCTGAGCCGGGAGCCCAACATGGGGATTGATCCCAGGACGCCGGGATCATGACCTGAGCTTAAGGCAGACACTTAACCAGCTGGTGTTTTTGTTTGTTTGTTTTTTAAAATATTTCATTTATTTATTTTGACAGAGAGACAGTGAGAGAAGGAACACAAGCAGGGGGAGCAGGAGAGGGAGGAGCAGGCTTCCCTCTGAGCAGGGAGCTTGATGTGGGCTCTATCCCAGGACCCTGGGACGATGACCAGAGCCGAAGGCAGACGCCTAACGACTCAGCCACCCAGGCGCCCCTAGTGTTTTTTTTTTTTTAAGCAAATACAAATGTACTTATTTTTTCCTCCGACTTTATTGGTGTATTTGTTCTTTTCCCTATGCATACTCATTTTCCTCCAAATTGGTATCATTGGGTAGTTTTGTATCCCACTGTTAAAAGTGCTGTTAGTTTATACATTAATTGCTGCTTTATTTTTTTTTTAAAGATTTTATTTATTTATTTGAGAGAGAGAATGAGAGATAGAGAGCACATGGGAGGGGGGAGGGTCAGAGGGAGAAGCAGACTCCCCACCGAGCAGGGAGCCCGATGCGGGACTCGATCCCGGGACTCCAGGATCATGACCTGAGCCGAAGGCAGTCGCTCAACCAACTGAGCCACCCAGGCGCCCCTAATTGCTGCTTTAAATCGTTTTATAATCATTTGCCAGGTTAGCTGCTTTGTAGACTGGTTTTAAAAATGATAGGTCCTAACTTAATGGAGCATGCAATCTAGTGGGGAGCACAAATATTAATCAAATACTTATGCAAATTGTGTGTGTGTGTGTGTCTGTGTGGTGTGTATGTGTCTGTGTGAGTGCACATTCTAAGAAATGCCAAGAAAGCAAAGTGCAGAAACCGTGAGCTCTATTGAGAAAGGGACCTTTGAGTGGAGGAGCAGAGAGTGTAGGTCTTTCCCAGGTGAGGCTGAAGGGAAGAGGATGAGCTCTCTGGGCTAAGTGTACAGCATGTGCAAAGGCCTGGAAGCAGGTGGGAACCTAATATTTTTCGGAAGTCTAAAGATGAGAACAGAATTGCCAGATAACAGAGAATAAGGAAAATGGCAAGGGGTGAGGCTGGAGCAAAGCCAGATTTAAGGAGTAAATGATCTGGGAGTTGTCCAGAATGTAAGTCTTTGTGCTACACAAAAGTATATCAGAAAATATTCCAGTTAACTCAGGTTGAAATGTAATCCCACCAAAAAGGACTACAGCTGCCAGGGCAAATAACACTCCTCTGTAGTCTGTTGAGTACAATATTGAGGTTACATGTCAGGCAGTTCCAGTCAATTGAAATTCTTCAGAATTTCAAGGAACAGTACGTGGCATTGAGATACAGTTTTCAGGACCCAAGTGTTTTGTTTGTTTGTTTTTATTTTTTTTAAAGATTTTATTTATTTGATAGAGACACAGCGAGAGAGGGAACACAAGCAGGAGTGGGAGAGGGAGAAGCAGGCTTCCCGCTGAGCAGGGAGCCCGTTGTGGGGTTTGATCCCAGGACCCTGGGATCAAGACCTGAGCCGAAGGCAGACGCTTAACGACTGAGCCTCCCAGGCGCCCAGGACCCAAGTATTTTGTTATTTAAAAACCCTTTAATATGCTTCCCAATGTTTTTCTGTTGTAAGAAAATCTCACACACATCCTCAATACTGAGGAGAGAGTAAGAATCAGAGAAGTAGGGCTTCTGGGTGGCGCCGTCGGTTAAGCGACCAGCTCCTGATTTTGGTTCAGGTTGTGATCTCAGAATGTGATATCGGCCTTGAAATCGAACCCCAAGTCAGGCTTCACGCTCAGCAGGGAGTCTGCTCAAGATTCTCTCTCCCACTCCCCTTCACCCCCATCCCCGCTGGCGCGCATGCCCGCGCTCTCTCTCTCTTTTAAAAGAAGGATCACAGAGAAATTTTTTACCAAATTAATTCAGAAATGTGATTCTGCTCTGGCTAAAGGATGTGAACTGGTAAATGAATCTGTTTCTGAAAGAAAATTCTCTCCACCTCCCTCAAATAAATATTTGGCTAACATTACAGGATATTGGCTTGGCAGGAGTGTGTGTGTAGGGAAGTGAATAGAATTGTTAAGCTTGACCTGGTGTCCACGTGAGTAGGCAGGAGAGTAGAGAAGTGTCCAAAGCATGCAGAGTTTGGGGGCCATGCCTAAGGGTTTATATTTTATTTAACAGTAATGAGAAGCCAAAAGAGGTTTAAGTAGAGGAAAGATATAATCAAGTTGTGAAAATTTTTTTTTTAAGATTTTATTTCTTTATTTGACAGAGACAGCGCGAGAGTGGGAACACAAGCAGGGGGAGGGGGAGAGGGAGAAGGAGGCTTCCTGCTGAGCAGAGCAGGGAGCCTGATGGAGGGCTGGATCCCAGGACCCTGGGATCATGACCTGAGCCAAAGGCAGATGCTTAATGACTGAGCCACCCAGGTGCCCCAAGTTGTGAATTTTTGAAGATTAATCTGGTTGTAGGTTGAAGAATCTACTCTTGGAGTGGAGAGAGAAGAGTGGATTTAGGAGTAAATCAGCAGACTGTTTCAGTTCTAGTAGGACTAACGCAAGGACAATGAGAATGCAAGGAAAAGTGAGTAGACTCAAGATAAATTTGGGAGGTAATACCAGCAGGCCTTGGAGAGGGACTGGATATGGGGGCAAGGGGTGATGGTGAGGAAGGTGTGGCGAGTCAGACTTTGTGGGGATAGGGCATAGAAAATGAATTTGCTTCTGGTGGTATAAGATGCCTATAAGACAGTCAGATGAAGCAGTTAGAGAGGTAGTTGGAAATGTGAGCACAGCATTCAAAGGTAAATATGGAAACCATTTTCCTAATTAAATATTGTTCAAAAAACATGACTGTTAACGGCTTCATAAAAACATTTATAAGGGGTACCCGGGTGGCTCAGTCAGTTGGGCATCCAACTCCTGGTTTCTACTCAGGTCATGATCTCAGGGTCCTGGGATCAAGCTCTGCCTTGGGCTCCACACTCAGCTGGGAGTCTGCTGGAGATTGTCTCCCTTTCCCTCTCCCTCTGCTCCTCCCCCTGCTCTCTCTCTCTCTCTCTCAAATAAGTAAATAAAAATTTAAAAATAATAATAAATGAATTTATCATAAATTTTGTCACAGTTCCCTTATTACTGGAGATCTGGATTGTTTTCAGTTTTCTACTGGTAGTAACTATTATTATCAGGTACTGGCTAGGTGCATTTTAAGATGAGGGAGACCCTCAAAAAGATTAAGTAACTTGCTTAAGGCCGTGCTGTTGTCTTACCCAACATTTAATAGCAGTGAGTATTCATCATCTGCCAATTTGGTAGGAGAAAAAGTCCCTAACTGTTATTCTTTAATGTTTATTGCATAAGTAGTTTACATGACCTTGGGCAATTTACCTAACTGTGTTAAGTATTAATTTCTTCATTATGAAATGGGAATAAAAGTGTTGAGAATTAGATAATTCATATGGAGTATTTAACCTAGTATCTAGCATATAATTAAGACTTCCCAAAGTTATTATTATTATAATTATATGTTCATTATACAAAAATTTTAAAAATAAGGATAAGCCAAAGTAAGAAAATAAAAATATCTTGTAGTCCAGAGCTATTGTCATGAATATTTTGCTGGTTTTTCCTTTTTTATGGGTGTCTATGTACACATGATAGATTATTAACTGAAAATAAAGCAAGTTACAAAACCATACATACAACTGTTCCCTACAGGTCCTCTTTGTAGTTTCAGTGCTACAACTAGTCATGTCACTTGTCTTCTGGGACACGTTTTCCACTGTTTCTTTACTCAACATCCTTTGAGGGCTTTCAGTTGTCATAGAACTGAGTCTTTCTATGAGGAAAGTGAAATCAACAGACTGAAATATAGCACGGAGTTGAAGTAAGATAAGGAGTTAGATATTTCAGTAGAGTGTTGAGGGCAAAACCTGTATGCAGTGGGATAAGTAGGGAACGGAAGGTAAGTAGTAACTACCCTTTTCTGGAAGTTTGCATGTGAAACAGAGGGTTTCAAGTTATGTAAGAGGATTGAACTTTTTTGTTGACTGAGGGGAAGAACTCATTAGACAAAGTGACCGAGATTACAAGGTACAGAGATGAACAAGGTCAGAGTTGAAGGGTTGGGTCTAGGGTGCAGCAGAGCAATTGACTTTGGATTGAACCACAGGTTGACTTTGAGACCTGTGGACATGCAGTTAAAATAGTTAGAGGGTGAGTAGAGATTTAGGTGGGGATGTGGGAGATCAAAATCTCAGCCTCAAGTTTCTTGATATTCTAAGAGGCAAGGCAGTCTTCAAGAGTGGGAAGGTGGGGACTGAGTCATCGGGGGTTTGAGAATGGTGACATGGAGTTGTTGAGGGGATTTGGAGAGGAGCTGACAAAGGTCAAGTGTAATAACCAGTGAGTGGCACAGAAGGTCTGGCTGATGTTCGGCATCACAAATCAATTGTGGCACCTAGTTGATTGTGTGGTTCTTTAGGCAGAGCGTCTAACTGGAATAGGATTAGAGAAGGCAGATTTCAGCACTAACCCCTAACTCACACCAATTTTGGTTTAAGGGAGTGGTAGCTCCCTTAATAATAAATTTAATTTTTATCTTAATAAATCTTTAATAAATCTTAAATTTTCCTTGCAACCCTTCATGATAAAAACACTTAAACTAGGAAAAGAAGGGAACTTTCTCAACCTGAAAGAGGGCATCATACCAAAATCTCACAACTAACATTATACTTAGTGGTAAAAGACTTAATAAATCTTTAATAAATCTTAAATTTTCCTTGCAACCCTTCATGATAAAAACACTTAAACTAGGAAAAGAAGGGAACTTTCTCAACCTGAAAGAGGGCATCATACCAAAATCTCACAACTAACATTATACTTAGTGGTAAAAGACTGGAAGCTTTCCCTCTAAGATTAGGAACAGACGGTGATGTCTGCTCTTACCATTTCAACTCTGTACTGGGAGTAGCCAGGATAATTTGGCAAGAAAATGAAATAAAAAGTATCCAGATTGGAAAGGAAGAAGTAAAACTATATTTGCAAATGATGTGATCTTGCATATAAAAATCCTGAGGATTTTCTAAAAATTTATTTTATTTATTTATTTTTTAAAGATTTTATTTATTTATTTGACAGAGACACAGCGAGAGAGGGAACAAAAGCAGGGAGAGTAGGAGAGGGAGAAGCAGGCTTCCCGCTGAGCGGGAAGCCTGATGCGGGACTTGATCTAAGGACCCTGGGATCTTGACCTGAGCCGAAGGCAGATGCCTAATGACTGAGCCACCCAGGCGCCCCTCTAGAAATTTATTAAAACAAGTTCAGCAATGGCGCACCTGACTGGCGCAGTTGGTAGAGCATGCAACTCTTGATCTCAGGGTCATGAGTTCAAGCCCCATGTTGGACATGAGCCTACTTTAAAATAAACACACACACACAAGATCAGCAACGTTATAAGATGTGAGATCAATATACAAAAATCAATTTCTATACATTTGCAATACACAATCTAGAAATTGAAATTGTTTAAGAAACAATTCCATTTACTATCAAAAAGAACAAAAGAGGGGCGCCTGGGTGGCTCGGTGGGTTAAGCATCTGCTTTCAGCATAGGTCATGATCTCAGGGTCCTGAAATCGAGCCCCGCATCAGGCTTCCTGCTCAGTGAGGAGTCTGCTTCTCCCTCCGCCGCCCAGCTCGTGCTCTCTCTCTCTCTCTCTCAAATAAATAAATAAATAAATAAATAAGTAAATAAATCAATCTTTAAAAAAAAATAAAGAGGCAGGGGCACCTGGCTGGCTTACTCAGTAGAGCATGCAACTCTTGATCTCGGGGTTGTGAGTTCAAGCCCCATGGTGGGCATAGAGCTTACATTAAAAAAAAGAAAAAAAAGTAATATTTTTTTAAAAAACAGTGCAAAACTTATACTCTGAAAACTATAAAACATTATTGAAAGAAACTAAAGACCTACATAAATGGAAAGACATTCCATATTCATGGATTGGAAAATTTAATTTTATTAAGATGACTATGCTCCCCAAATTGACCTACCAACACAATCTCTATTAAAATCTCAGCTGACTTCTTTGCAGAAAGTGACAAGCTGATTCTAAAATTCATGGAAATGCAAGAGACCTAAAAGAGCCAAAACAGGCTTGGAAAAGAGCAAAGTTGGAGGACTCACCCTTCTTAACTTTTTTTTTTAATGTAAGCTCTATCCTCCATGTGGGTCTTGAACTCACGACCCCGAGTTCCAGAGTCACATGGTCTACTGACTGAGCTGGCCAGGTGCCCCAATACTTCCCAACTTTATTTATTTTTTTTAAGATTTTATTTATTTATTTGAGAGAAAGAGAATGAGAGATAGAGAGCACGAGAGGGAAGAGGGTCAGAGGGAGAAGCAGACTCCCTGCTGAGCAGGGAGCCCGATGTGGGACTTGATCCCGGGACTCCAGGATCATGACCTGAGCCGAAGGCAGTCGCTCAACCAACTGAGCCACCCAGGCGCCCCAATACTTCCCAACTTTAAAACTTACTACAAAGCTATAGTAATTAGGATGGTGTGGTATTGGCATAAAGACATATAGATTAATTGAGTCGAATTCAAAGTCCAGAAATAAGCCTCTACATTTATGGTCAGCTGATTTCAATGAGGGTCCTAAGACAGTTCACTGGGGGAAAGAATAGTCTTTTCAGCAGATAGAACAGTCTGGGACAACTGTCTAATAAGCATATGAAGAGATGCTCAACATCACTGGGATTAGGTAGATACAAATCAAAATCACACTGAGATACCGCTTCACACCTACTGGGATCGCTATAATAAACAGACAAAACAGAAAAAAATGTGTTGGTGAGGATGTGGAGAAATTGGATCCTCACACGTTGCTGGTTGAAATGTAAAATGGTGCAGCTGCTATGGAAAACAGTTTGGTAATTCGTCAGAAAGTAAAAACACAGAATTATCATATGACCCAGCAATTCTACTCCTAGGTATATATCCCAAAGAATTGAACACAGGGACTCAAACATTATACTTACATGTGATGTTCAAGGGAGTATTCTCAATAGCCTAAAGGTAGAAACAACCCATGTATTCATCAATAGATGAGTGGATAAGCAAAATGTGGTTTATATAAACAATGGATTAGATTATTCTGTTATAAAAGGGAATGCAATTCTGACACATGCTACAATGTAGATGAACCTTGACAGCATTATACTAAGTGAAATAAGCCAGACGCAAAAGGACAAATACTGTATGATTCCACTTATATGAGGTACCCAGAATAGGCAAATTCATAAAGAGAAAGTAGATTAGAGGTTCCTAAGTCTTTGGGGAAGGGGGAATGGGGAGTTAATGTTTAACAGGTAGTTTGTGTTTGGGATGATGAAAGCGTTCTGGAAATTGACAGTGGTTATGGTTGCATGATGTTGTGAATGTACTTAATACCACTAGGTTGTCCATTTAAAAATAGTTAAAATGGTGAATTTTATATTATACATACATTTTACCACAATAAAAAAAAGCTGTGTCTGAGTGGGGTAAAAAAACCTGGCAAGTACTCGTAAAAATGGCAAGCGAAGACAGAAGTAGTTTATCAAGTCTTTAAAAAAAAGAGGAATGAAATGCTAATCCATGCTAGAATGTGGACAATGCTGGAGAACAGTGGGCAAAGGCAGGCACAAAAGGGCAGTTTAGGATTCCACTTACACGGACTACTTGGAATAGGCAAATTCATGGAATGAGCAAGTGGATGAGAGGTCACGTGGGGGCTGGGGGGAGGGGTAATGACTCAGTGGTCATATAGATTCTGTTCAAGGGGATGAAAAGTTTTGGAAATAGTGGTGGTGGTGATACAACATTGTGAATGGAATGAGTGCCAGTGACTTGTACATTTACAAATAGTTAAAATGGCAAATTTATGTCACATATATTTTACCATCAAAAATAAAGGAGGGGCACCTGGGTTGGCTCAGTGGGTTAAGCGTCCGACCCTTGGTTTTGGCTCAGGTCTTGATCTCAGGGTCGTGAGATGGAAACCCACGTGGGGCTCTGCCCTAGGTGTGGGAGCCTGCTGAAGATTCTCTCTCCCATTGGGGTGCCTGGGTGGCTCAGATGGTTGAGTGTCTGCCTTCAGCTCAGGTCATGATCCCAGGGTCCTGGGATCAAGCCCCATATCGGGCTCCTGGCTGAGCGGGGAGCCTGCTTCTCCCTCTCCCCCTGCTCATGCTCTCTCTCTATCTGTCTCAAGTGAATAAAATCTTAAAAAAAAAAAAAAAAAAAAAGATTCTCCTTCTCCCTCTGCACCCACCCCCACCCCTCCATCTCCCCTCCAAAAATAAATAAGTAAAAAAATAAAAAAGGGAACGAAGTACTGATACATGCTACAGCGTGGATGAACCTTGAAAATAGCAGGTTGACAGAAGTCAGTGAGAAAGGACCATATGTGGGGCACCTGCCTGGCTCAGTCAGTAAAGCCTGTGAGCCTGATCGCAGGGTCATGAGTTCAAGCCCCATGCTGGGCGGGGAGCCTACTAAAAGCAAAAAAAAAAAACCCAACACACCCATGCACACACACAAATACCAGATGCTGTATCATCCCATTTATTATTTTTTTAAAAGTTTTATTTTTTTAAGTCATCCCTACATCCAACGTGGGGCTTGAACTCACCACGCAGAGGTCAGGAGTTGCATGCTCTTCCGACTGAGTCAGCCAGGCAGTCCCTATATGACCCCATTTAAATGTCGTGTCCAGGATAGACAAATCCAGAGACAGAAAATAGATTAGTTGTTGCCTGGGACTGCAGGGTGTGAAGGCAAGAAATGGGGGTGACTTCTAAAGGGTCTGGGGTTCCTTTTCAAGGTGATGAAAATGTTCTAAAATTGACTATGATGATGGATACACAACTTGAACATAAGAAAACTACTGAATTGTACACTTTAAATGGGTAAATTGCATGTTATGTGAATTATAGCTCAGTAAGGCTGTTATAAAAGAAATTGCAGTGCTAGGTACCATGCAAAACAACCAAAGGATGCCCCTTACATCTTGGCAATTATAAGAAAACAAACAAAAAAAAATAAAATAAAGATTTCTCTCTTTGGATTTCAGTTATCGATACTGACGGGTCTCTGTACATTTGAGGCTGGAAGTTGGGTTGAATTTTTCTGTCAGGCATGTTTTCGTATTCTCCCCTCCAACCCCCTGCAAAAATCTAGCACAGGGCTTGCTATGAAGATGGGGGCTTGATTCAAACAAAAGGATTGAAATACTCAGAAAAGGTCTTGCAACTGCAATTTTATTTTCTTTTGTGAAAATAAACAACTGGAAGTTTAAATTGCTCCAAAAAACCCCATAAAAACAAAAAGAAATACACACAGAAGAAGCATGTGAGGTGATAGGGGGAGGGAGGAGGGCGTTTAGACCTTTGGCAGATTGTGCTAGCACTGACCCAGGGTACAAGAGCAAGGCCTTGGGGCCAGGTCCCATCTGCCACTCTGGGACGGTGAGGGGAGGTCTTGACTGGTGAGGGGGTGGCACAGAGACTTCTTCACCGAGAAAGTGGCGGGCACCTTGAATCCCTTTCAATGTGGGGAAGGACCATTTCAGAGGACCTCTTTGCCCACCCAGAGCTGAAGGCTGTTGCGTTAGGGCCCACTGAGGGAAAGGGGACGCTGGTGAAGACAAATCAGGCAAAGGTGGCTTCTCATGGGATGACAGTCTTACACTGGGCAGAGGACGAAGATGAAGGCAGTTGAGCGAAGGAGAAAAACTTGGCGAGGTCGAAGGGAATGTCCAGGAATGGGATCTAGAGGAAGAGGTAACAGGCTAGAAGTCCAGCCGTGGCCGACATGCGGACCAGGAAGGGGAGGGTGGCACGTGGGAGTGCTGAGAAGCGGGAGCAGGGCAGAGAGGGAAAGAGGTAGAGAGGAAGGGGTCTTCTGCCCAGGTCCATCCACCACTGCACGTACAGGAAGAAGAAGAAGAACACACTACTTTTCAGTTCTCTTTCTTTTAAAGATTTTTTTTTGTTGTTTTGTTTTGTTTTTTAAAAAAGCCTTAAGATCAGCTACTGGTTACATCTACAAAACGTAAAGTGCTGTTGCTACCAGTCACTTTACAGAACAGTCCAGAGTGGTCAAATATTGACCAATAAAGTTTCCTTTTTTTTTTTTTCTTTTTTCTTCTGAATCCTTACTACTCGACGAGTCACTTGACAGCCTGCATAGGTCAGGGGGCAGCTCAGTGGGCAGACTTGGTGACCAAGGAAAGAGGCTGGGCCTGGAGGACTGGGAGGGCCTGGTGGGCGTGGAGCGCGGCCGGGAAGGAGGGGGGAGAAGTCAGCAGAGCTGTGGGCAGGGACCCGAGGGGGAGTGGCCGGGAGAGGAGCGGGGGCTGGCTGCCCATCTGGCCGGAGGAGGTGGCTGTCGCCTTGGCTGACAGGAAGGCAGCCGAGTGTAAAGCCAGCTGGGCCCGGCTCTCCGGCTTGGTGGTGAGGGAGAGGGGCTGGGCTTGCTCCGAGTGCGTCGCCGCGGGGGCAGCCGGGGACGCCAAGGCTGCGGAGGGGGTGGCCGGGGAGTCCAGCATGCTGCCGTGGGAAGAGGCAGGGCTGTCACAGGACTTCTCAGGGGGCAGGTACTGAACACATGGCTTCTTGCTTTTGGAGGCCAGAGCACCTACGGGGACAAAACACAAGAAAGACTGAGCAGCTAGTACTGCAGGTGAGGAGGAACACAAGAACGCCTACTGGGAGGGAAGGGCGGGGGGCCCGAAATCCAGGCTTTCAGGAGGAGGAAGCCGCACTGGGGGACACCTAGAGCATGGAGAAGGGGCAATGCCAAAATGCCAAAGACCTATTCGGTATCTGATAGGAGGGAAAAAAACTAAGGCTATCACATCATCCCCTTCCCTGCCTAAATCTCAGCATTTTTGGAGACGGATCTCCATTCGATTTGCTTTGAAATCTCTGGCTTACGGTGCAATCAGAGATGCATAGCACCTGCGAAGCGGTGAGGTGTATAACGGAGTGCGCAGCACATACATACTCTACTCATCTGTACTCCTACGTAAATAAATGTACAAATCATATCGATGATGGAGAGGGAGAGGGGGGGAGAGGGAGAGGGAGAGGGGGAGAGGGAGGGAGAGGGAGGGAGGGAGAGAGAGAGAGAGAGAGAGAGAGAGAGAAGGAGAGAGAGAAAAGAGATTAAAAGCACTTTAGCTGGTACCAGCAGTTCTATACTTGTCCAGAGTGAGCACGAGATGAGAGGTCACCATGCTAGGTGTGATTCCGGTGTGAAAAGACACAGTACATAATTTTGGCACAAAGTGACCCCGAAACCAAGCGAAGTATTTCTTTGGGTGTTCAACCGACCCAACCTTGGAGGAACACCTGCTTCTATTTGGTTCACGAATAGGTGGCATGTCCATCTCTCACGTGCCCCCTTCCTGAGGGAATTTCCAAGATAATTGCAGATACCATTCATTTTTGCCTGGCACATCGATTTTTAGAACCCTCAAATAAGATGCAACTCAACTAGTTGAGTTGAAAAGTGCCTAGGTTTTGAAGTGGGAAAGTGGTGGCATCAAATCCTGCCTCCGCCATTTAACAAGCAGAGTGACTGGGAAGATCCACCCTCTCTGAGGCTCTTAATTCATCATCTCTAAAAGGGGGTAATAATAACACCCACCCTAGTATGCAAGAGGTTCCCATGTGGCAGAGGCCCTGAGAATGGTAGCTGCGACCCAGCAGCGCTGTCGCTGTACCCTACAGAGAGCCCGGAACGATGCACGACAGGTTACCACCAGGGCGGCCGTTAGAAGAGCCGGTGCCCTCCTAAGGACTCACCCTCCGCCTCTTGGACTTGCTGCTGGGACTGTGTCTGTGACAGCTGCTTTTCTCTCTTCCTCTTCTTTTTCTTACCCTGAAAATTATGGCCACAGAGAGGGTAACCAAGGGGCAGCATAACTGGCTTTTCGGGGGGACTCCCAGACACGAAGTGGGGGAGCCCAGGACATGGCCCATACTGCCCCGACCCCTCCCTGGGGGAGGGAGCTGGCGGTGGAGGGGAGTTGCTCAGGTCACGCAGCCACAGAAGCCTCTGAGGCAGAATGAGCCTTGCTGGAAGGTGCCCTCCCGTCCCCACTCTATTCTTCCCTCCAACCCGGGGTCCTGGCCTTCTTGGAAGGCCTCATCCCTTCAGTGCCCTCGGGCTTATTTTTCCATTTCCCTCCCTGGAACAGTGTGGTTCTTGATCTCTTCTGAGGGGACTCAGGCCCCACCGAAAATCTAAGACAGCTCTGAAGCCTCCTACCAGAAATAAAAAGCAAATGAGAACAGACATACAAAAACCTGTCTAGTTTCGAAGAGTTATTAGCAATGCCAGCGGGGTTCACACATCGCCCTCTGAGCCCCAGGTTCGGAGCCCTTGGCCAGCAACACCCCCACCACCAGAGCCCGGACACAGCTCGTGCTGCGTCCTGAATTATGGAATCAAGGGCTGAGTCCACTTCAAATGAGAGGGCTACAAATTCACATCGGTCCTTAGGACACCAAACCCATGTCCTTGTTGATCTGAGAACGGAGGTGCCTCCCTTATTCCTGGAGAAATACAGCCTCCTCTGGGCCCTAAGAGGCCTCCGTAAGCGGAGCCACCTCCTGCTCCCGGGGGGCTGCTCTCTGGGCCCGACGGGCCACTCACGTAGTTGTCCCGGGCTGACCAGGTCGGGTAGAGCTGGGAGTGAAGCTGCCGCTCCTTCCGGGCCAGTTCGTAGTACTTGGCCTGTTCTTCTCGGGACAGGTTGTGCCACTGCGGAGAGAGGTCAGAGGTGACAGGGAGCGAGGAGTGCAGGGGACGCCGCCCCGCGTGGCCCGGGCCGAGAGCGGGCCTTACCTTTCTTCCCAGGATTTGGTTAATGGCCGCACTTTCCTTCAGGGTGCACTCAGCCACCACCTTGGCCCTCATCTCCTTCATATACAACATGAAGGCATTCAGAGGCTTCTTCACGTGGGGTTTCTTTTCTTCCTCCTTTTTCACCGTGACGGGTGATTTCCTGGGAAGTCACAAAGCTGTCGGTTAGTGTGTGTCGGTGGCCACCCGGCCCGCGACCCCTGGCCCTCACTGAGGCCAAGGGCCGCCTGCCCCCGGCGAGCGGACAGGAGCTGCTCGGGCGCTCGGTGGGTCAAGCAGCTCGCAGCACCTGAGCATCCCCCACGAGTGGTTCCCAGCCTTGGAATGACCTCAGGCCGTGTTCTATGAGGAACTGGTTCCCCGAGGAAGGGGCAGAGGGTGGTGGGGAGGGGCGCTGGCGACAGGTGACAGGGAGGGGGCGAGGCACTTTGGGCAGAAGCAAGAGGGGGGTCTCCTGTGCCAGGGGGCGCTGACTTGGGGGCTTTCCTGCTGGCTTTATGGCTCAGCTGACAAAGCCCTGGCCTTGGTGACAGAGTGACCTGGCGAAAATCCTCCCTTCAGGGCTCACATTTTTCCTGTGTATGGGGGAGGGGGAAGGAAGCCAAAAGCGCTCCAGGGTTCTCTTTCCGCCTCTAAATCCCGTCCAACTTCCCTGACTGCACGCAAAGAGGACTCTCAGAGAGCATGGGAGCGATCCCCAAGAGAGAAGAGGATGCGGCGGAGGGAGGCTGCTGGCTGCCCTGCTAAAGGCCACCAGGGGAGAAAAGTAAATGGCGTTTTGCTGCTCAGAGACTGGCCACCCCACACCCAGGCCGCCTGATACTCACGCGCTCACGGCCGGGCTGAGGCTGGGGGGCGCCGGCTCCTGCTTGACGATGGGGGGGACGATGGCGGGGTGGGGGATCCCTGAGGTGGGCAGACCAGGATGGGCCGGAGCCACCATGTGAGGAGAGAACCGGCTGGAAACCAGGCTGTGTACCAGGTGGGAAACAAGGGACGACTGAGGGGTTCGGGCTGACTGCTTGTCACCCAGCAGAGGACGTGGTGACCGCCTGCCCTGGTGGCAGAGCTGGGCCAACACCTCTGCCAAGGCAGCCTTTGAGGACGGACCGGGAGCGCGTTCACGGACCCGCGACAGATCCAGGTTCGGCGGACACCCAACAAACCTCCCTTCCCGCACAAAGGCACAGGGCTCCTCTAGCTGATGCTGGAAGCAGGTAGGATGAAAAACAAACGCAAAAGAAGGTGGAGCAGGCCAGAGGCCAGGGCGCTCAATGGGGAAATAAGGGCTATGGGTTGCACTTCCTTTGTCACCAGAGGTGCCACTGTCACGTAGATCTGGCCTCTGAGACAGAAGCCCCCTTTACTGTTCCCTCTCCTGACATCATTTCAGGAAAAACTCATCTTCTCCCAGTCTCTGGCTTCAGTGCCACAAAGCCTAGCACGTGGGGGGGACGTGGGGGGAGGCTAAGGGCTAGGGCCTTGAAATTCTTCCCTTAGAGAGATGGGAAAGGAGTGAGCCGAGTCTGTGGTCTCCATTCCGACCACGGGGCACGAGGAGGTCCCTTAGCAAAGAGGGGTGGGGAGGAAAGGTGAGCCCGTGCCTCCTAGTTTAGGGCCAGAGAACGCTTTCTGAATGGTCAGAAATGGCAAGGACACTCGTCGAGGGCCACTCTCTACAAGGCCACGTCACGCTCACAGACCCAGTCCCGGGACTCACCTGGACATTGAGGCGTTCATGGCGAGGGCAGGGTAGGGGTGCCGGAAACCACCAGGAGGGAGGGAGTACATAGGCTGTCCTTGCCTAGAAGGGCCAGGAGCAAGGACATCTGGTCAGCACGCTGGCTATGGTGGGACTGTTCAGGACAGGGAAGGAGAGGGGGCTGGGAAAAAAGCATAATAAAGGGCAGGAAGGAGGAAGTAAGAGTAAGAGCCGTGGGCTTTGGGGAGAGGACCCCACTGTGGCGGGTGGGGGTGCTGCTGCAGGTACAGGAGGCAGAGGGCGGCCGAAGGAAGGAAGGTGGTGAGTTTCCTTACTGTGGGACGAGCCAGCCGAGGGGATGGGGGATTTGTCCGACAGCTCCAGGAGACAGTGGGTAATATGGAGACAGCTCAGATGGGTGAGGGGGCCGGGGGATTCCTGCTTCAAAGAGACACGTGTCAGTCTCTTCCTTGGCCCTACCACAGCTCCTGGAACTAACACCAAACCGGAAGTCCCTTGCCCTATGTCCCCAGGCGTGCCGGAGCTTGGAAGGACTTTCTTTCAGTGTCCTGGCCCTGTCACCTCCCCAGCTCTGCTGGGGTCAGGGACATTTTTGGGGAAGGCAGGACTGACACGGCTTCTCTCTGGCTGCCTGGGTCCCACCTCTGCCATCAGGAGTAATTTCCAGCTGCTTATATAGGAGTCATCCAAGAAAGGGACCGGAAATCCTGGACTGAGAGACCCAAGATATCCCCCAGAGTCACCTGCTAACTCCTCCTCCTCTAGAAAACCTACCCCATTCGTGGAGAAGTGAACTTTGCATTTCTAGTCCACACTTGTCCTCCTCATTGTCTGTAACTTACAGTAACTGTGATTTCTCTTTAAACAGGGGCTCCAAAAATGCTTTGAGCCATGACCACTCTGGGAATTTGATGAGGCCATGTCTCCCTGGGATGGACAGTTCTGGTGAACAAGTTAAAAAAAATAAATAAAAGCCAGCTCAACCTTAGTGCTTTATAGCTATACTTAGAAGTCAGGTCAGACTGGCTACTTTTGAAAATGTTCAGTATAAGGCAAAGGTCTTGGCTAAGGGAGGCACAGAGACAGCCCACAGCTGGGCTAGACTTCAAGGACAATGCAGAAGATTTCCCCCCCACGTCCAGCTCATTCCACCCCCAAAGTATTAAGAGATTCTCACTGTGGAGCCAGGCCCTGTGCATTGCCTCATATAATTTCCTTTTATCCTCACAATGCCTCTATGATGTGAAAGGGACACAGGAAACACAGATGAAAAATCTGAAAAGGCTAACGTTAGTGGGCAAGGTTATGGGCTCTTGGGAGTTGGAGACATGACCTGAGGCCAGGGCTGCCTGATTCCAGGGCCGTGATGTTCCCTGAGAAGACAAGCCTGGCCCACTGGAGCTCTGCATGGGGGCCAGCAGAGTTGGATGACTCACCTGTCTTTGGATCGATCTCTGGGGAGAGGTGCGTGGGAGGGGAGCCAGGGGAGAAGTGGTCGTTGCTGTAGGTGATGAGGGGCGTCAACGGGTGCATGTGATGCGGGGGCTGAACAACAGGAACTTTATTAGACTGAAAGACAGAGAGAAAAAGACTAGACACAGTTGCCAAGGAGACAGAGTCCAACCTGCTGTTATACACTGTGTTCAATACATGCCAGGTATTTTCCACGCAACAGCCCATCCAGCCCTCAGACAGCCCTGGAGAGAAAGGAGCAGTCTACACTTCAGGGAAAGAACCAACAGAATTAGAGGAGGGATTACACCCACCCTCCAAAATCCCCTCTTCAAAACAACATACATTCACTTCATGTATGCTGGGCGGTGCTAAATGCTCCAGGCTATTGAATTATCAACTGTGCTCTGTGTAATCTCAGTGAGGTTTAAAAGGTTCAACGCACCCTTTCCAAATAGATTTCACAGAAATAGTAGCTCACAAGTTCAAGTCTGAGACTGGGAACAGACCAGTGGGGAATTGTCCTCGTCAGACCTCATGGAACCAGCTGTCATGTTCAGGCTTTTCAGACACAACCCAAGAGCACTTAAAACAGGTCTCTCTGTAGCACTTCAAACACTGCTACCTAATTACCATACTTCCTTTAAAACACCAGCAAATGTAAGAAGTACAATTATTCTATAGAACTATTAAGAAGAAAAAAAAACACTGGCATGCCATTGACGCACCCTGATTTCAGATATGAAAATGGGAAAAACCTGTGTGTCCTACAATTGGTGAACTGGATTAAATTGTTTTAATCTCATCTGACTTAACAATAAGGAGTTTTATTATAAAAACAACTACAATTTTTAAAAAAGATTTTATGTATTTGAGAGAGAGGGAGAGCTAGTGCACAGGCAGAGGGGGAAGGGCAGAAGGAGAGGGAGAAGCTGACTCCTGGCTGAGCAGGGAGCCCGACGAGGATTTGATCCCAGGACCCTGGGATCATGACCTGAGCTGAAGGCAGACGCTTAACTGGCTGAGCCACCCAGGTGCCCCAAAAGAGCTATAATTTATTGAGCACCCCACTATAAGCACAGCGCTAGGCAATACATCTGCTCCTTATTATAACTTAGCAAATTAGCTATGATTATCCCCATTTGCGGGATGAGAAAACTGAGCTCAGAAAGATTAAGTGGCTTAGCTCAAAACACAGAGCTAATAAATGGCAGAACTGGATTCATACCAGCCCTTTGCGGCTCTAACAAACCAGAGGGTTTTCTCTGGTAATACCTGCGTCCCCAAGAGCCCAATCAAAACATACCTGTCAGAGAAAAAGAACTGACATAAATTTTTTTTTTGCATAATAAGGTAAATGAGTTACAAGTGGAGAAGAGATTTGCTTTACAAAGAGATCTGCAAGATGGATAATGATTTGGAGGCAGCCCAAGGGCTAGAATTCCAAACTGCTGTCTTCCCATTTGAATTTTTCATTTCATAGATTCTGGGAACGTTTTTGTCCTTTCTCATGGTGCCCATTTGTTGTTCATAATGCAAACTCCGATCTGTACATTTATGTATCCGTGCTGACGGTATTCTTGCTCTACTTCCAGTAGGTTAAGCAGAGACAAGAGGCAGGGTACTGGAGCAAGGTCCCCAACCAGGATGCCAGCTCCCAGACCCGCAGATAGGAGGCAGAGAATTCAGACTGTTCATAACCGTAACCACTAGGTGGCGCCGGCACATGACCAGGCGCTGCAGAACCCGCCTGGAACAACCTCCTCTCACCTCCCAACCACCGTGGGCTCCTTCGACATTGCCTACAAACTCTAAAATTATTTTTCCCGTTTCCTTGCTGACTTTCGAAGGCGTCTCCATGTACACGAACATATAGCGCAAATAAGAGTATAGAAATTATTTTAAGGTCAGATTTCTTGGAACCTAATGTATCTAAATGATGCATTTGGGTTTCCTGGAAACAGCTTTGTCTAAAGGATGGTTTTTAGTATTATAAAAGCAACAGAATTATTATTAAAGTGATAATAAACGATAAAAGAATTACACAGAATGATTACAATTTTTTTTAAAGATTTTATTTATTTGGGGGCGCCTGGGTGGCTCATTGTCTGCCTTCGGCTCGGGTCATGGTCCCAGAGTCCTGGGATCTGGGATCGAGCCCTGCCTCGGGCTCCTTGCTCAGCAGGAAGCCTGCTTCTCCCTCTCCCTCTCCCACTCCCCCTGCTTGTGTTCCCTCTCTCGCTGTCTCTCTCTCCGTCAAATAAATAAACAAAATAAAGTAAAAAGATTTTTTTTTTATTTTTTATATGTGAGAGAGAGTGTGTGTGAGTGGAGAAAGGAGAGGGAGAGGGAGAAACAGACTCTGTGCTGAGCGCAGAGCCCGATGCAGGGCTCGATCTCATGACCCTGAGATCATGACCTGAGCCGAAATCAAGAGTCAGATGCTTAACCAACTGAGCCACCCAGGAACCCCCAGAATGATTACAATTTTTAAAAAATATATAAAGCTCTATGTTAAAAAAAAAGGCTAGTTGCTAAAAAAAAAAAAAAAAAAAAAAAAGGACTAGAAGCACACCAAAATGTAAACAGTAGGCATGTTTGAGTGGTGGAACTATGGGTAATTTAGTTTTTCTTGTTTCTATTTCTGTGTTTTCCAACTTTAATTATTGTCTATATTAAAAAGTATACTTATGGTGAATACAGAAGAAAGAAATACAAACTGTATTATACAGCATTTAGAAAACACAATCAGGGGCACCTGGGTGGCTCAGTCAGTTGAGTGATAAGACTCCTGGTTTTGGCTCAGGTCATGATCTCCTGGTGGTGGGACTGAGCGGGGCGTCAGACTGTCCTCCATGCGGTCTGCTTGAGATTCTTTCCCTCTCCCTCTCCCTCCCTCTCTGTTCTTGCCCTTGCTCATGCTCTCCCTCTCTCTCTCAAATAAATAAATAAAACCTTTAAAAAAAGAGAGAAAAGAAAACATAAAATCACACTAGCCTAACCCACATTTTGGTGTATCTCCATTCATTTCTACTTCTTCTAGATCTGGCTTTTTACTTATCGACTTACATTGTTTATAGCCATCTTTTATTAAATTAATGTTTTCAGCTTTTTTTTAAACATTTTTTTTAAGTTTACTTGAGAGAGAGCGAGTGAGAGAGAGCACAGAGGGAGAAGGAGGGCTGGATGAGGGGCTTGATGACAGGACCCCGGGATCATGACCTGATCCGAAGGCAGATGCTTAACCGACTGAGCCACCCAGGCGCCCCCATTTTTTAGCTTTACTGAGGTATAACTGACAAATAAAAGTGTAATATATTTGAAGTGTACAATGTGATTCTTTAATGTATGTATGTATGTATACCCATCTAAACATACTTCCTAGCATTATGAAACCCTGACTGCCCATGTGCTGTTGAGTCTGGCCCCATCAGAAGCTGGTACACAGCACTGAATACGTAGCAAAGGACAAGGCAGGGAAATGTGAGTTACATTAAAAAGTGTAAGTATTCTCACTTAAACGCTCTGTGAATTATTCTTGGTTCCCATTAGGTGGCATCACTGTCTAGAAAATGGACTGGGAGGTGGTGGGTTCACAGAAAGAGAAAGGAGGGTAAATCCTTCCTAAGTCAGTCTGGGAAGAGGCAGCCTCTGGGACCGATAATAGAGAACTGCTCTCTTTGGAGCTGACCCAGGGAAGGCTCTCCTTGGAGGCTACCGTTCCAGTAAAAGTTTCCGCTCTTTTCTCTCCTCAGCTACCCTCAGGAGCAGGATGTCTACAGCATACACTCAGGCCAAGGGTAGGAATGCTGGGAACCAGTCTACACCTCTCAGTGGAAAACCCCAGCACAAACAATGTGTACAGGCGAAGGTACAGCGTTCACTCAGCACTGTAGCCGAGGCCAGATTTACCTGGAGAGCATCTCAGAGCCATCTCGGGCCTGAATCCTTCCGCAGTCACACAGACCAAACCCTTTTCCAGTTCAAGTGCTTCTCAAACATTTTAGTCTGTTTCTAGAGGTGGTGCAAGCCAACCTTCTTCTTTAAATTCCTTGTCCCCGAGGAAACAATGCCTTGTCTCCCACCATTCAGGACTTAAATTCAAGGTCAAAGAAAAGCTAGCACCACACAGCTCCAACATAGACAGAGAAACCACCTCTCCACAAGGCCCCTCTCGTCCATCCCTCTCCTGCTTGTATCAGGAACTTGCTGGAGGCCTCCACAGAGCCTCCTGGCTCACACTATTCTTTTCTTTCCGATCCTGACTTCAGAGATCAGAAGGATAAGGTTTTGTAGATCTGGCAAAGATGAGCCTTCACTTTGTGGTACCACTCACAAGCAGCCACAGACTCACCAACAGACTGCCCAGGGAAGATACTGAGAGTCCTTGGGGTTGCTGACTGTATCTGATTTTATACATTTAAGAAATCTGTTCTACCTACATCCATTTGCTGTTTACTGCTGGAGGCGACCTTCTCTGTGGAGGCCAGAAGGGGACCTGTTTCCCCCAAGGCAAGGCTCTCTGCTGAGAATATTCAACAGCCCAAGAAGGAGGGTTTCCAAGGACTTGCTGGCTCTGGCCACAATGTTCAGTGTTACCCCTTCTATCTGTGACAGATGATTAGTTAGGCTGGGGTGGGGGGAGGGATCTCCAATTTTTTTTGGTCATATAACTTAATAAAGCATCAGTTCTGCTGTGTTTTGTTTGCTGGCTGGTGGTTTGTGCTCTCTAGTAATATTTTCAATTTAAGGATACTGCAGGAATCTTTTGAAGCTACTTGTACATTTCCTTATGGGTTATGTTAGTTAAAAGTAATGTGTAAATCCGCATAGCTGGGCTCAGGTGAACTGCAGTACGCTGAAAACCAGCAAGTAGGTGAAATCCCTGCCGTCGATCCCCTCACATTCCATAGAGTAAAGATGAACTTCTTCCTAATGATTTTAGATTAAGACATAAGGGACAGTGTTTTCACTCCTACCCCCTACCCTCAATGGAACATCCTGTGTCTGCACAGCTTTTTGGAGATAACCAACTGGAATCACTGCTCAAGCCTGGACAGAGAACAATTTTCTTTGCATATGTCCCACGGCAGGTCCTAGGAGATCCTTCCTTAAGCTCCTTCCACAATTCTTTCCTATCCTTATACATCAGCACATCACTTAAATAAATATTTCCTCTACCTAATGAGAGCTCATCAAGTGTTGGAAGAGAAATACCTTGTTCTCTCAGGTCTTCTCTTTGTTTCCCTCATTGGCCACAGTCTCTGGACTCCTCACTATTTTCTGACCATCTGTCTCTAAATTACCCTCATGTCTTTCTTAAAATTAGTAAAATATTCCAGAGAGAGATGACCGGTTGGTAGTACAGAAAATAAGATTGAAAGATTTATATTTGGTAGAACTAGGGCCATATAGGAACCTAATTTAAGTTGGTGGGACCTCATTTCTCTCTCTCTCTCTCTCTCTCTCTCTGTATGTACACACACACACACACTCTCTCTCTCTCTCACAAATACTACTTGAAAGGCAAAACATACACTCTTGACCATTCTGTCATCGTATCTTATTAAAGAAAGGAAGTCTGAATGTATGTTTCCTATACAGAATTTTCCTCTGCTGAAAGAAATGGAAATCCACACTTTTATTTATTGGATAAATGTTTGTGGAGACTGTCTACACAGCAGGCACTTGAGTTGGGCAGCCAAAGGGTTGGAGGCTGATCGAGCAGAGATGGAAAGAATCTTGGGCCTCTGATCACATGGATGAACTGCTGAACTAGTTGGTCCTACAGAAAACACCAATCATAGCAATAGGAGCAACCAGATGAATTCCCTTCTTGTTTCACCACGGCGGGGTGGGGAGGAACAGGTATTTATTTTGTTGTACCTATTATATGCCTGGTACTGCTCCAGGTCTTGCGAATGCACTAGAGACTCGTCTATTTAGACACAAACACCGATTCTCAGGGTACCTATGTTCTAATTGGAGAGATGGACAATAAGCAAAATTAAAAAATAATGTCTTAGATATTGAGAAATGCTAAGGAGAAACACTAAGTCAGGGCAAGGGTTTGAACAGGGAAAGCCTTGAGGAGAAAATGACTTTTGAATAAACACCGGAAGGAAGTGGGGGGGCAGGGCCTGCGGACAGGTTGGGGAAGAGCGTTTTGGCAGAAGGAACAGCAGCGTGGTGGCTGTGAGATGCTTAGCATGTCTGAGGAGCCACAAGGACGCCAGTGGACTGGAGCAGAGAAGAAAATGACGGGAGGGTCTCTACTACCGTTTAAATGCTTTCTGAGCTCCTCATAGGTGGCAAGCCACAGAAGCCGTAAAGACAAAGCCAGGCAACGGGTGAGAGAGAATGTTTAGGGAACTGGAATGTGTTTCGGGTCCTTCTAAGCAGGGCCATATTTTTGAGGTCCTTGCAAATAGGGTCCACGTAAAATTCTTGGGATAAATCTTTCTTCATCAAAACTCTCTCTGTCCCAGTGTTTGCGGGCATCATGAATGGCAAAAGAAAACCCTGACGTTACCTTTACTTTTGTTTCTTTGACACTGGCCCCCCCCTTTTTTTTCCCTGCATAAATGCTTGTAGGAAAAAACGCTTAAACCCTCACAATTCAAATTCAAATCGTTGTCCGGATGCACATAGGTGAATGCCAATTTTCATTTCCCTTCTAGAATTCAGGTGAACTCTTCCAATCTATAAATTCAAGTGTTTGTTTTTAAAGCCCAGTTTCACTTCTATTTATTGCCTTTTATCGTTTTCGTTGGCTTGGTCTCTTTGTCAAGAACACTATTTGTCGACTGGTTTTTTTTAGTGCCTCTCTATCCATTGCCATCTTTTCTGTGAGGGTCATCAATGCATGGATTGGACTTGCCACCATGTCCATTCTGCTCTACAGTAAGATTCATGAGCGGGAAGAGAGGAGGAAGAATTCCCCAAAGCTAAATGCTCAGTAGCAGAAACTAACAAGTTTGATGAAAAAAAAGGACACTTACGTGGCTTCAAAGCCTCTCCCCACAGAGAGCGCTTATTAGTTACAAGCAAGAGAGAGAGCAATGTCACAGTGGATACACATGGCAGACACCACCTTAACTGAATGATTGAAGCTGACATCCCCGCTATGGGGACGAATGGACACGACATCAGTGCAGTAGGGTTCTTGCCAAAAACACATGACCGGAGTCCAACCACGAGGAAACAAACAAACCCAAACGGAGGGACAGTCTACAAAATAGCTGATCTGTGCGTCCCAAAAAATGTCAAAGTCGGGAAAGACAAAGGCTGAGGAACCCTGGTACAGCAAGGGAGACAAGGGACATGGCAAGTAAATGCCACATGTGATCTTGGATTGAGCTCTGGCCAGGGAGAAGCACATGGCCGTAATGGACACTATTAGGGACATTTGCCCAAATCTGAATATATATTGTGGGTTAGAGAGGAATATGAAATGTTTATGTCTTGATTTTGATAACTGTCCTGTGGTCATTGTAAGACAGTATCTTTGTTCTTAGGAAATACATCCAAAGTATTCAAGGGTAAAGGGGTACAATGTCTCCCAACTTACTCTCAAATTGTTTTTTTAAAAAAAATCCACACATATATGTGGATGTATACACACACACACACACAGAGAGAGAGAGAGAGAGAGAGAGAAAGAGAGAGGGGCAAAGCATAGGGCAAAATATCCGAATCTGGATAAAGAGCATATAGGAGTTCCTTGTATTATTCTTGTAATTTTTCTGCAAGTTTAAAAATTATGTCAAAATAAAAAGTTAATACTGTATAGTAAGAAGTGAAATCTGTATTGGAGGCAGACCAGAGCAGCAACAGGCTATGGGATGAGTTTTGAAGTGCTTTGGGTCCGCAGCAGGTGTACTGTTGAAAAGATGGAGAAACTATGTGCAATTTTATTTTTTTTAATTTTTTTTAAAGATTTTATTTATTTATTCATGAGAGACAGAGAGAGAGAGAGAGAAGCAGAGGGAGAAGCAGGCTCCCCGCTGAGCAGGGAGCCCGATGCGGGGCTCGATCCCAGGACCCTGGGATCATGACCTGAGCTGAAGGCAGACGCTTAACCATCTGAGCCACCCAGGCGCCCCATGTGCAATTTTGAAAGGGACATCGCGATAAATGTTTTAAGTTGAGAACTGGCATGCTCAGCAAAGCCAGATTTCTCGGCTCAAAGGCAGAGCAGCAAGGCGGCCCTTCTTCAGAAGGAGGGCTTCCAGGCACTGGCCTGGCAAGGGGACCTTGGACACGAGGCTCGGTAAGCTGTTTCTGAGAGTGGCCCGATGTTTAATGGCAAAACGGGGTGTTTACTATTTAAAGGAAGCATTTTGGTCATCTTCTAGAAAGCACCTGATAGGTGCATGCACAAACACACAAACACAGAAGAGAATGAAGTGCTGTATCACAAAACGTGTGTAGGTTGTGGGATTATAGGTCTTTTTCTGGGCACTTTGGCATCTTCCCAAGTGTTCTACATACCACAAGTCTTACCTTCATGGTTTCAAAAAAGACTTAAAAAAAATAAAGGTCCCATATGAGAAGAGGGAATGGAGCAAGGGGGGCAGCTTATAGGCTGTATTACCTTTCCCCTGATGAGTTATTCTTCCATTCATCCACAGGGGTTCCGCTATCACCTACCCTGTGCTAGGCATTCTAACAGGTGCGGGGTAAACGAACGTGAGCAGAGCAGACGTGATTCCTGTCTTTGAGTTGGTTATGTTCTAGAAGTGCATCTATTTGTTTTGTGTGGCTGGGCACAGTACTCCAGGAAGAGAGGAGGGAAAGACGGGGGCCAGGCACATGGGGGCTGCAGAGAGGGGTCTGGATAACAGTCTACATGCAAGGAGATCACAGTGATCAGATATTACAAGTCGTTACATATAAAATATCACAGCTATTCCATTTTTAGAGCTTGTTTTTAAAGCATAAAATCCAAGTAGTAATAACACTTAACTCCATCCCCACCCTGGCCCGGTTATGGCTTGTTTATACACATTTCCTTGACAGGCAGCTTTGACATGACTCACTAAATCTCTGCCAAGTATGCAGGCTGTTTCCTTCATTTGCCCTTCTCTCAGGGCAAACCTCATCTTAAAATATTTTGCTTGTGATTCTAAATGAAACCTCCTAATTGAGTGTTTTCAAATTTCTAATAAAAACGCCAGTGTCCAGACCTCCACAACTACCTCCAGAAACCTCCAAGTCCTGCTTATAGCTCCAGCCTCGAGAAGCTAGCACCTAGTAAACTGGGATCGTCTCTAGCTCCTTCTTCCTGAAGTTCACCTCTGACTTACAATTAGGGCAATGATTCTCCATTCTACCCCTTAGAATCTCCAGGGGAGCTTAAAAAACTAAGATAGCAATTCCACCCCAGACCTATTAAATCATATCCTTGGCAGAGTAGATGTGAGATTCTATAGGCTCATTATCTATTACCTTTTTGATCTGTCCACTTGAGCTGGCCCCTAATGCAGGCCCTCATCACCCCTCAGTCTGCTAATTAAACAGTACTTTAATCGCTCTTTCCTTGTCTTAAAAAGAGCAGCAGTGGTGATGGCAGCAACAGCAGTGAGCTGACCATCACTGAGGGCTTACCTCGTGCCAGGCACAATTCTAAAATCATCACAACGCATGGGCTCATTTGCACACAATTCTTGAGGTCAAGTTCTCTTCTGGTTCCCATTTTATAGACAAGGAAACCAAAGCAACGTGAGATGAAGTAACTCGGCTAATGCTGCACCAATAGGAAGGGGCAAGGCTGGAGTTCAAACCCACGATGTTTACACCCTCCGACACATAGATGGTGCTCCCCGGCTGTGTCAGGCTTTGCTCCTACACACACGTGTGTCTCAGAATCAGAATGAGATGCTCCGACGTGAAAACTGAGAATGGAGGCTTCTCCGTATCTGTAGCATTGCAAGGTAACGGAAGTTTCCCCCAATACATGTTTCTTAAGCTTTTGAGGCGTGTTTCTGCCTTTTTTTTTTTTTAAGATTTTTATTTATTTGCGAGAAAGAGAGAGCACGAGCAGAGGGGAGGGGCAGAGGAAGACAGAGAAGCAGGCTTCCCGCTGAGCAGGGAGCCCGATGCAGGACTAGATCCCAGGACCCTGAGATCATGACCTGAGCCGAAGGCAGACGCTTAACAACTGAGCCACCCAGGTGCCCCTGTGCTGTTTTGTTTTGTTTTTTTTTAAGATTTTAAGTAATCTCTACACCCAATGTGGGGCTTGAACTTACGACCCCAAGATCAGGAGTCACATACTCCACTGACTGAGCCAGCCAGATGCCCCTTTGTTTTTCTATATTAGAATACATAGTGTGATAATCCACAATTTACTAGAAAATGAGCCATTTTGTTATCTACAGTGCAATGTGTCAACTGTTCAAGCTTCTCCACTCTGACAAAGTAAGGAGCCCCTGCTCCACCACCACACTGAATTAGCGTCTGCGGAGCACATACCTGCGATGGATGAATGTTTGCTTGGCTGTTGGAGCTACAGGCATGGAACCTTGTTGAGCGTTTAGGGATTTCATATATCTTTATGTCACTCACTAAATGAGAATGGGTACCTTAATTTATTTAAGGAAAAGAGTCTAGAAAGAGAACGGAAGCTTAGAGAGGGTAAAGAACTGTTCGTATCTCTGAGTAGAGGCTCCTGGAGGAGTGAAAGGAGGAGTCCAGGAAGCAGAGGGCTGTAAAAACTGACAGATGCTACCTGCGCTGAGCAACAGCAGGGGCACTGCTTGGACTCGGGCATGAGATGGCAGTTGCTGAGCTAAGCCAGGTGGCAGGAGATCAGCAGAACAAAGGATGCGGTGGTGGAGGTGGGAGTCGGGCTCTTGTGGGAGAAGCTGGTGGTGAACACCCACAAGCAAAATAAGATAATGCTCGCAGGAGGAGGAGGGCTGGACACAGGGTTTTTTTATTTTATTTTTCAGAGATGGATGGCTCTGGGCAACAGAAAGGATGGGAAGCTCAATGAGTACCCGTGCTAGTTTGAAAGGGAACGCACTTCCTCTAAAAGTAGATGGAGATGTTAGACAATGTGCAGAGACAGTATGTGGAGGGAGGAGCGGAGGGAGGGCCCTGCGTCTCGGGGTCCGCTGGAGTGGGCTGAGGGGTGCCGCAGGATGGGTGGGGGGTGAGCAAAGGCTTGAAACTTGTAGAGACAGCTGTGCCGGGAGGAGACAAGCCAGGTTTGTGGCAGGGTGGATGAGGGGTGCCATGTCCACCACCGTGACTGACCACTAGAGGGCATTGGGACCTTGTGTTCGGCCATCCCAAATGGGACTCTGGGGGACCAGAGATACCACCCTAGCCTATTCCTGGGGCTGCTCAGGCCTTGGTGCGTGGCCACAGAGCCTCTCAGGGGCAGCCCGCACCGGACAGCTCACTGTTCCCAACACAGTTGCTGGTCTCTTCCTAGAGATGGTGGAAACAGCTCTCCCCGCTTGTCTCCCCGGTGGACGGCAGGGACCATCACCTGAGAACTACACGTGCTATACTTCTAAACATCCAAGGGCTCTGCCTCTGTAAGCTGTTCACATGATTACTGCAAATCATATGGGCTCACCAAGCCTTTATTTATCTTCTACTTATATCTTCTTTCTCCTCAACTAGACTCTAAGCTTTTAATGAAAAAGGGCTGTCAGGGTATCTTAAAATGTTCTGAATGAGATGAAATAATATGTCTGGGATTTACTTTGTTTATCTGTTTTTTTTTAAAGATTTTACTTATTTGACAGAGAGAGACACAGCGAGAGAGGGAACACAAGCAGGGAGAGTGGGAGAGGGAGAAGCAGGCTTCCCGCCGAGCAGGAAGCCCGATGCAGGGCTCGATCCCAGGACTCTGGGATGATGACCTGAGTTGAAGGCAGACACTTAATGACTGAGCCACCTAGGCGCCCCTGGGATTTACTTTAAAACAACCCAGTGTTGTACGAGGGGGAGTGTGGGTAAAGGGCACAGGTGAAATTTTCCATAACAATGTTTTATTTATTTTTAAAAAAGATTTTTCCTTTATTTATTTGACAGAGAGAGAGCGCGCGTGCACACAAGCAGGGGGAGTGGCAGAGGGAGAGGGAGAGGGAGAAGTAGACGCCCCGCTGAGCAGGGAGCCCGACATGGGGCTCAATCCCAGGACCCTGGGATGATGACCTGAGCCGAAGGCAGACGCTTAACTAACTGAGCCACCCAGGCACCCATAACAATGTTTTAAACAACACCCTGTTTCCCCAGGTCTCCTTGTCTGTAAAAGGCGTAGGTCATGCCAGTGGGTTTCCTTCTAGCTGCACCCTCTGTGATTCTGAGGCTCGCTGTGTAGTGCATAACACCAGTTGGCTTGCGGGGTTGTGTGGGTCTTAAGGCTAGGGATGCCCAAGCTCCTAAGAAAAAGTCCTGGAAGGCAATATCCCAGGACCATCCCTTCTGGATGTCAGTCCCCTGCAAGGCCCAGGGAGGCAAGACCTGCTTGGACCCCATTGCTCCCCCACTCCCAGGACCATCCCGATCTTCCTTTGGGGCCTGAGCTGCCACAGGGCTTGGCACGAAGGCCTCCACGGCCCTGCTGGGGTTCTTGTTTGCATGTGTTTTAATTAATTCTTTTCTATAAATCCTGTATGAAAGAGCCTCTTCAACTGTAATCACCTGCAGCTATGAGAAGTGGCAAGGCAGAAGGAGCTACAGCAGAGGGAAAGGACAGCACCGCTTCCCGGGTGGCCCGGGAGGAGGGGGCGGTGGGAAAGACCAGGGTTGCCAGGCAGGGCGGGGCCGGCATTTCTAATCACACACCACCCATCCCAGGTGGTTGGTGCACGTGTGCTGAGGTGGGAGGGGCAGAAGAGCACACAAATAACCCCACTACACCCCTGACCGCTCTGCCTTCCACCCGAGGCACACACACTGGAAGCAGTACTGCCAGGCCCCATAGGCTTCGGGAAGGCGGAGGGGACGCAATGCCATGGGCTAAGGTGACAGTGTCCCTCCGGCACTTGAAGGGGAAACAGACTTACCAAGTGTGCTGGGGATGGTGACCTGGTGTCCTTGACTGTGGCGCTGGAGGGGACATCGAGGAGGGGCCACTTCATCTGCAGGTACTGCACAGGGGACAGAAAATACAAGGCAGCTGGTTAGAGGTCTCGCGAGCACCCCCAAGTGAGCAGAGGAGGAGCTCTGCAGTTAGGGTACTGTTGGTTCACTGCACCTGCACGAGCTCCTCCCTAGTCGGCGTCCATGCGATCATCTCCAGGGAGAGCACGTGCTTATAGTCACCCCTACCACCACCAGCGCCCCCCAGTCATTTTGTGGGGGACTCGCTCAACAGCACAACCAGCCAAAGTGTCCAAAGAACCGATCACTGAGGGTCAAGTTCTGCCTGCTCTAGTCATGGGACAAGCAGGGCTCATCAAGGGACCAAGGGCTCCCAGATGGTGATCTTGCCCCCTTCATCCCCATGGCTTATAGCATCACACACAATACTCCCTAGGACATGGCCTCCAGGAGTATGTGGGGAGTGAATGAATAAAAACCATCTGCCTGACCCTTGAAGGGTCATGGGTAATATCTGTCCATACTCAACAACGCTGATTTAACTTCTAGTTATAGCGTTTCTTAACCCTGAGAAGATTATCTAGTACCTTACCCTGTACTAATCCAAACCCAGTAGTAAACCCTCTATACACACACACACGTGCGTACACACTTTCTTTAAACTAAAAGCCTCTCCTCAACCCTGGCACGGCAGTCTTTGGCGAGGGCCCGGGAGAGGATGAGTGGGGAGGAGGGGAGAGGCCCTGGGTGAGCTCACCTGGGTTCCAGAGTCAAATGCTCATGGGTTCAGGGTCTCACTCTGCCAGGCTGTGCAACCCTGGACAAGTGTCTTAACAACTCTGAGTCTCAGTTTCTTCATCTGTAAGGCAAGGCTAGGTCCATAATTTTGCCGGTTGTTAGAAGGATTAGGGACAATGTCAAGTACAGAACACAACCCTTCCCACGTGGGAGACATGTGATAAACAGCAGCTATCATTTCCATAAGCAAACCATTAGTCTTTGCCAGGGGCAAAAGCACACATGTTGTCTTGGTGTCAACACTGATACGGTGCTTCTGGGCAATGGACCAGCTATGCAGCCTCTTTACAGAATTCTTGAGGTTACTCTGAAAGTTACACCTCCAATAAGAAATGCTGGCTCCAGGAAGAGTTTCATAGAGAGACAGAAATAAGTCTCTGAGTTTTCCCTTGCTCTGGTCATTCAATTCCAGGGAAAAAGAAATCGTGATTTGGCCTTGAGCTAAGTGCCCAGAATTGGAAAAGTAGAATGGGTGGTGCCCCTCGGCTCTTCATCACCTACAAACATGGACTGAGAGGGCAGGGTCTGGGCTTTCAAAACAATGTCCACAGGCAGGGATAATAACCCTAGGACACATTTAAGGAGGGCAGTGGCCACACAGACAGCAGGTGTATGGGCCAAGCAGGCCTGTCTATAGGAGGCTTGGGAAGTCGGAACGAAAGAGGGGATTTGAGGGGCCCTACAAAGAAGGACTGTCTCCACTCCAGGCCCTCTGGTACCTGCCCCCTCCTCCCTCCCTGCTGCCATACTATCATTCTGCCCCTGCGTTCTGCTGACCCTTCCCACCCCCACCCATTTCTTTCCCTACCCAGAGCCTATACTTTCTAGATGAACTAACTGGGATTTCAATGCCTCTGGCAAATTAAAAGGACTGGACAAATATTGGAATCATTAGTTAAAATTCATTTCCTCAGTGAATAACATTTGTGCCATGCGGGCAGTTTCCAAAGCATTGCATTTTTTTTCTTCTTTTTTCTTTTCTTTCTTCCAAGATTTTATTTATTTATTTGAGAGAGAGAGCACACGTGCGCACGAGCGGGGTGAGGGTTGGTGAGGAGCAGAGGGAGAGGCAGAAGCAGTCTCCCTGCTGAGTGGGAAGACCGTCATCGATCCCAGGACGCTGAGATCATGATCTGAGCCGAAGGCAGACGCTTAACCGAATGAGCCACCCAGGCGCCCCTCAAAGCATTTTCCACACGTCAACTGGTTTCATCTTCACAACAACCCTGCCGTTGTAAGTAGAGGTGACTGTCCCAAATTTTCGGAGGCGCTAATGGAGGTAAACACAGGGTGAGTGATTAGCCCGAGTTTATGAAGGGAGCTGCAGATGAGGTCCCTTGACTTCAAACCCCACACTGTTCACTACAACGCTAGTCATAACACTTTCCATAACATCACCTTCTTGAAACCCCACCCCTACCCCAGCCTGGATTTTTCTCTCTTCCCTTTCTGTCTCACACAGGGCTGGCCACCTCAAAGCTGAATGAATATTTACACATCAATGTTCTCCCATAGAGATGTTTCCCTAGCACTAACACCCTGAGCATTTCTGTTTATTTCCTGGAGGTGAGCTACAATCACAAATATCACGTGCTAAAGAGAAGTGTCCCAAATCCACCCCAACATGAAACACAGTAGAAGGGTTCCTGAAACCCACCAGCTCTACCAGCGTCTGGTTTCCTAGCTGGAGTCCTAAAGGCACACACTGCACACTCTTCGTTCTTGTTGGCTTACCAGGGAGGTTCTTAGATCAAAGAGGAATCCCCCTGAATCCTAGTTTGGGAGAGAACATTATCAGCGACCTTTTCAGGCTGTGAGGCAGAGCAGGCTTGTGGGAGTCGAGCACAGGGTTTCTCAACCATGGCACGACTGGCATTTGGGGCTGGATATGGTGGGAGCTGCCCTGTGCACGGCAGGATGTCGAGTAGCTTCCCTGGCCTCTGTTTACTAAATGCCAGTAGCTCCCAGTCTCCTGCCCATTTGCGATCATCAAAACCGTCGTCTCCAGACTGCTGAATGTCTCCTGGAGCGGCCAAACTGTCCCTCAGGGAGAGTCCCTGCTCGAGTGGCTGAGGAGCTGGTACCTCATATACTATGAGCTACATGAGGGTCTGCCTTCGAACTGGGGCTCTCAAGGCACAAACGTGCATAGAGACACACATGCTTGGAGCAAGTGCTTTTAGTAAGAGCTACTGGTTTCGGTTGTCCATCACAGGCTTGGTGTCTTACCTACCCACTGCCTGGAATGCCAGTGGGTGGAAGAGACCACACTGTCCTCTTTGCCCTGCAGGGTTCCCCTCTCAACTCATTGGCTTTAACTGAGGCCTGGAAGCTTCGAAGTGGGTGAAGATCTTTAGCCTTATCCACCACCGAAGTCTGGCCCCATAGAGATCAGTCAGACAGGTGGGGAGAGCGGTTCTGGGAATAGTGGACATCTGGCCCAGGACCCTTCCCGCTCCAGCCAATCTGGGGGGGGGGGTGGGCATAGGGGTGCAGGTGCACAAGTAAGGGTTCAGTCTGGGGATAGCGAAATGGAGGATTGTCCCTTCCCCCATTCTAACTTGTTCTGCCTTTTTAAGATATTGAAACAAGTAATGAAGGGGGGTGGGGGTAAGAGAAGACCTATAAAAAGGCATTGGAACCTGCTGTAGCTTAGCTATCAAATGCGTCTGGACTGCAGTTCTGAAGAAAGGAGCATTGAAAAGGGACAGCTGAGCTTCCCAGGACCATGACTTGGGGCAGCAGGGGCCAGCAGCACCCTCTGATCCTCTCCTGCCTCAGCATGAGAGATGTGGAGGTGAGGCTGGTCAGGCCTAACCCAATGTCTAATGGTGATAAAACTCTGTTTGGCTGCACTTCTCGTCCAGACCGCAAATCACCCTGGGGCCAGTTATTGGTGGGAGCATGTCCTTAGGGATTGAGAGAGGTGTGGCTGAGCCTAGATTCTCTGCATGGTAATGGCACGTGGCAAATTAAAAATGCTGGTTTCTCCAAGCCCAGTCTAGGCTCCATCCAGCTGATCCCAACTGGCTCCTGACCACTGTATCATGCTCAGGCTGCAGCACAGTGAAGCCACCTCCCTGCTGGGGATGCTCTCTGTGGAGTTTAGAACATGGAACCTGGTGGCATCGAGGCAACCGATGGCCAAGCAACAGCAACAGCTGTCACTCATGGGATGCTGTCTGTGGGATAAGTACTCTCTTCTGATACCCCAAAACAGGAAGGAAAAATCAAACACAAATGGTGAGTAGTACCACTCTTCTGAGTTACATATGCTGCTCAATATGCTACTGTATGTCGTGACTCTCTGAGACAGAACAGAGACGCAGTTGCCCACTCTTACTGAATCTGGGAAACTCTTTCTGGGGGTTGGGGTTCCACAGAACACACTTGGGGAAACCGTGCTGTTGTGGTTCACAGTTAAGCAGACAGAGGCTGTGGCTTAGAACCCGTCTTTGCCTCATTAAGGAAGGATGGTTCTGTTCCTGGTTTTAAATAGTTTTCACTCGAACAGTTGTTGAATTCTCTCCGATATACCAAGACGGTCATGTGGTTTCTCTTATTTGCCTCAGTTGTCATATGGATACACGGGGATAGATTTTTCTTACACGAAAGCGCCCTCGCATTCCCCAGGTAAACCCTATTTGGTCACGGTGGCTTGTTCGTTCTTGCACCGTATTGTGGAATGCTAACCACGAGTGTCTTAAGATTTTTACTTCTACGTGCCTGAGTGAGTGAACGTTTTCTTTTTTGTGCTATCTTTAATCAAGTGTTGCTATCAGTGTTATTTTGGTGTTATGATTTATAAAGGGGGCTGCGCCTCTTTTTCTTTATGCTCTGGGTCCCTTTCTCCTTCTTGGCCTCTCCTCAGTGCCCTCCTTAGGGTGACTACTTGGCCAGGTGGGCTATTTCCATTCGACTCGGGCCCAGGGAAGGGTCCCTCTGGAGGATGCTCTCACTGGACAGCCAGAACCCCCTTTCCTGCTGGGAGGCGGAGGTTCGGTCCTACAGGATCCCTGCTTAGCTTTAAGACTGTGCAGCAGATTAATTGCAGCTGTGCCCTGGAATTTCCCCAACATACAAATCTTCATGATGTAAAACAGCTGGGAGGAAATCCCAGCATGCCCTGGACAGAGGCAGAACTGCCAATGAGCTACGGAGATTAACCCTCCACCTCCCAGAAGGCAGCGACGCCCTCCCCCCACCCCCCATCTGCCCGTTCCAAGCTGGCTGTGGTGCTGGTGCGGACGGGACGCTACAGGACTCTGGGTAACGCCCACATTCTCCCCATTCACACGTTCTCACAGAAAACCCTTTAGGCAGGGCTCAGGCAAGAGAGGAAGCAAAGCTTCATGTTACACAATCAACAGCAGAGCTCCCAGAAGGAGTGTGCTACAGTTGGAAGCAAGGAAACCAGTCCTTTCCAAAGGCTTCCCAGGTGAGAACACCCCGCCCCACAGAACTCCTTCCACTTCGTGGTGATCTCGACAAGCCTGCAGCAGAAAGAAGGGCCTTCCCTTGAGCTTTTCCCCTGTCACGGTTTCTGTGTTTCCACAGCAGAAGCCTCCCAGTTTAGATGACCAGTCTTTCCTGCCTCTCTGGTCCCCAGTGATAAACAGACCCTCTGGGACCCCAAAGCCAGGCCCCCCTGAACAGAGAAGAAGGCTTTCCCAGACCTCCCTCTTAGGAAAATGTATGGTGCATGTGGCCACCCAGGAAAACAGGCTAGAAAGCCAAGCCCACAGGCAGACACACAGCTGTCCACCACACAGTGACAAGGACATTGTGCAAAACGCAGTATTTTAACATGAAGAATCGTATTCTAAATGAAAAAAAAAATGTGAACCAATGATGAGTTTCTCTTTACTCTCCATTCTGCCACAGTTGGGGATGTAATTAATCATTCCTCATCAGGACTACTGCAATGCCTCCCCCAAATTCTGTTAAGAGTTTAGCTTCTAAAAACTAACTCATCAGGGGGCGCCTGGCTGGCTCAGACAATAGAGCATGTGATCCTGCATCTCAGGGTCGTGAGTTTGAGTCCCACTTTGGGCATGGAGCCTATTTAAACACACAAAACACCAAAACAAAATCCAACTAACTCATCAGATCTCTTCTTTGCTGAAAATCCTTTCCTGGTTGGCTGCCGGGGTCAAGGGATAGAGTCCCCAAACTCCCCAGCAATCTGGGGCCAACCTATCGTCTTCCAGCTTCAACCCTCACAGCTCCCCTAAACCCCAACACTAAACTGCACTCAAGTTCCTACTAAACTCTCTGCCATTTGCTCGGCTGCTCCCCAGCTTGGAGGATCCTTTACTCGCAGGGAACTCTAACCCCTTCTTCAAAACCCTGTCCCAAGGTCACCTTCCCAGGTCCCCACAAGGAGCACTAGTAAAGCACTCTCACCTCTGTGCCTCAGCAGTGCTTGGTATTCCCATGACATTCTTCATGCTGTGTTGTTGTTATCCGTTTGCAAATTCTGTCTACCCTTTGGACTATACGCTCCTCAAGGGTCACATCCACATCCCCAGTTCCTTGCCCAGAAGCCAGCATTCATGATGTGTCCAGACCCTGTCCCATCTTGAGCTTAAGCACTTATTCCATGTCTGTAACACTGGGTTGTCCAGTCTCTTTCTGAATCCTTTAGAGATGTGGAACGCACATAACGGAGCTCTTTTCACTCTTGAGTGATTGGTTCTCACGTTAATTGGCCTTCTTTTGCCAAGAATTTGGAAATGCAGCTTGGAGGCTGTGACACCCAACCCTGTCAGTTCCTGGAGGCCTGTTTAAGATCCTCTAACTTCTGTCAAAATGGACACAAGTTGATCTAAATTTGAAAGTCTACCAACATTGAGCAATGGGCTCATTAGTGGGGAGACAGAAACACTCTCCCAACTAAGAACAAATGTTTCGTTTCAGGAAATCACTGAAGATAAAGTGAAAGCATTTAGAACTGGTTTCCAAACATGATGGATTAGACAAAGTTCCAAGAGCAGAAGTATAAAAAGCAAAGTTTACACTCTTATCCCTTATTTTCTTTTCTAAAGAGGAGTAGCTTCTACATTTGCTTCCTTTGTGGCTGACACTAAACCCCAAACAGTCACCCTTTTCGTTTCACTCATGTGTAGAAGGTGGGGTTCCTTCTTAAGGTTTTGCTAATAGGTGGGTTGTTACAAATTAAATCCAAAATGTCTTAATACAAGCTACTTTTTCATGTAATAAGACACACACAATTTTCCTTGGAAAAGTTATTTAGAACCACACTTCTGCAGTGTTTTTTTTAAACCAACAAAATGACTTTTCTCTGAAGCACCTGTCACAGCATTTAGGTCAGCAAAGATTTTTGGAGCCCCTCCTGTGCACTGGCAGTGGAGGGGGTCTAAAGATATTTCATGACTGAAGAGTAAACTCAAAAATAAGAGTGGGTTGGTTAGGTTTCAGTTTTCCCAAAAACACCTATTCCCTGCCCATTCCCTCAAATAATTCCCTTCTTTCCTGGAGGGCCTTAAACTATTCTCTTCCTCTTCCAACTCGGAGAATCTGGCAATTCCGGGTACCAGACTTGACCAAAGGTTAGTTTTTAAAAACTGGCTCCCCTCCGAGGCCAGTTTCCAGTGGTGGAAGGGTACGGTGTGGGAAGCGAGAGACCAGGCTTCCAGGCTTGTTCTAACCTCTCTGGACTCGATCATGTCACCTTTATTCAAGACTTATTTATTTATTTGAGAGAGGGAGAGAGAGAGAGAGACAGCATGGGGGGCAGGGGCCAGAGGGAGAGAATCCTCAAGCAGACTCCCTAGAGCCTGACACAAGGCTCAATCCTATGACCTGAGCCAAAACCAAGAGTCGGATGCCCAACCGACTGAGCCACCCAGGCGCCCCTCGATCATTTCACCTTTAAAATGGGGGTATTTTACTTTGGTGGCCTGAAGGCAGGGACCTGGCCAGATGGTCTCCCCTGGAAGAAAAAAAATGGACCGTCGGTCTATACCACAGTGGGTTCCTGGGAGTGGAGATGTGGGGAGGTCCTCAATAAACAGACTCAGGAGTCCTCGCTGGTCCCTGCTCACAAGTGGTGGACCTGAAGAGGCTACCTCACCTTTCAGAACCTCTGGTTTCTCACCTGTAATGTGGGAATAATAGCACCTACCACCTGGCAGAATTTTTTTATTGCGTGCAGCATCCACTTGGGAAAGGACCAAGCAAAGGGCTGAGCACATGGAGAGCTCTTAGGAAGTATGTGTGTGGTCCTTAAGATTTAAAGTTACTTTTGTTCAATGAGCCTCTCACCTGCACTTTACCCACCCAGGGCCCGGGAAGAGCTAAGTAACAGAGTTTGACCATCACTCTTCTCCGGGTGCTTTGTGCAGAGAGGTTCCTGCTCAGGGGTGTGCTAGTATACGTGTGACGAACAGCTCTCTAAGCAAACACACAGACACAAACCCCGCTTTGTAGCCTTTGCTGGTATCCGCAGTGCAAATACTCCCACCAGGGCTGATTCCAGGCCACCCCGGTGGGTCCCTGCCGGCATGGTTGGGAAGAGAGGCTAAGGGCTGGCTGGGCAGCAGCAGATAGGAGCTGCGGGGGGCTCTGGCCATGGTCTCCTGGAAGGCTGACATGTGGGGGCCTCGGCTGAACGGACCCGACATCTTGATGTAGGAGCCGGGAACCTCTGCCCCCAGAGGTTTTTTTTTTTTTTTTTTTCCCAAAAAAGTCAAAGTGCTTTTGGGTCCTCATTTCTGAAGCCTAGAACTACAGGCCTCCTCAGTCTAGGCAGCTTCTCACATCGCCTGTGATCTTGGGGTCTGCCGGGCCCGGGCAGTTTCTGTGCTCACTGCCTGACATATATGGTGATATACACACCACAAAGCAGCTTCTTGGTACGAAGTGGCCTTGGACACCTGGCCCTCCTTCCCCTCGGCTGCACCCTGCCGGATCCTATCTCCTCCCCCTGGCCCTCCTTCCCCTCGGCTGCACCCTGCCCGGTCCTCTCTCCTCCCCCTGGCCCTCCTTCCCCTCGGCTGCACCCTGCCCGGTCCTCTCTCCTCCCCCTGGCCCTCCTTCCCCTCGGCTGCACCCTGCCGGGTCCTATCTCCTCCCCCTTCTGCCTGGTCACGTCCATCTCTGCTGTACACGGGCAGCACCCCCTCCCTTCGGGTAGGATCATCCATCCCGGCCCCCATGGTGGGCTCAGACTTGGCCCGAAGAGCCTCTGCCCTGCACAGCTTTGTGCCCTGTTCTCTGGCCTGCACGTATAGACCCCCATCTTGATCACCTAGCAACACAGCAGAGCTGATTCATTCTGGGGAACGGCTCCATGATGTCCACTGTACAGAAATGCCATAATCTACGAACAGCCCAGATGCACAGACATCTAAATGCTTCCCAGTCTTTGCTGCAGTGAATGTCCCCCAACACTCATTATTATGCTCACGTAGGAACACAGCTGTAGGACCCTTTCCCAGCTGGGAGGGGTACTGCTAGGTCAAAGGTACGTATATTTAGGTTTGGGGAAGTATTATCCAATTTCTCAGCCTACGCTGCTACCAGGAACATATGAGAGAGCTTATAGCCTTGCCCACAGTGTCATCAAACACACTGATCTTTGCCAAACTGACAGGTGAGAAACAGTAGCTCCTTCTAGTTCCAATGTGCATTTCTCTTGCTTAAGTGAGGCTGGGAATTGTCATGTGTACAGGTAATGATTTGAAGGACAGACAAAAGATGTGTGTGGCCCAGAGGAAGTGGGGGTGAGGGGGGTGAGGGGGTGGGGAGAGATCCCTCTCCGGGGCTCTTCATGAGTTACAAAGCACGATGCTTCTCACAGCAAGAGTAACAAGCAAAGCTATTAAAAATTAATCTTTGCTTAATTTTTCTTCCCCAGCCCCTGCCTTCAGTTTTCCCAACTGGAACCCTCAAAATCTGCCTTCATGTCTTGGCTCCTCCCACCTCCTGTTGGCCAACAAGTTCCATGGATTCTAGGCCTCTTTCTAGAGTTTAGGGATTCAGGCCCTCCTCATTTTGTGGCGCAGCTACTGCAGCAGCCCTTGGTCTCTGCTTCTGGTCTCCTGGCTCTGGTTCAGTTCTGCTCCAGGCTCTGTCTAGGAAGCGCTAGGAGGTAGCAAGCCAGGCTGAAGGGGGTGGTGGCGCACGTTACTTTGCCTCAGACTGACAAAATGTCCAGCGTCTGTATCGAAGGATAGGGTGCTAGATAGAGATGAACATGTCCCAAATCCTGCCCCCTGGTGGCACCACTGCATCTGTCTCCCTCCCCATCTCCTCTAGTCCATCCGTCACTTGCCCCTAGAAATATCTTTCTAAAATATAAAACTAAGCTATTTATAGGTAACAGGTGGCTTCCCATTCTTCCAGAACTGCCTACTTATAGAGCGGATCGAGATGCTGTGAAGGCTCTGCACAGAGCACTCCATTAATGCGACATGGGCACCTTCTGCACAAGGTAACTGCTTCTGTGCACGATATGCCACCGGGGAGATTTTTTTTAAGCACTTAAATAACGAGAATGTAAGTCAGCAAACGACAGGCTCCCAGAAGATGGGTTATGGTGGGCAGGACTCTCACGGAAAAACTGGAAAACTTCTCGCAGGAGGTAGCAGGAGAGCTGGGTCACACAGGCAGGATACACTTCTGTAGTCATTTTACTTTTTAAAGCATTTTATATGAATTATCTCATTTCGTCTTAATGACCCCTAGATAAAGATAAGGCACGTATTATCAACCTCATTTTAAAAAATGGGGAAAACTAGGGGCACCTGGGTGGCTCAGTTGGTTGAGCATCTGCCTTCCGCTCAGGTCATGATCCCAGGGTCCTGGATTGAGCCCCACATCGGGCTCCCTGCTCAGTGGGGAGCCTGCTTCTCCCTCTGCCTCTCTCCCCCTGGCTTGTGTTCTCTCCCTCTCTCCCTCCCTCCCTCTCTCTGTCAAATAAATAAATAAAATCTTAAAAAAATAAAAATAAGTAACAATGGGGGAAAACAAGTCTGCTGGAAGCCTCTGGATTTAGGGTTTCCCATGGTCATGAAGCACCAGGATACAGAGCTTTGGACTGTTATGGTATGACTCAAAGGGTACAAGAGCATGCTTTTGGTCTTCGAGAAGCTTCAATCTCACCTTGGAATCTTGGGGTAGCAAATACAAAGCATGAAGGCTGCCACACCCCCCTCTTGTGCCCTGGTGGACACTGCTAACAGACTGTGGCGTTCTTTCCTATTTATGTGAAGACCTCAGAATCTTCAACCCCATACACCAGGCGGCCACTAGTTGATGAAAATTGATCTGGGAGGTGCAGTCTATTTATTCAGTCTGATTTATGCCTGAAGGTAGATAGAGATATTTTGGCTAGTAAGAAGGGAGGGTAGGACCAGGCCTTGGGAATATCTGTCTCTAGGCTGGCACAATGAGGAACTAAGTTTCCAGACAGAGGTGAAGGAGCCACAAAGAATGTGACTGGACAGCAAAAAGAATAATGACTTGCATGAAGCCCATTGACCAAGAAGCAGGCCTGGGAATTCTGAAGTTTATGGATTTTCCCCTGTGGGAGGAGAAGCTGGAAAGCATCCCAGGTATTGAGGAGAAAGGAAGCAGGATCTGTGTATAATCAATGGGAACAGGAAGTGCTTATCGTGGGCCAGTAACACACACACAACACAAAAGAACAGCCAGGCGGCCTGGAGCAGCCCTCTCTCCAGAACCCTTCTCCAGCACTCCTGCAGCCAGCGTGGGCCAAAGCCAACAACTCCTGGGCACCGGGAAGTGGGAAATGTCTGAGGAGGTCCCTCCGCCGTTGGGCAGTTCTCGGGGAGCGCTCTGACCCCACAGGCCAGGGAGGATGCTAAGAAAAAGGCCACGCCAGCCACCGCGACACAGGGCCGTCACTCCTGATCAGGGACCCTACAGCATGGGTTCCTGTGTCCCAGCCTGGTGGGCGTGCAGTGCACGGACACACGTGGGTCAGTCACCCACAGGGCACCACCAAATGATTCTGCATTGGTACTGAAGCGCGGGCACCGAAATTAGGATAGGACAGTGGAAGGGCTATAGGAAATGAACATTTATTGTGGGTACACCATATATCTATATAAAGATGGTTTATACACCTCATCACAGCACCAAACTCACATGACTCTTCCTCCTCACTTCCTGAGAGGGTGTTTGCCCCTCCTTCTCAGTTCCCATCTCACATCTGCTAAATAACATCCATTTTTTAGTGTTTAAACTATTCATTTTAATAGGCTTTAAAATATATATGCATTGTAGATGTAAAGAAGGAAAACCGATTTCTTGGACCCTGCTTTTAATGAAGCTCCATTTTTAAAACGTGGGAAAAAAGTGAGTCAACTCAAAGAAAAATCTTAGGTAAATAATGTAGGTGCTATGAGGCCAAGATGATGCATATAGTTGCCAGCAGGGAAACACTGTTGTAGAATCACCTGTTTATGGCCATTCAGAGGCTACAGCAAATTATGGGTGAGGATATGCTTTGGAACTAGAAGAGGTTCTGCACACAAACCCAAAAGTCAACATGTTCCAAGACACACCACTATCTTTTTCCCAAATGCTCCTCACCCAAGTGAAGACCTGAGAAATCTTTCCCTTCACCTTCTCCCTCACTGTCCGCTGGCTAGGAAGAAGGGAGTCACTAAGTCCTGTCCACCGGCTGCCACAGTATATTTTCTTCCATTTCTAACACCCGTGACCTTGCATTGGCTTCCTACCCACTCCCTGCATTGGCTCAGTCCCTCCTGGTCATTCACATACTGTCCTGCCCCACTAACTTCCCGGCCCGTAGCCAGACTCATGGATCCTGCATCACCTCCTCCTAAACATTTTGGGCACAGGAAGCAAAACTTATTTGTGCCTTGGATCCTCAAAGCCCGTGGCACAGCACATCATTTGTGAGAGGTGCTTGGTAACTATCACACTATGCTGTAGAGTTAATGGGGGATGCAAGGGCTTCTCTCTCCAAGTGTTGCTTCTCAGCCGGTTCGGGGGGGGGGGGGAGGGGCGGGGAATGTATTCAAAAGCCAAAGGCCATCACTGACCTTGCTCCTGGGGTTGTTGCCAGAGCCCCTAACTTTGTTGGCCTAGGGTGAGAGCAGTGATAATCATAACCTTTTAGGAACACAGTGGATGGAGTGAATGGCTGTCCATTCACTCTAGTCTACTGGCTAATAAAGACTCCATTTACTTAATACAGTAAGGTGGAGGAAATCAAACATTCATGGCTATTGTATCTGCTTCCAACAGTTTTCATATTTTCCCCTATAGTGTATATGTTGATTATAAAACATAACCTGGTATTTCTTAGCTCTTCTGTAGTGGGGGCCACAGCAGTGGGATTGTGTTGCTCAATGCTGCCATGGGCTGTCGTATTTCTGAAATCATACTGTCTGATACCAGTATGATTTCAGGCAAGCAGATACATCGGTGCAAGAGCCAAGGACAGCAAACTGTCTGCGTAGAAGGGTAAACAGATTCCTCTAAAGATTATATTTACCGATGAGTTAGTTTGTGCCAGGCACTGTCCCAAGCTATTTCCATGTATTATTTCAGTTGACCCTCTCAGCCTTATAAGTTGATGGTGTTTTCCCCACTGAACGGATGGAGAGACTAAGGTAGCGAGAGTTTAGGTAACCTGCCCAAGTGCTGTCTCATCCCCAAAGCCACACTCTTAGTAACCCTCTCATTTATACTCGTGTTGGAAGAGAAAAACAAAAACAAAAACAAAACTACACCGCGCCTCCAGCCCCATTGTGGCATTTGTCAGATGAGGGCACTGGGGCCACTGAAAGAGCCAGAATTAGGATAACCCAGGTTTGGCGGCTTGTATGGATCAGGTTATTTTTTGCAACCAACGTATCAGCTATAGGGGAACACATAAAAGTAATTGGAAGGGGATAAAATATTACTCTAAGCAAATCAACATTATGAATGCCAACCAGCAGAAGTCATAACACCCAACAAAGGAACGATTGTATTAGTCCAGATTTCACTGTTGGAGGGTGTGCTCATAGCTCCACACTGCCCCCTGGTGGCTCCCATGCAAACACCGGAAGCAGGCGAGGCCAATGAGCAGGACGAATAAAGGCTCTGCATAGGGACACCTGCCATACTGAAAGCCGCATCAGGGAAAGGGCTTGGAAAACCTAGTGGGACAGACAGAAAAGATCCTTTGGCGCCAGGCACTTACCCAAACAGTCAAGGAAAATCTCTGGCTTCCACTTCCATTTGTGTGCAGAATTTGAGATAAAGAAGGGATGAACTCACTAAGGAGTTAAATACTTTTAGTCTGTCAGATTGGCAAAGGCTTTTCTCCTTTTTAATTACCACAGGCACTTTTCAAACCTCGTTGGTGGGAGAGTAAATTAGTAAACCTTTCTTGTGCAATTGGGAGGCATGTATCAAGTCTTCCAAAGGCCCACCACCCGTAGGAATGTATCCTAAGGAAATAATTAAGGATGTGAGCAAAATGTAGCTGTGAGAAAGCTCACCAAAGCGCTGTTTATCACAACCGAAAGATATTAAGTACACTGTGTCGCAATGATGATATCTGAATTTATGAAGTAGGTGAGTATTTACAGACACGGAGAGGTGTTTACTATATACTGTTAAGTGAAAGAGCAGGATATAAAACATGTACAATCCCACTTTTTAAAAACATATCTCTATATATGTGTTGAAGAAAGATCTGGAAGGATATACACTAAAAGGTGAACTGAACTGATCTCTGGATGACAAAATTATGGGTTCCTTTTATTTTCCTCTTTTGACTAAACATGTATTGCTCTCCAAATGTAAGAACAAATACATGCAATGTGTTTTTGGTTTTTTTTTTTGCATAGAAATTTTAAAGACAGATAAAACTAATCAGAAAAAAAAACCCAACAGTGGAAGCCATACTCAAATCTCCAGTCCCACATTTCCAAACTTCTAAGTGCTATTTTCCCTTGAATGGTGTCCTGCCCCTGACAATTCTTTCTAGCCATCCCCATGAGGGCCTGAAAAAGGGTGATCTCAGCCACTTAGGAATCTCTGCCAGTCCTTGGACAAGATGTGCTGGGCCAGGGGTGTTTGATGGCCAGCAGCTGCATGCGTTCTTCCTCAGCTGAGGAAGGGTCTGCTCTGCAGGCCCTGCACTTTGGGGCTCTCTTCTTGCTCTTTCCCTTCCCTGAACACAGAAGGGGGCCCCAAAGGGGTAAGATGCGAGTGCCATTCTGCTCAGAGGGGAAGGGCTGGAGAGAGAGTCCAGTGTGCTGGAGAGCTGCCTGATGGAGCTTTAAAAAACGGATTCCTGTCTCTTGTCCCCATTATGGTCTGACTGCTCTTGGATAGGGCTGGAGCATCCCGTTTTTTTTTTAAAAGCTCTTAAGGTGATGCTCTTGTGGGCTTTTCTCCAGATGCCAACAACCCGCACCCCCCCCCCCCCCCCGGAACTTTCTGCAGTTCTACACACTGTTTGGGCTTCTCTTCCAAAGATGGCCTCCGTGGATCTGTGGCCCTGTCCCTTTTATACTTCCCTTATCCCCCAGAGCAAGCATCCACCCGCCTACCCACTCAGAGGTTTTTAGTGCTACCGGATGCCAGGTACCCTGGTCTCACCTCTGCCTACATTCTTGCCCAGAATACTATCTTTATTACAGAGGAATGATTATGTGGATAAGGCTCAATGTGGAAGTTTCTGGTAAATATGGAGAATCCAAAACCTGAGAGCGGCCTTTGCTTGGGGGCTTAGACGGGAAGTGCCTGCAATCGTGATTCCTGCTGTTACTGGCCAAATCCGCTGTATTCCTTCAACATTCCGGATGGCGTCAGCACATTACATGCCTCATTTCTGGATTGGGAGAGGGGCCGTGTCACATTCCCCAACCTCTCCAACCAAATCGAGGGCTTGGTCTTTAATGGAATTTCAAATATCCGAGGCTAGGCTAGTTGGGTTGGGGAAGGGGGTACATTTCAGTGCTCAGAAGCCCTCAAAACATTTCTCGAATCTCATGCATGTCATCTCCCAAGTGACCTGGTAGCACACCAACTCTAGGCACAGCCGGTACACGAAGCTGCTTACAGAACTTGACTTTCTTGCAGCTGTTTGGGGAGCAGGGCTGGGAGCTGGTCAGGCCTTGTTCAGGGCCCGCGTCTGATGACCCCAAGATTGCACATCTCTACCCCTTCCTTCCAGTGGCCCTGGTTCCTACACACTGGCTCTGAAAAGCAAACACTGAACCGGGTGACAACGACCTCTCCCTGTCCCAAGTTCCATGATGCACACAGAGCCAGACTAGGTAGGTGTGGCTCATCTGAATGCTTTTTTCTAATTGGCCAAATTCTCTATTTGATCCACCTTGATTTTCTCTGCTGCATTCTTAAATATCGCACACTACTTAATAATTCCTCAGGGTCAGGCATACTCAGAGTCACTCAAACACATGCTAAATTAAACTCAAGAGTCATGGTTTGAGTGGGTCATTAATTTCTTCCTCCTCGATTTCCATTTGTCCTCCCAAAGAAGGAAAGCCAGTGCGGGTGGCCAGGGTCCCACAGTTAGGTGGCTCCTGTGCTACTGCTACCTCACCCTTAGAGACTTTTTATAAAAACCAAAGACACCCACTTTTGCCCTTTTCACTCCTCCTGATGCCTTGGTCCACTGTAATCCGGCTTCCAGAACATTGACACTGTTATTGTTAAGGTTGCTGCTGGCCTCTTAACTACCAAATCCAATGTCATTTCTCAGGTCTCTTCCCTAAAAAGCCCCGATCTTCTGGGAAGCCCCCACCCCCGCTTTCTGCTGGTTTTTACACTCACCCCCTCCTACCACTCTTTAGTGTCTTGGCCTACCCCTTCAAATGCTGGTGTTCTCAGTCCTCACTGTGCCCTCTCGCCCACCCCCGGGCTGGTCAGCAGCTGCATGGTAATCACGCTCATCTCGTGGTTTGCCCCCAACCTTCTTCCTGAGCCCCTCACCCCTCATTTCCAGCTGCCTCCTCTACACCTTGCCACAAGCAGCTCAATCTCACACATGCTCTCAAAACCCAGCACTGACCCAGTTTCCTAATATCCTACAAACCTGCATTCTTTTGAAGTAAAGGGGAACATTTTCAACAATTACATGGGATGGGAAGGTTAATTTTTTTAAAAAAGATTTTATTTATTTATTTGACAGAGAGACACAGCTAGAGAAGGAACACAAGCAGGGGGAGTGGGAGAGGGGGAAGCAGGCTCCCAGCTGAGCAGGGAGCCCGATGCGGGGCTCGATCCCAGGACCCCGGGATCATGACCTGAGCTGAAGGCAGACGCTGAACGACTGAGCCACCCAGGAGCCCTGGGAAGGTTAATTTTAAGTGTCAACTTGACTGGGACATCAGGTTCCGAGATATTTGCTCAACATTATTCTGGGTGTCTTGGGATGAGATTAACCTTTGAATTGGTAGACTGAGGAGAACAGATTGCCTTCTCTCAATTAGGTGGGCCCTGTCCAATCAGTTGAAAGCCTGAATAGAACAAAAAGGTGGACCCTCTCCTGAGTGAGAGAAAGAAATTCTTCCTGCCTGATGACCTGAAGTGGGACATGGGCTTATTTTTTTTAAGATTTTTTTGTTTATTCATTTGAGAGAGAGAGAGAGAGCGCGCCTGAGTGCAAGTGAGAACACGAGCAGCAGGGAGGGTCAGAGGGAGAGGGAGAAGCAGATTCTCTGCTGAGCAGGGAGCCCGAAGTGGGGCTCGATCCTAGGACCCTGGGATCATGACCTGAGCCAACGGCAGACTTAACTGACTGAGTCACCCAGGCGTCCTGGGACATGGGCTTTCTTCCTGCATTGGACTCGCAATGAAATATCAGCTCTTCTTGGGTCTCGAGCCGTTGGCCTTTGGACAGAAACAACAGCACTGGCTCACCTGCTTTCCAGGTCTTTGGCCTCAGACTGGACTTAAACCATTGGCTCTCCTGCGTCTCTAGTTTATCGACTCACTCTGAGGATCTTGGAACTTACCAGCCTCCATAATTGCATGTAAATGCATATGTACACTCACACCTCTTACTGGTTCTGTTTCTCTGGAAAACACTGCCTAATACACCAGACAACCCTCACATCCGATGGAGGACCAAGTGCCGTCATTCTAACTCTGGCTCATCTCTCAAATCATTCCCCTCCTCTCTGTTGCCCTGGGCCTCTGCAGAGACTCCTAACTGACCTCCTGCCTCAACCCTTCCTCAGACCAGCCCATTGTTCATGCTACTGATTGTGTCACCAAAAGCTCTGGTGGCTCCCTGATGTGGCATGGCAAAACAAAATGTTCAGTGGGCACGAAGGCCCCAGGCTGCTCTTGGCATCTCCAGCCACCTGACCCCAGCTTCCAACAACACCCTCCCTCCATGTTCTAGTTGCCCCACACTACTCGGTTCTCCTGAGGGTCTCACTGTTCATGCCCCAAGCTTTTGGCAAAAGGGTACCATGCTTTTGCCAGGGGCTGGATCACCATCCTGGGCACCTTTGGCCAGTGGCCCAAGTGCTGGCAAGGTGGTCCCAAGGAACCTCTGCTCTCCCCAGGTGCATCTGAAGTGTATGTAGCCATCACAGTGTACACAGAGAGACAGACAGACACTGAGACCCTTCTAGTGGCCTCTGCTATTTCTGGAGATCCAGAGAGAGGACAGGGCACAGCAGGAGCAAACGACTGGGTTCCTCCCCAGCCCCCGCCCTCGGGAATAGGGCTCCCTCAGTCCTCAAGCAGTATCCACAGAGGCTGTGCTAGAGGCTTGCTTAGGGACAGCTTCAGGCACCATCTCCACACTTTTGCTCTCTGCTTTCAGGGGTCCTAGGAAACCCTACAGTGGCCACATATCCCCCATATATATCAATGGCTCATCCTTCTTCGGTTTGCTCTCTTTCTCTTTCTGCAACATCGTAGGGGGAAAATCTTTCTGGGAGACTTCGAACCCAGACCTTTAACAAGGCCTTGAGGGAAGTGTCTGGAACCACCCACATCTCTACTGGAGAACTGAGGCACACGATGTCTTCCTAGCCACAGCTCCTGACTCTGCAGACTGCTTTGTCCCTCACTCCATGCAACTTGTCAGAGGCCTGAGGAAACTGACAGAGTTGCTCAGGACAGGAAGTCCTGAGCCCACAGCACAGCCTTCTCAGCATGGACAACAGCTACTTCTACTCACCCCGATCACTTAGGCTGGCTTTGGGTTACAGCTAAAGCCTATCTTCGGGTTCTTATGCCCTCTGTCCAGACACACTGGTACTGGCGGAGTCAGCCATCCCCCACTGCACAGTGTCCTCTCATACCAATCAGGGAGGTGTTGATGGCAGACCCTTCAGCAGATTGCTTCTGTGGCCCCAAGCACATGTGCTCCATAATTGCAAACCCACCAAAAATGCTCTTTCCTTTAATGCCTACAGTGAGTGGCCACAGGCGTGGGGGAATCCAGAGGTTTCATCAGAGGGCCTTCTGGTATTACAGTTAACTTTTATGGTGGGTTTTAGGGGCTTAAATAATTCTACTGATATTATTAGAAGTAAATTTTATAAGCTTTGGCTTTGGAACACACACACACACACACACACACACACACACCAGAAATAATTCTGTAATAATACTACTCTTGAGTGTATGTTCAACTGCTACACAGTAACTGTAAACCACAAAGATACTGATTAGAAATGGCAGAAAGGCTGTTGGCAAGAAGGATCTCAGCAGACCTGTGTGGGGCCTGTCACAGTAGATGTGATCATCGAGGGTGAGCAAATGTGCAGTGATTAGAATAAAGCCCCCAAATCCCAGCAGAATTACTGCTACATCCCAGAGTCGACGACGTTCTGCCATTTGGATGGACCTGTTCTACCCCGCAATGGTTGAGGTGATCCTGAGTTTCCTGAAGGCAAGAAAGATGATGGTTTTTATTTCTGTATCCATAGAACAGGCCACAGCACAGTATCCTGCGTCTGTGTGCTAAATGGCCACTGAAACATCTTTCAAACGGGTGTTAACAAATGGCTAGGCCCTCATCTGAACCTCACAGACAAGGTTTCTTTCTAAAGATTTTATTTATTTGAGAGAGAGAGAGAGTGAGGGACGCATGCACACAAGCAGGGGGAGGGGGAGAGGCAGAGAATCTCAGGCAGACTCTGCACTGAGCATGGAGCCGGATGTGGGGCTTGATCTCACGACCCTGAGATCACGACCTGAGCCAAAATCAAGAGTCAGAATGCTTAACTGTGTCCCCCAGGCGCCCCCTACCAGGTTTCTTTAAATAATGAACCGGAAACATCAATCTCTCTTCTCCAGTTTAAATTCCAGCCTCCTTGCCTGTAAGATGGGGGTGACAACAGTGCCTAGGGCACACAGCGGGGCTGAGGATGAAACTGAAACGCACATGAAGTGCTGGTTCCTTGTAGGTGCTGGAGAGCCAATAGCCATTACCAACATTTCTTCTTGTGAATGCCGTTATATCCCTATGGAGCACAGTTTGCCTTAATGAATGGGGGTGAGTTTGTGAGGTCTGACCTCCAGGGATGTCCCACTTCCAGGTGCAACAACGAGCCGTCCAGGAAGTGGGAAACGCGAGAGAATCCCGCGGTTTGGGGGAGGCCTGAGAGGTCTACCTGCTGTCCCTCTGTGAACCCCTCCCTCACACTCCCTCCAGGAGTCTGGTGGCCTCAGGAGAGCTCTCAGCCAGCCCTGCCCTCCCCTTGTCAGCCCTGTTCAGCATGCCTGTATTTCTCAGCTCTCCACCGACATTGCTTGTCCATTGTTCAGAAAGAAAGGAATCAAGCCACTGCTTGAGGCGTAAGTTCATCTTAAAAAATTGTGTGGTTCTAAGGGTCTCCATCCAAGTTTTTTCCGAAAGATTATTCTCCGAGGAAAAAAAGAAAACAAAATGGCTAAATCTCACAAATTTTTAGTCTCCATTATCCCACGGCTCTTTACCCCTTGAGACGCCAATTTTCAGTAGTAAACTGGGCTGAAGTTTGAGAGCAAGGCCTAGAGAAGCTGTTTAATTTCTACCACCAAAGACAAACTCGGATTCTTTCACAATTTCCCCTCAGGCTGGCCCTCTGCTGCATAGGGCCAAACCACTGAAAGAATACATGAATGCAAAAAATTCGCCTTGCAGCAGCAAACACTAAGATTTTCTACAGATGCAAACCCACCCCAAAGATAATAAAAATGAGCGCTGGGTTTACTGGGCTTGTTAAAGGCTGGCTGCCTGATTTTCTTTAGCGTCTGAAAAGGTTTACATGGAAAGGGGGGGGGGCTTACTGACACAGCAGTTTAGGAAAATCAACACAGGCCCACGGGACACTAATTAGTCTGCAGTGAGCTCACCCCTCATTCCACAAATACTCGCTGTGCATCTTAGCGCCCTCAAGCACTGCACGAGGTGATGTGGGGAACAGAAAGCCCATGTGGATTGGGAGGCAGCCTTAAGCCCAGCAGGGAAGACAGGACTTGTGTCCCAAGTGATAAATGCCATGGAGTGTGTGAGTGGGGAGTGAAAGCTAAGAGGTGGGATTTGACCTGGACCTCTGAAGAACAGAGAGTCCAAGTTGCCACCTGGATAATTTACACAGAGCAGGGCTCTATTCTAGAACTCACATTATTCATAAACAAGCAAAAGTTCTGAACTGAAAGGATCTAGGGCAATGTTTTCCTAAAGACAACTATGGAGGGAGTCTCAGATGTCAGTCAGTGGTTGTCAGCCTCTGGGGAAGGAGGGGTACACAGGGAGGCCCACCCCTACTATCTGTGGGGTCCAGGACAGGAGTAGATGAAAGCCCATATGCCAACGAATTTAAAAGTTACAGCTTAAGCTAACAAGACGTTAAATACATTCTACCTTCTTATCTTGTCAGATCCACCTTCCCAGTTAATTTGAGCTCCTAGTCTCAAATTCAGGATACCTAGAGTTCTGAGTTCTGGACCAGAATGTGGCACCAGGGGGAAGAGTCTGACCTGGCACCCTCTCCTTCCCCTGCCATCCCCAGTTCTATCTTGTACCCTGAGGTCTCAGGACCACACGTGGGAAAGCCCGGAACACCTCAGTGTGCACACTAGGGACTCAACCCACACACCCAGGAGGATGGCCCTGAGGGAGTCTCAAAATCCCACTTCTTGGCTCCTGGGCCCCGTGGCTGCTCTACTCTACTTCCCTCTACCCCTGAGGGAAGGGAGAGAATGAGGTTGGTAAAGTGGGGGTCCAATGCAGAGGCCCCTTTAGTTCAGGCCTACGGGTGACACTGTGGACAGAGAAGGACTGGGTTCACAGCACCGTGAGGCACAGTGTCGTGCGGTTTTGATTACGATGCGGCTGGAGGCTAACCTTTATCCCAGATGTGAACACAACGTTAGATTCATTTTCACTTAATCCTCTCGTTAAGCCTAGGAGTTCAGTATTGTTATTATTCCCATTTCACGTGTGAGGAAACTGAGATTAAGGAGATTTTACTTTCACCAAGCCCACACAGCTAGGAGGGGCAGAGGCAGGATTTGAATGTTATACCGAGTCTCGTGGCCAAAAAATACTCAGAGGAAAATCATTTCCTGATCTTGAATCACAGAATCAGAGGCAGAAGGAACCCTGCAATTCATTATGTCAAACCCTCCCAACGGTGATGGGTGATGTGCTGGTGGACAGTGGCCGAGGAGGCATCCAGGGTCCTGCCTGCCTGCCCAGCCATCCCCACTGGGTGCAGGCTCCAGCTCCGGGGGTGGGGCGGGGACGGGGACAGGGAAGCCACTTGGGGCTGGGCAGGTGGCCAGGGCATGTGTGGCTGGGAAGGTGACCTCACTCCAAACAGGGCCCTGGGAGCTGTTTCCTAAAGCCGCTGCCTACCAAAGATTTCTCCAAATTCCTAGAGCAAAGTGGTGGACTACAGCAGGACTACAGCAGGGCAGCCCCAGAATCTGGTCATTCTGTTTCCAAACAAAGGGGTGGGAGCTGGAACACCCACACTGCCCGGGGCACTCAGAGATGCCCACAGGCATCTCGGAAGGAGAATGTTTTGTCTTTTTAAGAACTTGATTTAAAAAAAAAAAACCTTTTAAACGGAGGTATAAAATTTATATAGGGAAGTGCACAAATCCTGCATACAGCTCAGTGAATTTTTAACACGTACGTATTATGTAACTACCACCCAGACCAAGATAGAGACTTTTTTTTTGAAGTCTACACCCAACGTGGGGCTCGAACGCATAACCGGGAATCAGGAGTCCCATACTCTACCCACTGAGCCTCACAGCCACGTGCCCCAAGATAGAGAACGTTTTAAAAATTTATTGTAAATCGAAGTAACACACGAACACATTCTCTTTGTAAAGCATTAACACAGGACATGTGAGCTGACCCCCTTTCTGACCCCCCCCTTACTAGCGACCCCCATACACACACAAGGCCCCACTGTTATAATTCAGTGTGTCTGGAAGCGGGAGCTTCTCCCTCAGCATTCCCAGGCCTTCAGGCAGGGAAGCAGCCTGACCAAACAGGTTTGGGGTCCTTCTCCTCAAATGTTGTCTGCTGCCCACCCCCTCCCCCCCATACAATTCCCGCGACAGAGAGCCTGTAGCTCCCCCTGCTACAGAGAGTTCCCTTCCTTCTGAGCAGTGGGCAAAGGCAGGGCTGCAGGGAGTTCTCCCCATCCTCTCAACCTAAGCTGTCTAATTCTGACACCCTAGAGTCTGGCTGGCCCAAATAAAGAGTGACCTTCAGGTGCCTGGGCTGCTGGGCCTACACAAGGTGGAGGGGCTGCGGGGACGCCCGGCTCCTGGAGGCGGGGGCACACCAAAGCCAGAAACTGCCCAAACTGGTTACATTCCAGCAAGATTAGCTCGCACAAGGCCCGGGCCTGCTCCTGAGCCCACCCCTCCCGCCTCTCCTGGACCATGAATAGGATTTTAACTATTTCCCTCCCACTTGCTGTCCAGCTTCACTTGCTGACAATGCTCCCTGCTGTTTGCACATTAACCTCCCATTTGCCAGGCAGCGGCTCAGGGGCTGTGGATTAACACCCACCAACCCAGACAATGGTCTCCGGGGAGGGATGCAAGGGGCTTAGACAAAGGCTGCAGGCGCCAGGCCGAGTCAATCTCTACAAGGGCAGCGGCTCCCAGACTCTGAGGGCTGGGTGTGCTTCCCTAACAAGGGCCTAAGGAACGGGGAAATGACCCCCACCAGGTCCAATCTGGATGTTCTGGCCCTGGGGTGACTGACTTCCGGCCTGCAGGGACCAGGGGCTACGGTGCTGGGACGGGGAGCCCTTGGGCAGGCTTGGTAGACCCAGCCCCCCAGGTTAGGTTTTCTTTCTCCAGGCAAAACTGAGCTCGCAGGGGCTAGAGCAGGACACAGAGGACTCTGGCCCTGCACCCCGAAGCTTCCTGGGAAAGCTGCCTGTTCTCTTGGCAAGCCCTGACTGAAGCCACTGGTAGCTCTTAACTCAACGTCAAAGCCATTTTCTTACTCTCTCGTGTGCAGTCAGAAGGAAGGGGAAGGGAAGACGACCAGAGGACCCGGCATGGAAACATCCTATAAAGTACTGGCTTTTTGGCCCCAGCTGGGCTGCAGGATAAAGGCCAGGCCCAAGTATTTTAAAAACCCTCCTCCAGGTGATTCTGATGGAACTCTGTCCTAAAGCAGAGCCTCTCAAAGCTAAAGTTTGGATGCATCAGCCTGGATCTTGTTGAAATGCAGATTCCGGGACAAGAGGTCTGGGGTGGGGCCTTTGATGCTGCATTTCTAACAAGCCACCTTTGTGCACCAGGAGGCTGAACCCTCTCAATGCTCCCGGCACCAAACAGTTGTCTGGCTTCGGTGTCAACTCTTCTCTCAAGGCTGCCAGTCCGAGCTGCTCACAACTCCGCTGGAGTCCTTCCTTGTATTGATACGAGTGCCCACGACAATCCCTCTTCTTCCTCAGCCCCTCTTCTCTTGACCTGGAAGTTCTGGGTGCTCACAGAAAATTTTCTGGCTTCCCCTCCTGTTTTCCCCCGTACGTCCGGCCTCCTAGTCTAGGCCAATAAGACCATTTTGACCATTCTCAGATCCTCATTCTGTTCACTGTACTAATACCAAATGGGGTGGGGGCGGAGTGCAAACTGGTGAGGCTATGGGGGTAGGGGTGGGCAGAGAGCCTCCAGTGGCAACAGAAACCAGAGTTCCAGCCCTGAGGCAGTTACCATCCAAGGAACTTGAGGACAATTAAAAAAGCAACAAACACAATTAATATGGTTTACACAAGCAAAACTCATTAGTGTGGTTGAGGTGCTGGAGTTTACCTTTACGGGGCAAAGACTTTCCTTACAGATAGTACAAATTCATCGCCAACAAGAACTGCAAAGCAGGGTGGGGGGAGAGGTTGGGGGGGGCGCCTGGGTGGCTCAGTTGGTTAACTGACTCTTGGTTTCGGCTTGGGTCATGATCTCGGGGTTGTGGGATGCAGCCCCGCCTCGATGGGGCTCCACACTCAGGGAGTCTGCTTGAGATTCTCTCCCTCTCCCTCCACCCTCCCCACTCTTTCTCTCTCTCTCAAGTAAATAAATCTTAAATATATATATAATTGCAACGGGGATACTTAAAAGGCGGTGCACGATTTTCAAGCACTCCAGATGCAGGCGATAATACCTCTGACCTGCAACAGACACACACAGGCCCTTGCTCAGGGTGCCTTGCCAGCCTGGCTTTAATTCCTAGTGAAGTTCAGATGGAACGAACCTGTGCTCCTCCGGAAACGTTTTATAATTCAGAAGACTCCCTCACTTACCCCGACACTCCCTCCAAGTCTGAATTAACTGTTTCCAGGCAGCCCTGGGGCCCCTGTACCCTGCTAAGGAAATCATGTCCTGGTCATTGCTGCAGAGGAGATCTGAGCAGGGCTGATGGTTTGCAGTGGCAGCGAGTCTACGAATGATTATCCCCCATGAGATGATATAAGAGCAACCTCAACTCAAGCACTCATCTGGCTGCCCTCTGCTCAGCAGGGCTTCTAAAGTCTAAATTGTCCCAAAGACCCAAGGGTTCCTACTACCACTCCTTGCCCCTAACCTCCGCAAGGTCATAGACCACTGAGGGGTCTGGCTGAGCTGGGACTGAATCCTGACCACACCTCTAATTTGTTGTGTGTTACTTTGGTCTAAAGTTACTCTTTCAGGGCGCTTGGCTGGCTCAGTCAGTACAGCATGCAAGTCTGATCTCAGGGTGGTGAGTTCGAGCCCCACACTGGGCGTTGAGACTACTTAAAAAAAAAAAAGTTAAAAAAATGGTAGTTACCCTTTCTGAGTCTTGGTTCCTACTTGTTAAAGAGGTCTTAGTATCACTTAGGTTTAACTGAGCTAATGTTTAGCAAGTAAGCTCTTACAACGGTAACAAAAAGAGGACCTTTCCTAAGGTAGTAGAGATGGTCTTAACACTCCTCCTTTTTTGACAATCCAAAGCATCTGTCTTCTCTTGAGACACTGACCTGTCTCTGCCTGAGGGTGGGCTCAGCCACTAGTCTTGTTGCCCTCACATCTGCCTGGCAGATAGAAAGCTCCCGCACAAGATCATGGTCTTATGTATCTTTGAATCTCCTGCAATGCTCAACCCAATGCTTGTAATCTGGAAGAACCTGGTTGGTCTGTGCATAGATCTTCCACGTCAACCAGCCGACACAGGACAAAGCACGGACCCCACAACCAGGTGGGTCCTGCGGCAGCACAAGCCAGGCCTCCCACCCGTTGTAAGTAGGTTCCGTTTCTGTCCTTAGGAACAATGGTAAGACAGGAATTGCATTTCTGACCTGGTGCCAAGCTCTTCATGAAAGTGACCACCAACACCCTGTTTTTTTTGTTTTGTTTTGTTTTTTTAATGAAACACTACACGATATGTCTGCCACACGATGAGTAATCATAAACCTCTGTGGTTTCGGGGGCCTTAGGATTCTTCTCCAGAAACACGATCCCTCACGTTTATACTCAGTGTGACACAAGCTCAGACCGTGTTGTTCAACAGCCTTATTGCACCGTCCATATGTCCTACCTTGTTTTTAAGGAAATGGGTCGTGAGGTCAGGGACCACCTCTTCCAGGCCATGACATGCTTTGGTTGGACCGTAATGACCTCTTCTGGGGGTGGTGTAGGTCTAATTTTAGGCCTTCTGAAAAAGTGCTGTGCTGTTTCCCCAGGCTTCATTTCCTATAGTTATGTGATGAAGATCAAGTTTTCCTGAGGTTTTAAAATCAGAAAGCACTGTTCCCTGGAGCTGTTACCTCTTCAACCCTAGAAGGTTAAGCCTGCACTTTGGGGCCCCGAGAAGGGTGGGACTCACTCCGGGGAAAGCCCCCCTGTGGAGCTGGGTATTATTGGCTGAGTAGTGGGGAGGGCTCCCCAGGGAGACACGGGCCTGGGCAGAGTGGCCCGGGCTGGCGGGGCTGCTCAGAAGATGACACTGTATTACAGACGTCTTTCGAAGTCCTCCCTTACACACAACACTCTTCCATGGACTTTTTCTCCTTCCTCTTGGTTCTGTTCGCCCGTCCCTCCCTGGAACCAGGGACTCCCCCAAACTCCCAGCAAACAGCAGTGCTTGGCACGGGCCTCTTTTGGAGGGGTTGGGCCAAGGGGCCACTGAGGCTCAGATCAGGGTGTAGCGGGAAGCACACCGGGAGCATGCACTCATTTTGTGTTGTCTGCCTGGAGAGCTGAATGCATGTTAGAAAAAGATATAACCACCTGCAACAGTGTACACGAATTTTCTAGAAGTCCTGACACTGCACAGGGGCCAGTTCACACAGCTGCCACGGCCCCCCAGGCCCATGGCTATGGCCTCAACAGAAGGAATGAATATTTCTCAGTTGAGGACCACGGGGAAACCAGAGGCACAGGGGAACCTGTGTGCGTTGCGGGGAGGACCAAGCCGGGGCTTCCCCTGCTCCTGGGTGGTCATGTAGTCCTTCCGTCCTTTCTGTCTACCTGGCTCCTCAGCCTCCCTGCTTTTCCCTCCCTTCTCCCCTAACACGTACACACCATCTCCAACGGGGAAGCTGCTAGAGTCTCTCAACTGCAATCTGAACCAGAATGAGAAATGGTCAGCTGGTTCAAGGCACAAGCAGAACATAGCTCCTTATCAGGACATTTTCTGAAACAGGTGTCAGTCACAGGGAGCAATCAAGAAGCAGAGACTCACAAGAGTGATCCTAGAGAGGAGGGATGAGCATCTAACACACACCTGCCGTCTGGTCCTCTCTTCCTTAGCCCTTCCGTCCGGCTGGTCCCTTGTGGGGTGCTGAGGCCCGAGCCACAGACAAGGGTTTGGTCAACTCGCCCAACCAGCAGCGTGACCTTAGACAGGTCCTGTCCCTCACTGAGTACAGCTGCTGGAAAAAGCCCTTATTGAAACAATTATGTATTAAGCACCGACCGTTTACACTACACACTGTGCATAATAAAACTCAGAGGCTTTTGATTTCTTTCCTACAAGCCCTCTCTCTGTGTGTACTGAGAACGGTACTGGTTATCACTCTAGACAATACTACTACCCGGACATGGGTCATTAAGGGGGGCAATGACCTACCCACTTGGTATACTGACCTATTCTTGGTTATTCCAAAACATTACTCAGGCAGCATGATAATTGCTTAATTTTTCTTTCCACTCCTAAATTGTTAAATTAGACCAAAACCCCAAAACAAACAAACCACACAAACCTCCTAACACGAAGTAGGACCTTGATGCTAACTAACATCTGTTTCACTCCTGCAAAGGGGCTGGTTGAGCTCTCTCCCCCTACCGGTGGCCTCAGGCCATGTTCTCAGAATTTGGACCCTCACTTGGCTGCTCTGGAGAATCAGGCTGTTAATTCTTTCTTTACCGCCTATCCACTGTTCAGTCTGAACACCAAGTATCCTCCAGAGACTCTAGTTTCTCCTTTCCTTTTTCTGGAAAATCTCTCAAAGGTTCGTTATCTGTCCCCCAGATGTGCCTAATTCCCTGCCTTCAGGACTTCCCTTGGAGTGGACAGCACAACTTGGGGGCTTGCACAAAACGGTGTAATCCAAAGTTACCCAGACTTATTAAAAATCCTGCTTTTGAACTAGTCTATGTTCAAGATCTTCTCTCTGAGTTCTTTTTTAAAAAGGCGACATTACCAGCTCCTGTGTGAGGTGGGGGAGAAGGCCAGTGGTGGTGAGAGCTGTTGGCTTCCCGCTCTCACAGACGCCTCCCATCAGTGTGGGGTGGGGCCAGCTGGTCCCGGTTTATTAGCCTCTTCCTGACTCGGGGTTCAGTGCTGCCACCGTCGCTTGCAATTGGTCATGGCAGGAGTATTTACACCGCGCAAAACAGCAAACCCTACACATCACCACACGAAAATACAGTGACATCTTATCTTCTCTGTCTGGCACTGTCCCGTCTTCACACGTGCAAGCTCACTCAACCCTCATGACCAACAGCACGGGTAAAGAACCATTATTATCTCCTTTTCAAAGATGAGGAAACTGAGGGCTCTTCCCCACCCCGTGAGTTTTCCACTGTCCCATAAAAAGGCCTGGCCGGAGGCCCACATGCAAAACACTCAAGCAAATGCTCCACCAGAGCTCAGACTCAGGGGCAAATCCTTTCATGAAGGCTCTGTTCCAGGAGGGTTCTTGAAAGTGACAAAAATGATGTAAGCTCTGAAGAGGGTTAGAGAGACCCCAGGGATGGCTACTGAGTGGCAGTTCAGACCAGCTTGCAAAGGGTGAGGTTTGCATACCACAGGCTCCTGGTAACGAACCCCTAACTCTTGGCACACTTGGTCAGGTCAGGGAAACCCCTTCCACTTCTGGAGGAGAGAAAAGGAAGGAGGCACAGAATGCAATTATGAGGGAACAAACGCATCCTTAGATTCTCACAGCAGAACCGCCAGGGAAAAACCCAACCCTTCCACCATCAAGAACTTGGGTGTCGCCAGAGCAAACACCCCAAGGGCCTCTGCTCACCCTTGCAAGGGTGACTGTACAAGACCCAGGGCCCACACCACCAGGGGATAGAGAGGGGCCACATTTTTCAAGCAGTCCAAGGAGCAGTTAGTTCCCCCACTGGATTCCCAGTTGGAAACTCTGGAGGGAGCAGCTTTTTGCCTTCAGCATCCCAAGAAAGAAACTGCAATTAAGGAACAACAGAAATGTAATTTCTTAATGCTACTTCATAGGATGAAAATAGCCATATCCTGCAAACAATCAGACATTAGGCTGGGCCTTTCCTTATGATACTTAGGAGAGAGAGAAAACCAAGTCCACTCCCCTTCTCCCTACTTCCTCTTTTTTTTTTTTGCCCAGGGAATGAGTCAAGTCAGTCAACAAATATTTATGGAGCGCCCACAGGATTGCAGAGTCTGGGAGGAGACATGGGTTGCTGGAAGAAGCCCAGGATAGTTCTCACTTGAGACAGTTAAAGGAAATGTCAATCCTCAGGCCAGGTCTAAACAGGGCAGTAAGAACCGACTGCCACCCTGGGTGGGTTTATTCTGGGCCAATCACTCACTGCTGGCTGAGTGGCCTCTGTTATTGTAAGGCCGAAGTGGGTGGATCTGCCACGATCATGCACATTTTTGGAAAAATACAAGCACAATGCTAACAATCTCGATGGTTTTGGGGGTGGGGATTGGGGGTTGGCTGAGATGCTCTTCTTCCCTCAACTCCCCAAGGGCCCCAGAACAATCAAAATTGGTTAAACAAATGTCAGATGTTCACCATTTTCTCTTCTGCAAATGTAAATGTGTGTGAGCTAGAGGCGGAGGCTAGGAAAACCTAGGACCAATGGACACAGTCTTTTGGGGACCTGACCCTCTCTAGTTCGGAAACTGGATCGTATTTGCTCGGCTCCAGAGCCTTGCTACTCAAAGTGTGCTCCACGGACCAGCGACAGGGGCATCACCTGGAGTATGTTAGAAATGCAGAGTCTCAGGCCCTACGGAATCAGAATCTGCATTTCAGTAAGCTCCTCGGGTCATTCCCATGCACCTGCAAGTTTGATAAGCAACAGTCCAGATAACCAGGCAACTGTTTGTTATTAAGCCCTGCAGAATCCCCCAAAGTCACATTTGGGGAACACCTGTCCTCCATATTGCCGGAGCCAAGTTAGCAGGCTCCCAAGATTGTCTGTTCACAAAACACAAATATTACTAAAGCCTAAAGATTTGTAACTATATTATGATTCCTGGTTTAAAAATAAGTCACCTGGGAAGATCCAGGTCAGTTACCCATTTGTTTAATTAACAGAGGAAAACACACTGTTAGAGCCTAACAGAACTGAAGGCAATGTGCCACAAGGCGTCCTTCTACTTCCATTTCACTCAACTAACAGTGCACGCTGGCCTAGATTCTCTTCTGTTTTAAATAACCAAGTATGTTTGAATAACCTGTATGGTTACAATTAGGGTCAGCGCATCTGGGGAAGTCACCACAAACCCCCACACATAAATATGGTGATTTTAATAACAAATAACACATTTGGAGACTGGTATAGAAGTATGCAGGCGGAGGGAGCCACTGAAGATGTTAATTTGCATGTTCACAAAGGAATAGAATCCAGCTGCAACATTAATGCTTTAATTCTACAGAGCCATAGGACACATGAACAACCTCACCACGGGCTTGCTCTAAATTTAAAGCTGATTTTCAAACCCTCCTGATTTTGGCTTAAACTTAAATTTAGCTGCTTGAAGAGGAGACAGGATTTTATTTATTTTCTTTTCTGTGAATCCTGAAACAGTGAAATTGAAAAAGTCCATTTGTTTAAGTTTTGCAAGTTAAATACAAAATATCTGAAGAGATTTGATGCAAAGTTTCTCAAAATATCCATGTTGGCACAGAAAAAAAAAAGTCTCATCATTGGAAGAGATTTCTTTTAATAAGGCACTGGAATTTAAGGACTAAATTGGAGCTTAGCTGTTGCTTTCTGGTCTCCTATACATGTTATTAGTTTTAAGTAAATAACGCACAGAGTATACTAGTTTTTAAAAAGATCAATCTTCTGGGGGCGCCTGGGTGGCTCGGTCGGTTGAGTGTCTGGCTCCTGATTTCGGCTCAGGTCATGATCTCAGGGTCATGAGATGAGCCCCGCATCGGGCTCCTCGCTGAGGGCAGAGTCTGCTTGAGTTTCTCTCTCTCTCTCTCTCTCTCTCTGCCCCTCCCCCCACATGCACTCGAACGCGCTAATAAACAAATCTTTAAAAAGAATAAAAAAATAAAAAGATAAACCTACTGAATTAGGACGTACAGAAGCAAATGTGTGTGTGTGGAGGGAGGGGCTGTTAATAACAGTGGTCATATTACTGTACTATGGTAATATACTACTTAAACTAGAATCTATGTAATATGCTATAACAGCAACAGGTATTGTGTGAATTTGGCCATTTTTGGAGAAACAAGATCCTGGGAAGCTTTGTTCACTTTTATCCATTTCTCCAGGAATATGGTGTCTGGTGAACAGCTCACAGCACGTGTCTTCACTCAAACATCTGCATAAAGACAGAAGGGGCCCCCTGTAGGGATGCAAACCTGGTAGGGACGAACAAACAGAACTCGGTAACAGCATAATCAATTAATTGTTTCAGTTATGAAGGAAACGGCTACAAAATCCTCCCACTCAAATGGCACAGACCCCATTGAAAGTTGTTGGCATTCACACTTTATAGAGAATGGTTGGTAGCCAGGACTGATGGTGACAAGAGCCACTCTGGTCTGACAAGTCACCAAGAGGGAAGGCAGGTTGTTAGTCACCCTCATCGACCAAGCCGATGCACATCACATCCTTCTTGGGGGTGTGCGTATCAGACAATAACTAGGTGGCATGATTTCATGAGATTAAAAAATGTCTTGAGAGTTAAATGCTTGGGCGTTCTCAGAATTGCAGTTCTGCTGAATCCCTGACCCATCTGTTACTAATAAATGCCAGTGGCAATACCCGTGAATACACTTGTCAAGGGGGCTATTTGCTCATCCCCACCCCCACCAGGCAACGGACAGATGTGGGAATCAGAAGACCTGCACAGCCCGGTCCTGCCAGGGGCAATTCTGTCACCTTGATAAGCCTCAGCTCATCGCCTATTAAACGGGAGTGATTATACCAGCTTCACTTAATTCTTAGAACTATTTTGAGGCTCAAATGAGATAATGAATGTTAGTCCCTAGGTATGTCAATCAGCCAATAACCCAAGCGTATAGGATATAATCTGGGACATCCGTGGGTGAGAGGCTGGGTATGTTAGGGGGTGAGCTTCCTTCTTCACTGTCACAGAAAGCATGTGATAACCCTCCTAGTACCTTCCCCCCTCTGGCCCCCAAACAAGCTTTCCTTTAAATTTTAACACACTTCGAATTCATTAAGCAATTAAATCCATTTTGATCTAATTGAGTTTCCTCTGAGAGCAGCTTAAGATTCCTTTAAGCCTGTGAAGCTTCTGAGTAATTGGAAGGTGGAAACTCCGCCCCACTCACTTGGGTTGAGATGTCCATCATCAATTTTCTTCCAGTGTATGATTTAAGCTCTCTAGATGGCTCTGTTACATCTGGAGACCAGAACCAAGCCAGGCCTCCACCACGAGCGGCAGCAATAAATAAGACCACTGCACTGAGTCAGCACCGGATGTGGATGGGTCTGCCCTAAGCCACTAGTCAGAAGGAACACCTGGCCAGTCACTTGATAACCACGCGGGGCATGGCCATCCTCTAACGGTTTCTGACAAACCACCTTCAGTATATGGACAACAGAGGGCCTGGGCCTGAAGTATCATCAGAGCTCAAGGATGCACCACGTGGTTCCTAGTCGCCAATCCGGAGCTCCATGTTTGCCCTGTGGCCAGGGCAAGCCTCTTTACCCACTTGCCCCATCTAAGATGGCAGAGGGAACGGTGACTGAGGCCTGGTGAGGGAGGCCTGCCTTCTGCTTTCTACTCTAAGGAGGAATCCCCTAGATGGCATGCTCCTAAGCCAGTCCCAGGCCCTAGTCAGCCTCAGCCCTTGTTCACCATGGGAGCCTGCAGTGCAGATTCCAAGGACTCTCCTGAGGCTCCTCAGTGGCCTGGCATGCCTGGAATCTTGGAGAGAAGCCTCCTTTTGCCCAGTATCTGCCCTGATTCCCTGCTCTGGAATCTGTCCTGCTACCCAGCAGAGTAGCTGGGGAACTCTGTGGCCATAGATAGCTCTTGAGGACAGCAATGACCTCCATTTGTTAGCACTCTCACGTGACTTGGCTCTTCAGCAGTACCTGACGTAGGTGAGGTCTTCCCCTTCCTCCCTCTTCCATCATACACTCTCTTCCGGGGTCTCCGAACCTGCTAGGTCCTCTTCCTGCCTACCGCTCTGGCTGCTCCCTCTCCTTCACCAGAGTCGGCTTTGCTCTCCCATGTGTGAAAGCTGCAGTGCCCAGACTCAGCCCTCAACCCCCAGGATCTCCTCCAGTCTCATGCTTTAGGAGCCATCGACATGCCGATGACCTTATTAAAGTCTCTCTCTCCAACCCAGACCTCTTCCCTGAAATCTGGACGCAATTACGCACCGCCCATTACCTTCCCCACTAGATGACAAAAAACCTTAAATGCAACATGTCCCAAACAGAGCTCCTGGTTATTTCACCCCCAGATCTGCTTGTCCCAGTCTTCCCCATTTTGGTTAACGGCATTTCCATCCTTCTTCTTGCTCGGGGGGGGGGGGCGCCTGGGTGGCTTTGTCTGTTGGGCGTCTGCCTTCGGCTCGGGTCATGATTGTGGGGTCCTGGGATCGAGCCCCGCATCGGGATCCCTGCTTGGCAGGGAGTCTGCTTCTCCCTCTGCCTCTGGCCCTCACCCCTACTCGTATTCTCTCTCAAATAAATAAATAAAATCTTAAAAAAAATAAACTTCCTCTTGTTCAGGAGATACTTTTTAAAAAAAGTTTTGTTTTGTTTTGTTTTTCAGAGAGAGAGAGACAGTGCACAAGCAGGGGGAGGAGAAGCAGACTCCCCGCTGAGCAGGAAGCCCAACTCGGGGTTCAATCTTAGGACCCCAGGATCATGACCCGAGCCGAAAGCAGATGTTTAATCAACTGAGCCACCAGGTGTCTCCTCAGGAGATATTCTTGACTCTTCCCTTCCTCTTACATCCCATCAAGAAAATCCTGCCACTTCCCCTTCAAAATGAATCCAGAATCAGACAACTTTTCCCACTCCCACTTCTACTGTCACCATTTAAACTACATGGACCCCCTAACTAGTCTCTGCGTTTCTACACTTGCCCCCCTTCAGTCTACTTTTACCGCAGCAGCCCGACAGCTCTGTGAAAACATAGATGAGATCCTGTCACCTCTGCTCAAACCTCTAACGCTCTGCATCTCGCTCAGAGCAAATGATCCAAGTCCTCACCCTGTTCTACAAAGTCTCACGACTGGCCTTCTGTTCCCTTTCTGACTCTGCCGCCTTCCGTGCTCCCCTCCCCTGCCCACGCTGCTCCAGCCACACTGGCTCCCTGGCTTCCTCAAACAAGGCAGTGGTGATCCCGCCTGAGGCCCTTCACATTTGCCGTTCCCTCTGCCTGGAACGCTCTTCTGCCATGTTCCTAGACAGGTGGCTCCTGTCAAGTCTTTACTGAAACGTCACCCTGCAGTGAGGCCTTCGGTAAATATCTGTTAAATGAATGAACGGATAAATGAACTGGAGGCTTCCCCAGGAACCCTCACTAGTGTGCTGGGCCTCCAGTTTGCCTTGCTTGTTGGTTCCCTCCCTAGGGCTGGATCCTGAACCCTCTGTACTCTCACACCTCGAGGGGGTTGTTCACAGTGTGGTCCATGGCTGGCAGGGCTCTGGCTCTGAAGGCCAACCCTGCTAGCCTGCACCTGTCCTTGAGAACAGGCACCATGTGTCTTGAGGGTCATAATATGCATATTTGGCTCCTCAGACAGCGTAGAGCACACAGAGAAGGTAACTCAATACATGCCTACTGCATGAATGAGTGAACCGAACCCTGCCTCACCTTTCACACCGAACAAGAGCCCTGTCCTCCGAGACCCCCTAGACCATGGGCCTGCCGCTTTGGCAAGGTAGCTCTCCTCTCCCCACCTCACATCCCAGGCACCTCACACCCTCCCTTTCCTTGCTGACCTTCCAGAGCCTCTTATGCTGTTCGGATGCAGACAGTGGTTTCACAGGAGAAATGGGTTCTCTCGGGGCGCCTGGGTGGCTCAGTTGGTTAAGCGACTGCCTTTGGCTCGGGTCATGATCCTGGAGTCCTGGGATCGAGTCCCGCATCAGGCTCCCTGCTTGGCAGGGAGTCTGCTTCTCCCTCTGACCCTTCCTGCTCTCATGTGCTCTCTTTCCATTTCTCATTGTCGCTCTCTCAAATAAATAAATAAATAAATAAATAAATAAATAAAAAGAAATGGGTTCTCTCTCCATTTAGTTTCAAAAAACCGGATCCCTTGTGAATAACACACACACACAGATTCCCCCTGTAGGGTCCCGGGGCATGTCTCCACAATCCCTTTCTCCTCAAACCCAGTACAGAGGTAGGCAGGATGTTCCATCATGCCTCCTCACGGGTAAGGTACAAAATGGCCCCTTAGGGACTCAAAACAAAGTGTGAAGCCCCATGTGAGTGACTGAAAAGCCTCCATTCAGCTTCACCATTCCTGGCAATAAGCTAAAATAGCCAACTTTTCTGCGGCTACTTCTGGGTGATAGCTAGAGGCACCACGGTACTCCCTCTCATCAAAACACAAAAAGACAGCAAGGGAGTCTCCAGCACTTAATGATGCCAAAGAGTAGCCATCACACATTATAGAATTAGTTCTTTTGAAACATCGCGCCAGATGATTACTAATAAAGTACGAAAATACTCTGAGGATGGACAAACTGCAGCTGAATGCATACCAAACTTGCACACGTTAACCAAGATACATGGGGTTCAAGTAGAAGCCAATTCAAGTTCCTCATTGTTGAATAACTACTACGTGCAGACACTTGGCTGTGTTGAGGTCTGTAAGACTTGTAGGAGGCTCCCACTTGAGAAGTCTGTAATCTAAATGGGGAAAGGGGAAAAAAAAACATGCTCTTTCATTCAAGAGTTAAAAAAAAAAAAAAAAAGCAGCAGCATACCAGGGAAGGCTGAGGCAAAATAGCTGCTTCTAACAATAGGGAAGCAGAGAAAGAAGGGAGAGAGAAGTGTCAGGGAGCCTTCTTGAAGAAGACAGAAAACTAGAGACTTGGAAATAGAAGAAATGGAAGGAAGCAACAGATTCTGCGTGGAAAAGGAGAAGGCTGAGTAAAACGAGTCTTGCAAGCAAGAGGCTCACGGGGAAAATGCCTTCAAGTAGTGGGAGCCTGGGAAGAAGGGCTAGACTTCACGCTTACCACAAACAGCAACGGTGAGCCTCATTCGAGGAGGAGGAAGGCAGAGACAAACCTCAGTGACTGCCCGCTGGAGTAAGAGTGGACACAAAGCCGACAGAGTACAGCTTCTGAGGTCTAGCGAGACCATTTGTCCTCATACGGTGATAATGGCCGTGGTCTGGTTTGGATGAGAAAGGGAAGCTGACAAAACCTCAAGGCAATGTAGGGCCATTCTTGGCATTATCTGAGGTATCCCACAGAAAAGGAAGAGGAGGAGATTCTTGAGTGCCATGTGATCACAAATGGACGAGTGTGAATTTGATTGGATGTTGACGTTTTACCAGGCTGGGGGGTTCCATGTTGGCAATTGGTAGCCCAGGGCTAGCAGGAACGCCCCGGGGAATCCGGCAGCCATAAGGCTTCCAGCCTCATGGTACCCATGTCAGAATTATGGGATCATAAATATCAGAGGTGGGAGAGATCTGGTGGGTGACGTCTGAGGCTCCCTCCCGCTGGGGTTCTGTAGGTAAATGTTTGGTTGGATCTGAAGTGATCCAGATAGTGGAAGAAGTTCTCATCAGCGTCTTAAAGCTTCATGTTTTTAGACTCTGTGTAATTCAAAAACTTCCCTCACCACAAAAAAGAAGGCAAAAAGAAACATGAGAGGAATATTTGTAGAGAACTAGAAACGAGCAACTCCTAGACCCTTGCAGTTGTCCAGGTCCTAAAGCACAAATAAAGGCCGAATAGAGACTTTAGTTAAAATACTAAAAATAAACAGTGCCTGTTTTTAATTTCTTTTTGAAGGTTTCTAAAGGGAGCCAATAAATTAAAACTATACGTGGGGCCTGAATTATCTCAGAGGAATGAAGACTGCTTAAAAATGCGTCCCGTCCTTTGCGCCTGCTCAAGTCACATCGTGCGAGTCAGTCAACAAACTTCTATTGAGTACTATCATGGAGAAGGCACTGAGGACCGGGCTCTCACAGAGTCCAACCAGAAAACCCTAGTGTTCCAACTTCTGTTCCCACACTGAAAAATGCTGAGCTCCAAAAGACACGCTGTATAAAAATGTTGAAAAGGAAGACAAACCCTTTAAAAGGGTGACCTTGGGCGTGCCCTTCCCAATGGAGTTAAATGTCACTGCTCTGAGAACTTGTACTTTCTGATTTCCTGATTTTGCAGAATCCAAAGCTAGCATAACGAATTTAAAGCCTCCAGCTTCCTTCCTTTCTCCATTTCCTTAAAAACAAAAACAAAAGCCACAGACTTAATATTTCTACTAAAACACAACTTAACAAATAGCATCACGCATTTTTACGGTTACCATGGTTTAGGGAACAAATACATTTCTCTCTCTCCTGTTTTTTTGCTGCAAGATTACTTTTTCAAATTTCAGCAAGACAATAAATCCTGCCCCTGCATAATTTAGTCCATAAGGATACCCACCATTTTAGGCCACTTATGGTTTTAATTGTCGATATGTGTTCCTCAGTTATCTCTCTCACTTGCAACATGGCGACTGGCAGAATCAGGAGGGAAATTCCCATGTGGGTCCTTAGACTCCTTCTCAGGTTTTCCCATCCACATCTTCAGGGATGACAGCCTAAAGTTTATAACATCCTCCACTGTCCCTTCAGGCTCCCCCTTGTTTGTATTCCAGAGGGAGGGAGGTGCTGCCCGTAAGGAAGGGCAGGCTCTTAGAGCTGTCCTGTGTAGCCACATGTGGCTCGAGCCCTTAAAATGACGTGCCGGGGGCGCCTGGGTGGCTCAGCTGGTTAAGCGTCTGCCTTTGGCTCAAGTCATGGTCTCAGGGTCCTGGGATCGAGCCCCAGGTCGGGCTCCCTGCTCAGTGGGGAGTCTGCTTCTCCCTCTGCCTCTCCCCAGCTTGTGCTCTCTCTCCCAAATAAAGAAAATCTTAAAAAATAAATAAAATAAAATAAAATGACATGCTGTACATGTTAAACATACATCAAAAACGTGGAACGGAAAAACAATGTGAAGTGCCTTGTAATAATTTTTATATTGATTATATGTTGAATTTATAATATCGTAGATAAACTGGGTTAAATAAAAGACATGATTAAAAATAATTTACTATTGTCATTTTACTTATTTTTTAAGGTGGCTACTAGAAAATTTCAAATGAGCTATACAACTCACATTATATTTTTGTTGGAACAGCGTTGCCCTACAGGGATGGATGCGAAGTCATCTAGAGGGCCAGGGACAGATCTGGGCTAAAACCACTGTTCCTACTGCACTTGGGGGCGGGGGGCGCACAGAGTTTCCCAGGGCTTGAGGAATTGGGGAGAGTGTTGCATACAGATGGGAAATGGTCTGCACTGTGCCCAGGAATGAGGGGAAGAATGCTGCCTGTCCAGCTGTGTACATGGCCGAGCAGGGCTCCGACCCTCATGGCAGCAGGGGGAAGAGGGACCCCTGGGCGGGCCGGGAGCCCAAGGCCTGGCGGCTGGGCCAGTGAAGGGGGAAGGGTGCACCCAACGCCAAATAGGCACATCCTCTAGACCCAAGTCCTGTCACTTCCTTCCATCCCTTTTCTACAAAGTAGAGAATTATTTTAAAATTTATATCAGATGAAGTCATACCCCCTGCTAAAAATCCTCCAATCGATTCCTCTGCACTTAGAATAACATCCAAACTCTCCAAGAGTTCTACCCTCCTTTCTAACTCTATCCCTTATTCCCCTCCCCACGGCCTGGCCTTTATAGCTGTTCCCTGGGCCAGGGAAACCCTCACCCCGGATCTCCTCCAGGCTGATTCCTTGTCACTCGAGTCTCCCCCTGGACCATGAGCACGCCACCTTCCAGTCGTCTGCCTAGCTCGTTATTACTGTCTGCGGCTGTTTGATTTGTTCACTGCCTGTCTCCCCCCAGTAGAGAGTGACGTCCCCGACGGCAGCCCCTGGACTGCCTGGTTTTCTGCCTGGCCTCAGATCTGAGGACAGTGGCTGGGCCCCAGAAGGCAATCTGGATGAGCGCTGAATGAAGAGGGAGCGCGTGGTGACCGGGGGCCAGCTCAGGGAGGGGCGGGCTGCACGGAAGCCCCCGCCCCAGGAGCTGCCAAGGTTATCTGCATTTCAGAGGAAATGGAAGAGTCCAGTGCACACAGGGCCTGGTGAGGGCTGGGGTTCAACTCGGGGTCTGGCTCCGAAGCAGCTCTCCTCCCTCCACTGTCACCGTTTCTAGCCCCTTCAGGACCTGGAAGACGTAGCCCAGCTAAGCCTCCTCAGCCCTCCGCCTGCCGCAGGTGCTCTCTGCACCTGCCTCCACTGCCCTTATGGGACACAAAGGGCGGGGGGGGGGGGGGGGGTGGAGTCGGCTGTGCGATGGCCTTTCCTCCTGACCCACTCAGGGACTCGGTGAATAGGGCCCGTGTCAGACAACTGAATCTCCACCCCTGAGTCACGGAGAGCCTCTCCTCATGTTGACCCCAGGGGTGCAGAGCCTGGCCAGGGGCAAGAAGCTCTCATCTGGAATGCCCCCCTCTTTCCCAGCCTTCTGGTATCACCTTCTTATTCCGCTTTCCTGCCGGCAGGTAGGCCCCAGGCCGTTCCCACTTTTCATCACTTGGCATCACCCTTACTTTCGCGACAACGTGCCCGCTGCATGTGAAAAATTGGGGAGCCTGTGCACCCTCTAGGCCTCCTGCTCATGCCCATCCCTCCCTCAGCCCTGTTCAGAGTCCTGGAGGGCCCCCACGGAGGCCCCCTGATTGGGCAGCCCCTGCACACAGTACCCCTCCTCCTCCCCCATTATCCTTAGCTGCAGGCTGTCTCCCCCTGGACTGTTTACACAGCTGCAGAATGAAGGAACTTTCATTTCTCCCCCTCAACCCCCAGCTCAGGGTTAATGTATGTGTATTTCCGGCTCCCTACAACTTGGGGCAATGAGAATGCTAACCCAACCCCATCTCCTGTACATAGTCCATTCGCTGAGAATGGTACTTTCTGGGGACGGCAAAGCGTGTGGAACTGCTTCCTTACAGCAAAGGATTTCGTGGGCGCCTCCGCAGGCTGTGGGTAGCCTTGCTGCATGAGGTGGAGCGGCTGTTCCAATGCCATGAAAGCCCCATAACGTTAGGAACTGAGAGGGGGCCACCCCGCAGACCTCCAGGTGAACCAGGTTCCAAACAGGAACCAGGAATGGGCATCCTTGATTTGGGGACGGTAGAGTCCAAGGCTTGGCCAGCTACTATGGGCAAGGTGCAAGAAAAATAAAATCCCCACTAGACGAGCTATCCGATTCTAATAAATATCTGAGAACTCGAAGTCAAGACCCTTTAAGCATTTTAGGCCTCTCCATCCTAAGAATTTCCCCCAAATAGTTACCTCCTTAACCATATTCCCGGCAAGATGGGAGAAACAACCAGACATAAAAAGCACCACTTACTAGCCTATGGCTAAGCGCATAAGGGCGCCTTCCCCAACTAATGTGGATTGCACAAAATCAGAGTTCTTTTTTTTTTCTAACGATGTATTTATTTATTTATTTGAGAGAGAGAATGAGATAGAGAGAGCATGAGAGGTGGGGAGGGTGAGAGGGAGAAGCAGACTCCCTGCCGAGCAGGGAGCCCGATGCGGGACTCGATCCCGGGACTCCAGGATCATGACCTGAGCCGAAGGCAGTCGCTCAACCAACTGAGCCACCCAGGCGCCCCAAAATCAGAGTTCTAATAAAAGAACTCAAGCAGTGACTTGAGGTCTGAAGAAAAACATACAGGATGAAGCTGATGCTCAGATACCCCATGGTGGTGGACAGGTGTAGGGAATAAAGCATAGGGCAATCATAGTCACTGTGGCTGTCCCCTGTAGTCCCTCTTCTCCTTCTGACCCCCTTACTCTGTAATTCCTGGAAAGTCATGGAGCCTTTGATGCTTCTATCTCGAGAGGAGGAATTGTCACTTTGCATTCTAACTTTCTTCAAGGAACTCAGACTGGGATCTTGTTACCTCTTGTGTTCCTCCTACTGTCCCCCAGGATGACACCCTGCCCCAGGGACAGATTATACATACCACCAGTGGTCCCCAGTATAGGAATTTGTACTGTAGGAACCGAGGGTCACTGTCCTTTTCCACTTACAGAACAAAAAATTGTTCTTTGCAAGAAATTACCTGACTTGTCTTATGGGGTGGTGCTGGCCCAGCACCTGCCTGTCTCTTGAAACACTCACTCTTAGACTCTGAGCTCCAGGGACAGCAATATTCGCCATCCCATCCTGAGGCATCCAACCACACACACCTAGGAGAGGAGCCCTCAGGGTCTGACCCAGGTCAGAGGCCCCTCTGCAATGAAACCTGGGGATGACAGACCCAATTCTGTCTGTGAGGTCTTCACGGGGTCCTGGAGACCCGTGATGACCCAAGTTAGCTCAGAGCAAAGTATGGAGCCCAGAAAAAAATCTGCTTATATGCAGTGAGTGTCACAGGGACTAAAACACTCGCTGACACAGATGGGCTTGAGCTAAGGAATCACTTCAGGGTTGCTAAAGTCATTTTGGCCTGACCTGTCAGGTTGTCGTGTGGCCGAGTTCTTGTTTTTATCATCACCAAAAAGGTGCATGGTTTATTACCCTTGCCCTTGATATCCTAGTGCCTTGGCTAATGGAGAGCCTTACGGTTGTAAGGCTTGAGCCACATCTTCTCAGCTGAGTTCCTCAAGGGTCTTGGTTGCAGGCGGAGCATTACCTCCATGGTACAGATGAGGAAATGTGCCCACAGCCACAACACAGTGACTCCCAGTATAGGGACCTGCCCCTTTTCCACACTGGCTCTTAGGAACTATACTCCCGGGCATCTCCAGAGAGTGATGATAAACCAATCCTGCCACACATGGCTGAGTTCTGCATTGTAGGATAAGGAAAAAGCATGGGGGAGAGTTGGGGAGGACAGGCAGAATCTATAAGTAAATTAAAGTCAGAATATCCAAGCGCTTTAGACTCATATTGGTGAGTTATTTCTACTTAGTGTGGATCCAGGCTTAAACTAAAGGAAAATAAAAATAACGTTGACAGCCATTTCCTTGCTTTCTTTCTCCACCCAAGAGGCACCAGTGGTTAACAGTATGGTGGCAACAAGTGGGTCAAAGGTCAGCCCCTCAGCCAGCACTGGTTTCCATGGAGACGGGGGCTATTCATCCAGCACACAGAGCCTCTTCACAGTCACTTACACACAATTGAGCTATTACTGAGAGCCCAGGAGAGCGGTGTCTGGAGCAAGTGCACTAGACAGGGCAGGGTTTAATGGAGCTGATTAAATGGTCGTTGGGGAATTATTCCAGAGCAGGATTTGGGAATGCCCTTCAGAAACAAGTTAAATCCCCAGGTCTCATCCCATTCCCAACACTCCTCCCTTGTACTAGAATAATGCCAGTGTCTACACACTCTGGCTCACCTCACCCTTCTTCCCACATGTCCAAAGTTGAGAGGATCAACCCTCGTTCTGAGATTCTTGGACCTTTGGCATCCATATCATTTGCTCAGCACTGCGGTGCATTTGTGACTTAAAAAGATACCAACCCCAAAACAAAGAATGAAAATTTAAGCAGACGATCTATTTCAGGTATAAAATAAATTCCAGTGGATGGTGAATGTGGTTTAAAACCAGTACTTCTTAGAGATGAGAGATTCTTTGGCATTTGTTTGGGAATACTTGCAATCTCTCTTTCTCTCTCTCTCTCTTTTTTTTTTTGAAAGAATGGGCGCATTCCTTCCAAAGTTGCATTGCCATCTGTAATTGATCAGACATTCTACCAAAATTCCTGGAGCCTTTAAAATCAGGGTAGAACATGAGAGGTAAAAAGTAAAAATCAGTAGAAAAGCAAAAAGTCTTATTAAAAGATTATTCTCTCACATAAAAACTTCAGGTGAATGTTTATACATAACCACCCCAAAATGGAAAGAATCCAAATGTCCTTCAACAGGTGAATTGATGTGCAAACACTGGCTCATCCAATACAACGGAATTACTAATGAGTAATGAACAGGAGCTACTGATGTAAGCAGCAACATGAATGCACCTCAGATACATTTTATTTATTTATTTTTTAAAGATTTTATCTGGGGCACCTGGGTGGCTCAGTCGATAAGCGATAAGCGTCTGCCTTCGGCTCAGGTCATGATCCCAGGATCCTGGGATCGAGTCCCGCATTGGGCTCCCTGCTCTGCTGAGCAGGAAGCCTGCTTCTCCCTCTTCCACTCCCCCTGCTTGTGTTCCCTCTCTCGCTGTCTCTCTCTCTGTCAAATAAATATATAAAATCTTTTAAAAAAAAGATTTTATATATTTATTTGAGAGTGTGTGTGTGTGTGTGTGTGTGTGTGTGTGTGTGTGTGCATGGAGGGGGGAGGGGGAGAGAGAGAGAGTCTCAAGCAGACTCACCACTGAGCACGGAGTGGGGCTCTATCTCACAACCCTGAGACAAAGTCAAAAGTCAGACACTTAACTGATTGAGCCACCCAGGTGCCACTCAAATACATTTTACTATGTGAATAAAGCCAGATTCAAAAGGCTACACATTGTATGAATCCACTTACATGTCATTCTGGAAAAGGCAAAACTAGAGAGTCAGAGATAAGACCAGTGGTTGCCAGAGTTTGAGACTAACTGTAGGGAAGGTGCTGACTAGGCGGGGATGCCAAAGGGGACTTGGGGGTGGAGTGCAATTGTTCTAGATCGTAAATGTGGTGGTACAATTTGTTAAAACCTATAGAAATGTATTATTCCACAAAGAGTGAATTTTATGGTATGTAAAAAAAAGGGGGGGTGTCTAAATTTAGTCCTCTAGGCAGCAGGCAAGAAAAGAGTGTGCTGACTCTACAGGCCAGGATAAAATAATGAATCTGCTTAGTTCCCCTAAATTATACCTGCCAAGCTGTAAGCACAGCCCACTCTTTTAAATCTCTGTTGTTGTGATCTCTAACCAGGTTGAGGTAAAGATGAAAAATTTAAGAAATGAAGCACTGGATGGATGATGACAAGTATTCTAATGACACCGACAACTGGGTGGGGAACATCAATATTTATATTTTTGGAGACGTTGTTCTTTGTGAGTATAAAAACAGAGGAAAAAAATAGTGGAGATGTTCCTTAATGAGTAGGAGAGAAAATAGTGGCAAGAAGGCTGAAAAGATAGCAGTTATGATCAAGTGGGTTCATGACCATACATTGAACAGGAATGAACAAATTCAAGGTCTTCATGCAAAGGGTGAATGCAACCTCACAGAGGCCATCCAGACCTGGAGGCAGAGACCTACAGATGTCCACGCATATCCTCCCTGGAATGACAGCTTCACCAGGACACTCACATCACTCCTGTGGCCCATGTCCACAGCAATATGGTGCCCACAGGAGGTACGCAGTCAGTACTGATTGAGTAACAAATACGTGAAGGCAGAAGCTCAGGAGAAAATCTGATTCAAGAGAAATGGTGAAGAATTACATGGAAGATTTATACATATCATTTGGTCAAGCTCAGTATTCTGAAGCGTTCTGAGATTACAAAACCAACTTACAACAAACAACTTACAAAACCAACACATAAAGCAAAAAACAAAAACAAAATAGCCTCAAAACAAAAGAGGGCAGCCAGAAGGAATGGCACGGGAGCCTTAATTCTCCAGCTCTGAGCTGCTCAGCCGAGGCATGTGGACCATGTTGGCTGCTGCTCTAGGAGGCTCCCTGGCTGACTCTGGAGAGAACACAATGAGGACACCAAAGAATGTCAACAGGGTGACAATGACAGATGATAGCTAACTTTCCTATTGTTTTTCAATGTCCAGGCACTGTTCTAAGTACTGGGCTAATAGTAACTCACTTAACCCTCCTCACAACCACCACCACAGGGGGGCTATCGGAATATCACTGTACACATGAGAAAACAGGCACAGGGAAGCTATCTGACTAACTCAGGGTAGGGTCTGAACCTTTCCTGACCTGACGGTCTGCACACATAACCCCTACGCTATTATGGGAAAATGGGGCAAACCCATGAAGACAACAGTTAACAGAGATGAAGTACTACAACCACAGACATCCTACCACTGAGGGTGTGGACGCGAGACACGACTGAACTGACAGCTACATGTGACAATAACGCTGGGGGGGCAGGGGGGGTTCAATTCTGCTCCACGGGTGCCTGAAACAGGAAGCTCCTTCAATGGCTGACATCCTCCAATGGTGCCCCAGGGAATGGTGTTCTGCTCTTGGACACACCCCCTTCCAGGAGGTCCAGACTGGAGCAGCAGGCTGAGGACATTCAAAACTATGTTGTCTAGAGACGTTCCGTGTGATGAGAAGACAATAGGAGAAGGCTGTCTTCTGAAGAGTGAAAGGCACTCTTCACACTCTTCACGTGGATGAGGAGGAATTCAATTTGCTCTAGGCTGCCCCCATCACTGCAGGTGTCCAGGCAGAGGCCAGACAACAAATTGTTGGACCAGATAGCCCTGTGATCTCAGCCAGTGATTAATTATTCTCAGATGCGAAGTGATTCTCAGGTCTCCAAGAGCAATTTAGGAATGGAAAAACCCACTTCCAACTCAAAGAAGAAATACAAACAAGGCTGCTGGGAGGAAGTATCAGCCAGCCGAGAAGAGATGCTCTTTATCCTAACAGACCTGATTTCCTTAGGGCACTGACCAGTTATCAGCAAGAGCTGTTCCTTCGAGCTAGCTTAGCAACTTTGTCCATCAACAAGATTCCTGCAGAGTTTCAAAGTATTTTCAATGTACCCTATAATGTTTCTGGGAACATTTATATGTTCTTCCCCCCTGAAGAGAGCATTAATCCTGAGGGAACTGACATTTCAAAAGTCAAGGGATCTATCCAAGCTTAGACTACGTTTTGGACCGCTTAAGACATGTGTTCCTTTACCACAAACTAACAGCTAATTAAAAGACTATAATCCACCCATCCCCTCAGGCTTTGCCTCTGGCAACACAATCAGGCCAACTGTACACCGTGTAGGGCCAAGGAAAAACAGTGAAAACTTGAAGCTATTCCTTCTTTTTTTTTTTTTTTTTTTTTTTTAAGGACTAGTAATCCTATTGACTCTGCACCACAAAAATGAAGAGTGCCGTAAAATGGAGTGCGGAGGAAATGGGTACTCTATGGTAGCCCCAGGTGTAAACTGGTTCAGCCCATTGCAAGGAAATTTGGCAATGAAGAGCTTTTAAAATGTTCCTTAGTGGGCGCCTGGGTGGCTCAGTTGGTTAAGCCAACTGCCTTCGGCTCAGGTCATGATCCTGGAGTCCCGGGATCGAGTCCCGCATCGGGCTCCCTGCTCAGCAGGGAGTCTGCTTCTCCCTCTGACCCTCTTCCCTCTCATGCTCTCTATCTCTCATTCTCTCTCTCTCAAATAAACAAAATCTTAAAATAAAATGTTCCTTAGTGAGCCCATGTCTGGGAATCTACTCTATGGTAATAATCTTAAACTCAGAAAAAGCTTTGTACATAATAGATAGATACTATTATTTGTGAGAGTGAAGTACCAGAAAAACCCGAATTTCTAAAAATAGGGGAGTGGTTAAGTGTGTCAACTGAAGATAACACCTACGGTAGAATGTTACTGTAACATTCTGATGTTTAAAAAGAAAGAAGTACGAAACTTACACACCACAAGAAAGGTCTGCCAGAAATTGGACCAATATATTTGAATGGTTGTGTTTGGGCGACAGGATTATTAAGTGACATTAAAAAAAAGGGGGGGGTGTGCCTGGATGGCACAGTTGGTTAAGCATCCAACACTTGGTTTCAGCTCAGGTCGTGATCTCAGGGTCATGGGATCGAGCCCCGAGTAGGGCTCTGGGCTCAGTGTAGAGTCTGCTTGAGACTCTCTCTCTCCCTCTGCCCCTCTCCCCACACTCTCTCTTTTTCTAAAATAAATAAATCTTAAAAAAAGAAAAAAAGAAAACTTCCCTCGATCTCCAAGTTTTCTTTAATACACAGGTCTCTCCCTCCCTTTCTCTCTTCCAATAGCTCAATGAACACAAGGGAATATTCTCCCTGATTGTGCTTCTCCCAGGTCTGGGATGAATCTTCCCTCTCCTTTCAAGAATGTACAGCCCCACATAAACATACATGTATGCAGACGTTCACATCGTTCTGTTTCTTTCTTTCTTCTACCAAACTGGGATTGTATCACACTTTTTCAAGAGCTCCTCAGTTTCCTTTAAAACAAAGGCCCTAATTTCTAAGAACTCTGTTACCTCGGCAGACCATATTTCAACATCTCCTTCCTTGCTTCCTCTGCCTAAATTCAAACCATGAGGAATTCCTTGGGGACCCCAAGTCAAGTTGCATACCTTAAAGGGAGCCCAGACCCACTCTTCCCTCCCTTCCTTCAAGGCTGCCTGTCCTAGGGGCCAGGCTATGTTCCACACCTGCATAGGCTGCCTTCCCCAGCATCATGTCCTCACCCATAACTGGACAGTAACTAATCTCCCTCACTTGAAATGCAGTCCCGCCAGGCTGGGGACCTGATCTTGTTTTATATCTCAGTCCCTAAGACATTCCCAGACACCTAGGAACTGCTCAATGATTACTGAATAAAAAACAAATATCCAAACACCATCAAATTGTTTATGACTGATTCTAAACCAATCAAGTATCTATTGAGAAACTTCTCAATGAAGACAAATTCCAAGAACCCAAAACCTTATAATGAGGATGGGAAATAAGATATAGCTGCACTGAAAGATGTGGCAAACACCAGTGGCACCTGTCAAAATGGTAGCAATAAGGACTAGGAGGAAAGTTTTTCCTAAAGCTAAGTGTATACAACGTGAAGGACTGACCTGTACTGCTGGGTGAATTCATTTTCTCAGATGTTCTTCTCAAAACGAAATTATGGAGATAGTAGAGGGTAGTTTTTTCTATTAATATCTTTACATAGTAAAATTACAAGCTGGTATCATTCTGCCAATACCTCTCCTTCCCCAAGTTTTCTGAAATTTGAATGGTCCAAGAGACCCAGAAGTGGGGTCCAGGTGGCCAATGACCTTATTAGTTTATGGGAGGAACAGATCCCCAATGCCAAAGGGAGACACTCTTTGAGTTGAGCCCTAGGGGTGGGTTTGATTTTGTAAGCAGAGAGGAGATAAAACCAGTAATGAAAGCTGAAAGTATACCGGCATAGGGCCAAGAGGAATCCAAAGATGTTCAGGAGGCAAGTTTTTGTAGTTAGCTCTTATAAGGCAGGTGCTAGAAAAACAGTAAAACCGCTTAGGAGAGAAAATTCAGCACTAACTTACTCCGGAGACAAATGCTTGTCTTGTTCCAGGCACTTTTTGCACATTTTCCTCCCCACATCCACCCATCTCAAAGCCCCCATCTTTCAGAGGACACCAGGCATTCATTTCAGGGTAAGAAAGTGGCAGAGGTGGTATCTGAACCCAAGTCCACTTTCTGCTCACCACCTGAGATGTGAGAGCCTGTGTTCATTCAACAGTCTGTGTGGATGCTTTGGAGGTTCGCCGGCAGGTCAGAGATTCGAAGAAAGTGGTGCAGCGGTAGGTTTAAAAACAATGGAGATAAGGAGAAAAGGGAAGAGCCAGAGTTGGTTCTGATTGGAGGAGGGCTAAGGAGAATCAACAGGACCTGGGGCCCGAATGACGATTATGGAACATGAGGGAAAGAGGAACTGAAGACACGGATTTTGGATGATCAGAATGGGAACTGAGGTAGAATAGAGAAGTTGGGAAGACAAACTCTCAGAGTCGTAGATTTCCACCAAAATCTGTAAGTGGCGCTAACATGAAGAAGGGCAGTGGAGCACAGAGGTTAAGAATCCTGACTCCGGGTCGGCCTGGCTTCAAATCCTGCCCTTGCCACTTACGAACAGGCAACCTTAGGAAAGTAATTGATCTGTGCTTCGGTCAAATCAGGTGTCAGAGATACACCAGCACACACCTTGAAGGAGGTTGCTTTGAGGACTAAAAGCTATATTCACTGTAAAGATTTAGAATGTGCAAGCCACGCAGGGTTAAACTGCAGTCTGCCATATCTCGATGTCAATGGTCATCCCTGTGTACCTTTCCTCGGGCTTGGTTTCCTTCTTCTCCCTCCTTACTATTCTCAGCACACCTACATCCAGTTAAGAGCTGGGCAAGCCCACATCCTCACATCTGCTTCTTGGAGACCCTCCTGCAGCTCTCCTGACCAGGCCGACCCTTCTCCCCTCTCCCTCCCCGTTGGCTGGTCCTGAGGGGTCATGTTCAAATACTCAACTATCCGGCAAGCACTTCAACCCCTATCTTGGATTCTTCCAGGTGAATTTAAAACTTTTTATTTGGGTAACTTTCAAACATATACAAAAGCAAAGAATTCAGTGAGCCCAGTTAAACCAACACTCATGTTCCATGGCTAGCTCATGGCCAACCCTGGGTCATCCATCCCCCATCCATCCCCCGCTTCCTGCGGACCCCACTCTGCCCTCCAAACTATAGGATATCATTTCACTGGTGAGTGTGTATCTCTAGAAGACAGAAAATTTTAAAAATTCCTTAAGATGATTATCATGTTTTAAAAGATTTATCAATAATTCTCTAATTAATGAAATATCTAGCTATGCTTTTAGACTGTCCTGACTGTCCTATAAATTATTTTTTCCCCTACAGTTTGTTTATTTCAATCAGGATCCATATATGGTCCATGCATCGCAATAGCTCAAGGACAGCTCTTTTTTATAAATTTATTTTTTTTTAAATTTTATTTATTTATTCACGAGAGACGGGGCGGGGGGAAGAGAAGCAGAGGGAGAAGCAGGCTCCCAAGGAGCAGGGAGCCCGACGCGGGACTCGATCCCAGGACCCTGGGATCATGACCTGAGCCAAAGGCAGACGCTTAACCATCTGAGCCACCCAGGCGGCCAGCTCTTTTTTTTTTTAAACTTTAATCTTTTTTAGACCTTTAATCCTTGGGGGGGGGGGGTCCTCTCACTTGCCCTTTCTTTCCTTCTCTCCCTCTGTATCATCTCTAGAAGAAACCAGGATATTGGTTCTATAGTTTTCTGCAGTCTGAACTTTGCTATACATACCTTCATGTTGTCATTTAACACGTTTCTCTGAACCATGTATTTCTTATCAACTAATAATTAGACTTAGCTTGATCAAATTCAGGTGGACTGTTATTTTAGTTTATTTGGGGGAGAAGAAACAGGACTATTTCTTCTTGATTTATTAGCTGGGAAACTTCTGTAAAGAAAAACTTTCCAGACTACTATTTGGTGGTCCAGTGACAGCACATAACACCGGCAAGACAAATGTCTGATCTTTTCCCCCTATTTAACAGTTTTTAAATAATGATTTAGCTCCCTGTTGTCCCCCAAAAGAGAACAGCGTTGCTGTTCATTTGGTTGGATTTTTTGTTTTTGTTTTTGTTTTTTGAGAGTCATTGTGAACTTAAGGGTTTAAATAAATACGATGTTATGGATGCTCAAATTATTTCATCTTTGTCTCCTTAGGTTGGCTCCTGGGTCTTTTTGACTTAGCAGTCCTAGTATGTGAATCCCTCACAGTGGACCAGGAGACCCGAGTCTCTAGGGGTCTTAGACAGCTTTCACACCTTCTTATCTAACAGTACGTTCTGGGTTCATCTTGTACAACAAATCAACTCTTTCTCCTCGGGACCCCATTTTAAGGGAGAAATGATATTAAGTGAACAGAATCTGAGCACTAGAGTTGCTCACTGCTGCTGAGATAATTGTTCCTAGGCCTCTTCAGTGGACAGAGTTAGGAAAGATATTTTCTATTTATATATACATAGATATATATATGAAAATGAGTTTTGGTCTTTCCAAATGAAATTGGTCTTTCCAATTTGCATTCAGGACTCAGATCTTTTCATAGCCTCCTTGATCTTTCATCTGTACCTCCTTTCCTCCACACTGAAAATTCTTGTTCTCAGTAACACCAACATGATTACTCAATTTACTCCTTACACAATACATACAGGACACAAAGGACAGATTAACAACACCAACACCATCATCACCAACATGGTTAATGAAAACATTGTAAGATTTTTGCTTCTTGGCACTTCTTTTGGTCCTTATTTTATATCCACTAGAGACAGACAAATAATTGTGTTTGTATAACTGGGTTCTGCCTAGGTCTGCTGATTTCCAGTCTGGCTCTGTCCTTGGGACTTAAGCCTGCCCAGCTTTCAGTTGGAGGTGTGACATCCTGCCTACTCTTTGCCAACTCTACCCCAGAAGCTGGACCCAGTGCAAATCAGAGAAGCCCAAACCACAGCAGAAATCTGACTTTAGTGTTTGCTGCTCTAGGAACTCCATGCACTCAGACAGGCTTAGATCTGGGTTGGGATGAAGCCAGAATGGGCCTTGCCCTTTTGACATTGATTTGGGTGGAAGGCAGTTCCCCACGGGGGCCAGGTCTAAAGCTGACTAGTCTCCTTGCAGTCCTGTTTACTCCCATCTGGCTCTGGGAACCAGTGAAAGCCCAGCACGCTGTGAAATAAGAATCAAGTGGGCATCTGACAGGTGTCTATCAGAAAGAAATATTTATTCAGAGAAGTATCTATTCAAATATCTAAACACATCTGCCCATTTTTTTAAAAAAATATTTTATTTATTTATTTGACAGAGAGAGATAGTAAGAGCAGGAACACAAGCAGGGGAGGGAGAAGGAGAAGCAGGCTTCCCGCTGAGCAGGGAGCCCGATGCGGGGCTCGATCCCAGGACCCTGGGACCATGACCTGAGCCGAAGGCAGATGCTTAACCACTGAGCCACCCAGGCGCCCGACATCTGCCCATTTTTAAATTGGATTTTTTTTTTTTTGCTATTGAGTTGTAGGAGTTATCACATATATGATTTGCAAATATTTTCTCCCATTCAGTAAGTTGCCTTTTCATCTTGTTGGTTTCTTTTGCAGTGTTGAAGCTTTTTAGTAGTATGTACTTATTTTTGCTTTTGTTGCTTTTGTTTTGGGGTCAGATTCAAAAAGTCATCACCAAGACCTGTGTCAAAGAGCTTACAGCCTATGTTTTCTTCCAGGAATTTTCTGGTTTCAGGTTTTACATTCAAGTCTTTGATCCAATTTGAGTTAATTTTGGTGTATGGGATAAGATAGTGGTCTAGTTTCATTCTTTGGCATGTGGCTGTCCACTTTTTTGAACACTATTTATCAAAGAGACTGCCCTTTCCCCACTGTAAATTCTTGGATTCACTGTCATAAATTAATTGGCCATATACACATGGTTTGTTTCTGGGCTCTTCTGTTACACTGATCTATGTTTCTGGATTTTTTTTTTAAGATTTTATTCATCTATTTGAGAGAGAGAGAGAGAGAGAACAAGCAGGGGGAGCGGCAGGTGGAGGCTGAGGGAGAAGTAAGCTCCCCACTGAGCAGAGAGCCCAACGCAGGACTCGATCCAAGGGCCCTGGGATCATGACCTGAGCCCAAGGCAGATGCTCAACCGACTGAGGAACCCAAGCGCCTCTATGTTTCTGTTTTTATGCCATACCATACTGCTTAATTATTATAGCTTTCTAATACAGTTTGAAATCAGGGAGCATGATGCCTTCAGATCTTTCTCTTTGTTCTTTCTCAAGATTGCTTTGGCTATTTGGGGTTTATTGTGATTCTATGCAAATTTAAGGATTATTTGTTCTATTTCTAAAATGCCATTGGAATCTTCATAGAAACTGCACTGAATCTGTAGATTACTTTGGGTAGTGTGCACATTTAAAAAATATTGATTCTTCCAATCCATGAGCACAGAATATATTTCCATTTATTTGTGGCTTCTTCAATTTCTTTCATCCATGTCTTGTAGTTTTTAGCAAACAGTTCCTTTCACCTCGTTTAAATTTATTTTTATTCTTAGGTATTTTATGCTTTTTGATGCAATCATATATGAGATTTAAAATTTTTTTTTCTTTCTGATAGTTCATTATTGGTGTATAGAAATGCAGACAGATGTCTGTGTATTGATTTTACTGAATTTGTTTATTAGTTCTAACAGTTTTTTGATGGAATCTTTAGGGTTTTCTATATATAATGTCATTTGTAAACAGTGACGATTTTATTTCTTCCTTTCCAATTTAGATTCCTTTTATTTCTTCAGTCTTGCCTAATTGCTCCGGCTAGAACTTCCAATACTATGTTGAATAAACGTGATGAGAATGGACATTCTTGTCTTGCTCCTGATCTTAGAGGAAACGCTTTCAGCTTTTCACCATTCAGCATAATGTTAGGTGTGGGCTTGTCATATATGGCCTTTATTATGTTGAAGCATGTTCCCCTATACCCAGAGAGGCTTTTTAAAATCAAAAATGGATACTGAATTTTGTCAAATGCTTTTTAACCTTTATTTTGTTAGTGTAGTGTATCACAATGACTGATTTTCCAAATGTTGAACTATCCTTGCATTCCTTGAATAAATCCCCCTTGATCCACAGTGTATGATTCTTTTAATGTATTGTTGAATTTGGTTTGCTAGGATTTTGTTGAGGATTTTGCATCTATGTTCATCAGGAATACTGGCCTGTAATTTTCTTTTCTTGTGGTGGCCCTTGTCTGGTATCAGAGTTTTGGTATCAGTTACCTAACAATAACTTTTAATTTAAGAATGAAACCAACTCATTTACTTACCTCTTTGTGGTTTTAAAAAATATTATTTTTAGTTATGGAACTATCTATTTATTTATGGAACTATCTATCTATAAATAAAACTATACCTAATGCAAAGAAACAAACAAGTAACACTAACATACCCATTACCCATATTAAACAGTGTCACATTTTCCCATATTGATCTTGGAACTCTCACCTGATTTTTTTTTTTTAAAAAGAAATAAAGTGATACTAATACAGCTATAAAGTCCCTAAACTCAGCCATTTCCCCAGAAGCAACTATTGTCCAAACATGCTGGTTAGCATCCCTCTGCATTGTTTTAATACTTTCATTACATATGTATTATCTACAATTTACAGGCTCAATTTGGGTGTTTTCTCCAACTTTTCATTTTGAAAAACTCCAAATTTACAGGAAAGTTGTAGAAATACAATGAAAACCCATCTTTCCTTCAACCAGATTTACCATCATTAACATGTTCCCAAATTTGCCTTAGGTTTACCTCTCTCCCCTACATATGTGTACACACACACACACACACACACACACACACACACACACACACACACACTTTTATTTTGCTGAGCCACTCAAATGTTAATTTGTAGACATCATGACACCTTATCTTCCAATATGCATCACCATGGCTCTCCTAAGCATCAGGACATTCTCCTACATAACCACAATATGATTATCATTCTCTCAGGAATTTTAAACATTCATATAAATGGCACCACAATTTAGGGATGCTTTAGCAACTTGCTTTTTCCAATTAACATTAGACTTTTAGAATTTGTTCATGCTAGTACACATAGGTCTGCTTAATTCCCTGTATTCTACTATATGGCTGTGTTTCCTCATCTACTTATTTTATGTATCGAGGACTACTATGTTCTAGTTTATGCTAATACGTACAATGAACAATGGCTGTTCTTGTTCATGTCTCTTGGGCCACATGGGAGAGATCTGCTGGGTCATAAGATATGTGCATCTTTAATTTTACTACACATTGCCAAATCATTCCTCAAAATATTTATACTAATTTAAGCACCATTTATTAACATATATCCTTGCCGACACCTGCATTCTCATATTTTAATATTTGCCATCTCATTATGGTTTTAATTTGCCTTTCCCTGATCCTGCCTCTTTCTTTAAACAGAAAGCAAAGAACACATTTAACCTTTTCTGAACATCTTATACACCCTCCATTGCAACATACCCTACTGTGTCATTACTCCAGTCTTTCCCTTTGCCTAGATGGTCAGCTGCCACTTAACCTGCAAATGCTCAGGCTGTCTAAGACCCAAGTACTGTTCCTAAATCAAGTCAGTAAACCCTAGGTAAAGGTTCAGGGACCTCTCCTATAGATAAAAGAGCAGGAACTATAGTAAAGGACAATATGACCAGTTTTTCAGTGAGACTAAACACTTCTCAGTTCTTGATTATACAATAGATGTTTAATCCACTAGAAGTGTAATATTTAGATGAGTAGCATAAACTCTCAACTCTGAGAATTAGCAAAAAATGGACAAGTCAGAGGTCAGAGATCTCATCACCTCCCCTCAACAGAAAGGTGTATAGCCTCACAGTCTGAGGCGGTCAAATGCAGGTAACACAGACTGGCCTCATTTCAATTACTCAGGAGGGGGAGGGGCAGAAAGGAGAGGTGGGTGGAGGTGTGTGATGATGGGAAATACACCCAGCTAGGAAGTAAGACCAGGCTGTTGGCTCCAGCTCATTCTCCTAGTCTGTAAAAGAAGATAAACTAGATGGCTTCAAGTTTTTGTTCTTTCAACTCAAACATTTAATGGTTTTACAATACCATAAGAGCCAGGGAAAAATTCATTTCACTTCAGCCCTCCACAAAACTGGGGTTCATAAAACAGATCCTGAGTCATCGAAAACAAAACAAAATGCAACAGAAAAGATTCTCTCTTCATTCTTTAAGAAGTTAGAAAAGTGTAGGATGCATTTTGGAATATTTTCACCAAAATGGTTAAAGTTTAAAGTTTAGCATTTTGACGAGGGAGCATTTATTGTTTGGAAAACCAGATGTCTTTTTCTCGTTTTTTTTTTTTTTAAGATTTTATTTATTAGAGAGAGAGAGAGAGAGCATGAGAAGGGGCAGAGGGAGAAACAGACTCCCTGCTGAGCAGGGAGCCCGATGAAGGGCTGAATTCCAGGACCCCGAGATCATGACCTGAAACACTTAACCGACTGAGTCACCCAGGCGCACCTGGAAAACCAAATTTCTTAAGGGATAAAAGACATATACATGAAAATTGTACATACAATGAACACCTCTCAGGTACTCTTATAGGCATGGGAGAGAAGAACACTATTTTTGATCCCAAAGAATTCATTATCTAATGGAGGAGGCAAACAAGAAAACAACAGTTTTAATATAAACTGGTGCTAATAATTAATGTTAGTATAGGGTATTGGGGGGAAAAGGTACAGAAGTCAATCATGGGCAAGGAATTTCTAAATCAATGGTGGGTTCCAAGAAGAAAAGATGCCAACAGAACCCTGAGAATCAGTGGTGAGCACACTGGCACAGACTGGTAAGGGGTGGAACATTGTAAGTCCCCATGGCTTCAGAGATTGGTGCTCACTGGAACAAGCTGGGACACAATGCCAAGAAGCTATGAAGCTCTGACACCAGTCAGGACATCAAAGGTGAACAGAAAGAGGCTTCTGTACTTCAGACACATGCACTTTATTTTTTTTTAAAGATTTTATTTATTTATTTGATAGAGAGAGAATGAGAGATAGAGAGCACAAGAGGGAAGAGGGTCAGAGGGAGAAGCAGACTCCCCGCCGAGCAGGGATCACGATGCGGGACTCGATCCCGGGACTCCAGGATAATGACCTGAGCCGAAGGCAGTCCCTTAACTAACTGAGCCACCCAGGCGCCCCCAGACACATGCACTTTGAATGAGGATCTTGGAGATTAAGGGTGTAGAACACCTTACCTTTCCTCTCCTGTGAACAATTAGTTATGTGAAGATTAAATATCTGGCTAACACAGCAGGTTAAGTTTTTTCAGGTGAAAGTCAGTATAATTTGCCTGGTTTGTTTCAATCCTACCGATTTTGTAATGATCAAGAATACTAAGTTCAATGGTTGATTTGGTCAAGTTTCTGATGAACACTCAGGCTGAGTGAAAATGCCCATAATGCAGAAGTATGTTCTCTGTTGAAGAAGTTAGTATCTAGACACAGTAAAGGCAGGAAGTTTCTACACCGTAAGTCATGCTCAACACACATGAAATTCACCTTTTTTTTTTCTTTTTTAAAGATTTTATTTATTCATGAGACACAGAGAGAGAGAGAGGGAGGCAGAGGGAGAAACAGGCTCCCCACGGAGAAGGGAGCCCAATGTGGTGGGGACTCAATCCCAGGACCCTGGGATCACGACCTAAGTCGAAGGCAGATGCTTAACCAACTGAGCCACCCAGCTGACCCTGCAATTCACCTTCTGAATGGAAGATGGTTAGCCTCTGAAAACTCCTGGTCAATCACCAGCATTCTAGCGACAATGGGGTCATGAAAAGGAAGACATCTCTTTCTCCCCTCCCCAGAGAGCTTCCAGCCACTGGGCAGAGGGAAGGAAGGCTAGTTAGCCCAGACGACTACAGGAGCCAGTGTCTGGTGTTCTCTTGCAAGGCATGGCTGGAACACCTCCTCCCCAGGACCTCCGCTCATGCCTCCAGGCTTGAGTATTCCTTTTTCAGGTACTCCAGGTAAGGTTCCACTCTGTTTTGCCAGCCACTTGTCACATGTATTGTAAAGCCTGGTTTTCCTGTTTGTTCCCCTACATGTTAAGCTTCCAAGGGCCAGGACCCTATCATATTCTACTTGGTAACCACAGAAGGTGTTCAGTAATTGTTAAATGGATGGACGGATGCGTGCACACCAGGCATTCTTCCAAGGCAGGCCAGCAGGGAGGAAGGGGGTTGGTAATGTTGGCCTGATTGATTTCACAACATGTACGCATTCTAGAAGCAAAAAGCAAGCATGGAAAATGTGGATTGGTGATGTTTGTTTTGTTTTGCTTTGTTTTGTTTTAAGGCAAAATGAAGAGGGTAGGATGAACTGAGTGAACATCACTAACCACTCACTGAAAGTTGTTTGGACTCCATCATTTGGGAAAACTCCGAGCACAGCGGGGTGCGAAGTTCCTCAGATGTCAAGAGGGGTGTCGGGGCTTCGCAGGCAACGGAAATGGGCAAATTGCATTTCACACAGTTACATACCTTCTCATCAGATCCCCACTTATTATTTCCGCACCAGTCCAGTAATTCAGGGGCGGGCGTGGGAGTAGATAAAAGGTGCCTGGAGCCAGGGTGAGAAGAAGGATGGGCAGAGAGGGCCCAAACTTGCCCACACCCTGTGAGCTTCCTTTCATCCCTTTTGAATAAAATCTGCATTCCTTTTCTCGGAGAAGGGCAGCCCTGCTCCCCACCTAACGGCCCTGAATGTGGTGGACTTGGTGCCCCCCAAGCCAAGCTCCGCAAGGCAGCTGAACCCAGGCCAGCGTTAGCACTGAGGAGAAAGGGAGATTGTCCCCCTGGCCCAGCTCAAACATTTCATTCTCTTCCTAGGCCTCAAAACCCTAATTTGACCACAAAAACCTGGCCTCTGGTGTTTCTGTTATGAGTATCGGATTCCTTCGGCTGAACTTGGCTGTTCACTGCCTGAACAAATTACATTAACAATACAGAGAAATGTATACAGGGCCTTAAAAACACTGCTGAGCAGGGACCAAAACAAAGACGGTGGTGTCCTAGCAACAAACCTCACCCCCCAGCAGCCTCGGGCCCTGCCAGGGATTGTAAGCCATTGAGCTCCTCTCTTCTCTGCAAACAATTAGGGACAGAGAAGTCACAATTAGAGATGGGATTTACAGCCAGAGGAGCAATCTATAAATCACGGAGCTCCCACCCCCAGCCATTCCCAGCCAGATAATCAGAGCCAGATGTTTGCCACAGCTGCTTCAACGTGGGTACACTGTTGTCCAACTCAACCGACCATGCTCCTGCTCGGAGAACCGGCAGAGGCTCCAGCCAAAGAATCCTGCCAAGCCAGAGGGGGGCCTCTGCACCCTGGAGCAGGCCCAACGGCAGGAAAAGTTGGGTCATGCAGGAAGTGTTGGGTCGAGCGACTGCAGAGGTGCACAAGGCACTCTCGCTGGCGGGCCGCGGGGCTCCCGGCCTTCCCTCCAACCCCGCATCACTCCGTGATGCAGGCAACAATGACAGTGAGCAGCAGTGACAATGACAATCTGATCACCTGTGAAGTACTAAGCACTGAACTGTGTACTTTACAGCTACTCCCTCGCAGAAGAGCCCTCAGTTCACAGATGAAGACACGGAGCCTTCCAGAGGGTAACAGTTTTCTAGAAGGTTCCCAGGGCTCCGGAGAGGCAGAGCAGCAAGTTAAAGCTGGGTCAGCTTGACCGTGATGCCCCAATAACCTCACTAAACTGTGCAGAGACCGATTCAGGATGCGGGGCTGGCCGTTTCCAAGTTACTCTCTGGACTGTCAAACTTGGAAAGAGACTTGTTGTTATTTTATCTCTCCATAGGTGGTTGGTGTTTTCAATTTCATGGCTGACCCACAGCAGATTTTTAGAACCTAGGGCCATGACACAGCAAACTCCAAGTGTGGTAAAAGCTAGACTATTCAAATGTCGCCAAGGTGTTTCTCTTCATAGACCACCTTCTGATGCACATGTTTTTCTTCATTTTCCTACTTATGTGAGATAAACATAATGTGCACACATCTTAAATATACAGCTCAAATTATTTTTCGCTATGTATCAATCCATGTAACCACCACCAGATGAAGATATGGAACCTTCCAGGATCCATTTTACAAGGTTCTCACATTTCCCTTTCCCAGGCAACATTCCCCTGCCCCCACGGTAGCCACTGTCCTAAGCTTTATCACCATATAGAATTTTGCTTGTTTCTGAACCAACGGAATCACACATTGTGTCTCTGGTGTCAAACCAGGTCTTTTGTGCAGCTTTGGTGATTCTTGGGGTCAAAGCAAGGTTCCCAGTGTAAAATTCCCGACAATGAAAACCTAAGATAGCGTCCCTAGTTCTGTCTGCTACGTCAGCTTTGAGACTATCCCACGACACTGGTAACTCTTCTTCCCAGAACCCTGTTGGTGGTGTCTAAGACGCCCTGTCTTCAAGGCCTGGACAAGCCCCTGGCCGTTGAGCCTCGAGCACTGTCGGTAACTGAAGCTGGTAGTTACAAGCTGTGTTTACCGCACTTGTCACCCTCCATCCTTTACACACTGACAGCCACCACCTTTCACTCCTCAGGAAGGGCAGCAGGGCATGGAGGATGTGGCTGAGGCCCCCTCCCAGGAGGGGAAGGATTAAATGGTCTAGGATGTCTGGGCTCCAAGGGCTCTCCAGGTTCGGGCTGCTGAGGCAAAGCGCTCCCCAGTCACCCTAGCACTGCCCATCACCCCAGGAGACCCTCAGAGCGGGGAGCACTCCATCAGGGCAAGAGGAGGCCACCCACTCACCAACCCCCCACAGAAGGAGCCCCCTATTGGGTTGGGACTTTCACTGGGAAATCAAGGCAGAAAAGCTAGATTGGGGGTGGGGGCATGCATGAAGCTTCAGTTCAGAGGATAAAAACAGCCAGGACAACAGAGATTCTGAGGAAGGCCGACACCCTAAGGGCTAGGAGGGAGCAGGCTTTGCTCTTCTTTGGCTTTCTCCCCACAGTCTTGACCACCTCCTGAAGCACAGTGATGCTCACCTTAACTCCTTGGCATGGTCCCAATATCACTTCCCAGGGCAGTTATTTTTAGTCGCACTGAGCACCTGTTTGTTTCCATGACTGTTTAAAATTCTAAATCTGTTGCCATATTACGACATAGGACACTTCCAAAGGATCTAATACTATCAGCCGGAAGTGGCAGACCCTTAGGAATTCATACTCTCATCCAAGTATTTATGGCTGACACATAAATACAGTGACCCTACCTTCCAAATAAAACATCGGGGCATGGGATTTCACAAAGGATATTTTTGGAGGTGTCATTTGGATGGAGAAATAGAATCACAGCATATTCTTGATTTGTGGGGATACTGTGGGGATTTGACTGTCTGTGAGGAAGACTGTTCGAAAATTTCAGAACTGGAAATTGAGGGAGATAAAGGCCACTCCCAAATTCAGCATGTGGAAGCCCAAAGCAGTCTCCTATCGAGGCTGCTCGGGTCCCCAAAAGAGCTGGAGTCCATTCCCCACAACCAGCCCCTAAAACCCTCCCTTGCCCCCGGCACACGGGACAACTAGAGATTTCTCCTTTCTCTTTGTTGCCCTCTTCATCTTCTGGGCTACCCTTGGGTCACCCCATTTCCCCCATCTCAGCCTGTGTACCCCCTTTTACCACCGACTTCCAAGACTCCTCCATTCAAACGCAGTCTCTTCTGCTGGGGGACAAGTTCTCTCTTGTTCTAGTCTTAGGGGCGTGGGGTGGGGGGGGATGTTTCTAAAGGCTGGTCGACTTCCTAAGCTTGTAACTGACACGGGAGGGTCTCCTGACCCTTCCCACGACTCTGTCTGGACCCCACAGTGACCCTGACCACAGCCTGCTCAGCAGGTTGGTGCTGCTGTCTCGAGGACTGGGCACGCCCAGACGGTGCATGAGCACATCCTTCCTCAGCGGCTGAAGATCCTGACCTGCACCCGGGCCCAAGCCTATTTGCAGCTCACATGGAAACGTATGAGAAAACGCTCAACAGTAACCAGAAGACTGCATGTGTCTGCCATCCCTGAAGAACCCCACCCTTTCCCAGCTCCCAACATCTAGTCTTGCAGGTCCCTCGGCCCGGTCTTCTCTTCTCCCTCTTATAGATTCAGGCTCTTCAATATACAGATCCTTGGAAAACACCATCAAGACCCCAGGCTCCGATGAGCCTTCCTTCCTTGGAACCACGGGTCAACCATGGGAAGGCTGCCCAGGGCCAGGCAGAGTGTAGTCATATTAACAGTAGCCACGATGGTAATTATCGGGTGTGTCCTAGAAGGTGGACCCTGTGCCTGGCCCTTTCACATGGACTTACCCATTGAACCCTCACAACCGGACTATGTGGGAGGCACCGTCCCTGCCCAGGGGTACAGAGAGGCCAGGTAACTGGCTCAAGGTCATGCCCACTGCTAAGTGGTGGGGCCAGGGTTTGAGCCCAGCTCAGCCCAGACAATGCGGCCCGGACGGAGGGGTGGGCATAGCCCATCAGAGGGGACAGTGCTGACTGTTACCACACAGGAGCTTGAACCCTACATTGGTCCTCGGAGAACCTCTATACCACTTTTTTTTTTTTAAGAGGTGCTGGATTTTTACATGATATTTTTTAACTTTGTAAAATCACCGTTCCAGCCCCAAGCCACATCTGAAAGTAGACTGGAACAGTGAGCACAGGTCACGCCTGCTCTCAAGAGTGCCTCATGCATCTGACCAGGCACTGGTGAGGTCTTATGTGAGAGATTTCCTTCCAGACCTGGAATTAGGATTTAAATGTTTGTGGTTTCAGACAGCCCTTCCTACCTAAATGATAAGCTAATTGGAGGACGGGGAGCAGGTCTTATGAGTCATCATGTTTTGTGAAACCCTTCACAGCCTCATGTCGTCCTGGTAGAACAGGGGAGAGACTTACCTTCGCTGAGACCCTACTGTGTGCCACCACTGTGCTAGACCCTTCCATATACCAGCTCGTTTAATCCTCCGAAGGACCCGCTGAGTCCGGTAATAGCGACCTAGCCTCTTCTTTTTAAACGAATGAAGATGGTCATGTTCGGAGGGGCTTAGCCTCCTGCCTGAAGTCACAGCCTTCAGTGGCAGTACCACGCATGCTCCTGCCAGTTCATGGAACAGAATGTAAAGAACTGTTGATCTGCTTTATCTTGGTGGTTCCAGGCAGGGAAATCAATTCCTCAACTAATTAATGAGGGAACTGTTTATGTTTCAAAGGCTCTCAGAAAATGATAGAGTACTTGGATCCTTGGATAACAAAATTCTCTGAGCTCTCAGGGCCATGTTGGCTGCCTTGAAGCCTGAACAACACTGTGCTAGAAACACAGACTTATTCAGCAATGTTTACCAAATCCCTACTTATGTGTGAGGGTTGTCCTCAAAGTGAAGGAGCAGAGCTGTGTCTGGGAGTAGACCCATCACGCTGTGTGGCAGGGGGCAGTCCTGGGCAGGTGAAGCCTTGTGCGTGGATTCTGCACAAGGCTTCACCCGCACAGGACTGACTGGGGTCTACTCTACTATTCCTGAGCCGTGCCGCCCTTGGGACAGTTTCCTCACTGCTCCACACTTCGGTTTCCCTACTTAAAAATGGGAAGATGAGGATGGTACTCACTGGTAGTCCCTGTCTCCCAGGGCTGGTGTGAGGATTATATTAGTCGAAATACACATTTAGAAAGGTCTGGCACACGGCAAGCACTACAGAAGTGGGGTTATTGTTTAAAACCCCAAGTTGCTGTTCCTTTGTCATCCCCCATGGAAGGGAGAGGTCCTACTAGCCAAGGACAAGGGGTCGGGAACAGCCTGGATGAGCCCAGCCCTCCACATGGTCATCTGATGCTTCCCTCGATGGCTTACTGAAAACTTTTCCTGCCTTGACTATGTCTCATCGTTTATGGTGGGTTTTCACTTGATCCTCCTGGGTTTTCCAGGGAGACATTCTGCAAACAGTGCTTGTTTCCAATCTTTATTGTCTTGACTACTGTACCAATGCAACCCTGCTCTCTCCCTAGCCCTTTGCACTTCTCGTCTATCTTGTCAACATGGCAATGACGCTGAGGCACTGCTAGAGATCGCTGGTGTCAGGGGAAATGTTAGGGTGCCAGCAAGGGACCGCAGCTATGCTAGGCCCAAGGCTTCCCCAGCAGGGCAGACAGTTCCCAGGGGAAGCTGGAATGATGATGGGGACACTCAGCATGTATGGGGAAGGGGCAGACAGGAGAGGAGGCCCAGGAGGCAAGGAAGAGGCAGAGCTGAGGTCACTATAAGGAGCCAGGAATGGTCATATCATGGGGAGTGTCCCCCAGGAGGCCTGACACAGGGCTGGGACTCAAGAAGTACTGGTGGATCAACGTGACCTGTGAAGATCATGTCCTGTCCCCATGGGCACAACCTAGGACAAGCCCTTCCAGATACCCCCTTCTCCAGGATTTTAAGTATATGGAGACCCATATGCTGTCTTTTCTTACCAAGAGACACCCCTATCTCAAATGCAGATCCTTGCAAAGAAGGTAGACGGTTTCCTAATGCATTAAAATTCTAACTGATTTCCCTGTCTGCTCAATTGGACTCCTTGGGAATGTGCATACAGGACATTTTGTGGGGGAAGTCATCTCATAATTTGAAAATGCAGTATTTGCAACAGTAGGTTACTAGGCAAAGGCGTTGTTCCCCATTACCTGGGCCTCCTCCCCAAGTCAGCCCTGAGGCAGTGTCAGTGCGGCACCCTGGGGTAGACAGAGGAAAAGTGCTTTTCAGCAAGCACCCAGGATGATTCTGAAGCAGAGGTCCAGAGACTACACTTTGAGAATCACTGTCCTGATGGTTCTGCAGGTTTGATGCCTCTGAGCATCCTCCCCATAGTTCCCCACTCCCTCCTCTGACCCAAGAAGCCCCTCCAGATATTCAGGGTTCAAGCAGATCCTCCTAGGAGCACAGGCAATGGGCAGATCCCAGGAAAAGAAGCAGGCCGGCCAGCCACCCCTGGCATGGCCGCCCCCACCCCCAAACTATGGGAGACGGAAGGGGCTACAGAATATCCAACTGAGCCCTCCTGTCCCATTCATGTACTCGGACAGCACAAGTGTCAGTGGCTTCATGTGTAACCGTGTCCACAGCGTCGAGCAAAGGAAGGTGAAGCTGCCATCTGGGTTTCGGTGCCCCTGTGGGCCCTACATTAGGGTCTCAAACCACCTTCCTCCTTGGGCTGCTGCCCAGGGATTTACGGCCTTATTCACAATCTAGGCCCTTCCTGCACGGCTCGCCTGTGTCCTCACTGGATGCATACATATTCATCTGTCTCACCTGGAGAAAACTCTCACAACCAGACACTGTGTTTTAATGGGGGTGCTTTTCAGATTAAGAGAAATATTTGGCCCTGTTATTCAATGACTACTGTAAAATTCTATAAAAGATGTGGAGGAAAAAGAAATCAATGACCTGCAAAGCCCAGAATATTCTGAAAAGTAACCTCACTCTTATAAATTTCATATTACCTCCCTAAGTGGGGGGGGGGGGGGATCAGAATTTTATGATCCATCACTTCTTCAAGATAATAAAAAAAAACAGAAGATAAAAAAATGTGGACCATAACATCTCCCCTGCCCCCCTTTCTGGAACTGTCTCTTCCAATAAAAAGGCAGCTCCTACCATTTCAGAGGCTCCCCCTCCACTGGACTGGAGTATTCAGCTCCAGATTTGTGGCTAAAACTAAAACTGCTTGTGTGACAAGATAAACACATACCTAGAAATCACTCTGAAAACAAGGAATGGTAGGAATTTAGCTTTCCTGTGATGAATAAGATATGGCTCACTCCCTCACTTCCTTCAGGTCTCTGCTCAAACCTCACCTCCGTGAGACCTTTGCTGACACCCACATGTAAGGCATCCTGACCTTTACTCTCTATGGGCCTCCCTCTGCTTTATTTTCTTTATCACCACCTGACACACTGTGTGTTTGTTCACTGTCTCTCCCCTCATCCAGAAGGTAAGCAACTGGAGAATGGACATTTTATTCATTGCTACGTGCCCAGTACCTTGAAAGTGCCTGCCATGTCACTGCACTCAAGTAGCTGTTTGGGCAAGGAACCCATCCACCTGCCAATCTGCCCAACAGTCTGCTCATTCACCCAGATATATACCCATTTAGTAAATGCCAACCATGATCGAGATGCCCTGATGGACGTTCTGTAAATGGGAGTAGAGACTAGACATAGTTTTTGCTCCTGGAGAGACAGATACCTGGCAGATATGTGTGCGTTTGAGACAAGGGCCTGAGGGGAACAGGCAGGAGCTATGAGAACAAAAAAAGGTGAGAGCTATGTAAGATTAGGGGAGCAGGGAAGTCCTCCAGAGGAAGTGACACGGAGGCTGAGAGGGGGTTATCCAGATGAAGAATGGGGTGAATGGGAAGCACAAGGGGAGGTCCAAGGTGGGAAGAGCTTGGTGGCTGTGAACAAGTAAGAAAATGGCACAAAAGACAAGGAGTCAGACCACACTTGGTCCTCTATCACCAAGGTGCTGTGCACCTGGCAGGTGGTAACCTGGACCTAAATCACTCAGTGAAGATCAAGCATCAACTCTGCTTACAAGATTTAGAGAAGCAAGGAATAAACAATCCTGAAATGTTTCTTCCCATACCAATTATAAAAGAATATTGAAATTAATTTTAAAATATGGGTTGAAATCCCCCTTTGTTTCTTCATCAATGAGGATGCTTCTTAAATATCTGAGAAAACCTTGGTATGAGGAATCAACGTAACTACAACATTTTTTGGTGATAGAATGCCGTGGCGCTCCTTCACATTGTGGCATTTCTGACTGGAGAGTGGAGTCATTGTTCACAGTCAGGAGATTGGATTTAATGGACACGGTCTTTTTTTTTTTTTTTAATTTTTTTAAAGGATTTTATTTGTTCATTTGAGACACAGAGATACAGAGAAAGAGAAGAGAAAGCGTGAGCAGGGAGAGAGGCAGGGGGAGAGGGAGAAGCAGGCTCCCTGCTGAGTCAGGAGCCCGATGTGGGGCTCGATCCCAGGACCCTGGGATCATGACCTGAGCCGAAGGCAGATGCTTAACCATCTGAGCCACCCAGGCGCCCCTAATGGACATTGTCTTAAAGATAATCTTTAAAAGACTGTGTTTTCTTTTCTGCTAGAACAAAATATCTTATAGAAGTTTGTGTCCTGGGTTTATTTTCTCCTGCTAAAATTAGAATACATGCAACAATTTTAAGTTGCATAAGATAAATGAGGGCCTCCTTAATGAACTATAACCTCCTTGAAGGGAGGCATTATCTCTGGATTCCCAGCACCAAGAACAGTTCTCAGCCCATAAAAGATCCTTTAAAACAAGTTTAATAAGATGAAAGGGCCTCAGTTAGCCAAGATTTTGCTAGTCTGGTTTTGCATAAATCCTGCTCACAATCCAGTACCTGCCACATGCTAGCTGAAGGATTACAGGCTCTGGAACTGACTTTTTCAGAAAATTAAATGCAACAATAACTGATGAAGAGTGACCCACCCAGCAGCCCAGTACTTGGCAGTTAATAAGTGGGTTAATCAGTAAGAGGGATTATTGTTTTGTCCCGAAAAATGCAAGCAAAACCAAGATTGTTCATAGACCTTTTGCATTATTACCTTAATCACCTTCTACCAGAATCTGAACTTGGCACAAAACCACTAATCCACTGACACATTCTGAGGGCACCCAGTCCACATGGCCAAGGAGGACTGCAGAGCCTGTCTGGTCAAAAACAAACACAAAAGGTCTCAGGGATAAAAGGGCCACCAAGGCAAGATCAGTGTTGTGTGGGTAGACAAACAGCCACTCACTAACTCCCCGAACAGCCACTCACTAACTCCCCCGCAAGATGGATGGAATCCCAAAGGAAAAGTCACAGGACCGCCCTGGAGCCATGTAACCTCATATTCCCCCGAGGCCATGCCTGAGCCCTTCCGGGCAGGATACAGGAGACCAACAAGTGAGAGCTAATGTCCCCAAGTGGCTGTACCATCAATTTGGAACAGTCTTTCTTTGTCAATAATAAAAGGTCAGCTGTGAATGACAGACGGACATCATGCCAAGAAAAGAACTGCGGGTCAGTTCGTAGCAACAGGACTCTGCAGAAAGCATCCCACTAGGTGACAGTCCTTATCAATGGCTTATCAATCCCCATGATCCAACTGAGGTAGTGATTTAATTTTTATATAATACCCACTGTTTTAAAAATGCACACGAGTGGAGAAAACCACTTGGAAAACCTTATATGAACAAACTAGAATAAAGGACATGAGCTCACAAACACTCCTGCCTGCCACCCTCAAAGGCTTCTGTGACCTATCGATCCCCCAGAGGGCATGCGCACAACATCCATCGGCACACAAATCCGTCATCTCAAGCCGTGAAATACTCAACCTTTAGTTGGCAAGAGGTCCAACAGAGGTGTGGTACCTCTATGGCAGGAAAATGAAGACTTTTAATACACACCTTACCCGCTGCCTTCAGCTCAAGGCCTGAGCGACAGTCATGTACCCTTCACACGCTGCTAGCGGCAACAGAACACGATGAACTACTCCAGAAAAAAGACTGCCAATTCCTCAAATGTTTAAACACAGACTTCCCGTCTGACCCAGCAGTTCCACTCGTTGGTATGGGCCCAAGAGAACTGAAAATGTGGGTCTATGTTCATACAAAAACTTGTACACAGATGTTCAGAACAACACTGTTCGTAATAGTCAAAAAGTGGGAACACCACACATGTCCATCAACAGATGAGTGGATAAACAAAACATGGTATGTCCATGCAATGGAATATTGCTCAGCTATAAAAAATTACTTAATGCTGATTATTCCTATAATATGGATAAATCTTGAAAAAATGATGCTAAGTGAAAAAAGTCAATCACAAACTGCATAGGGACAAAGAGTAGATTAGTGGTCGCTGGGTTGGAGGAAAAAGGTGAGAGAGAGAGAGGGTGTGCTAGCAGAGAAAAGAGTTTCTTTTTGGGCTGATAAAAACATTCTGGAGCAAGGTGGTGGTGACGGCTGTGTAATTCTGTGAGTGTACTAAAACCACTGGTTCGCTTTCATAAAGAGATGAAGTTAGGGTTAGGTATAGTATGTGAATTATATCTCAATTAAATAAATAGGATGTATATTTAAGCTATGACAGAAAAAGAGGACAGGAAAAATGCTCTGGCCCCGTATTTCTGGGAATAAGGCCTGAAATCTTTACATCCAACTGGTATACCCCAAACGATGGTTCCCAGCCCTGGCTACCCATTAGAATCACCCAGGGAGAACTTTTAAAAACACAGTTGATGCTAACGTGCAGCCAGAACTGAGAACCGCTGCCCTAGAATTTGAGCTTTTAAAAGAGTCCCTGGTGTTGGTTTAGATATCTGTTACTTTATCCTTTCTCATAAACATGAGACGGACAAACTTTTAAATGGCTTGCAGTCTCTGGCTGGTAGAGCTGGAATTTTATTTTATTGTCTCTTCCACATTAAAAAAAAAAAAAAGTTCAGCAGGTTGCCATTTTATAGACCACGAATCTGAAGTACAAAATGGCTAAGACACACACTGAGGTCACGAGAGTGAGTGAGGGTGGGGATCGGATTACAATCTCATCCTTGGGAACCTAGGACTCCGACTTGAACCAGTAGGAACAGCCACTGGGCACGGGTGGCAGGGACAGGAAGGCTGGATGCAGCCTCAGCCTGGGGAAGCTGCAAACTCTCAAGTCCACAGTCTTCACCTTCCAATCTGGTAAAACGGAACCACCCCTCTACCGCGCCCCACCCAGCCTCCCCCAAACAAACCTGTTCTCCTTACAGGGCTGGGCAGAAGAGGTTTATTTCACCGCCTCGTCTCAGGTAAGCTACCCCGAAGTGCTCACTTATCTGGAACACTGCTTATCTGATATTCATGATTTTCCCATAAGCCAGTGAAACCCGCGTCAGGTCTGCATTAGGCTCCATATTCATGTCGGGGTCCTCAAGCTGTTTCCAATTGGCAAAGTCATGGCCAGTGCGTGTTGTTCATTAGTATGTTTGTGGGAGGCTGTCCGGGCCCCCACCCAGCCACTGGCCATGGGAAATTCTTCCCAGATCAGAAGACCCTCCGGGCTCAAGAGCAGAAAGGAGGGAGCTTCCTACACCTCTACCCGGGGTCCCGCTCGCAGCTCCTGCCCTTCTAGCGCGGAACACACACGGCCAGTGCTTGTCTGGGCTCTGACTCTGAGCAGGAACCTCTCAACGACTTTCTGTGCAGTTCCCTGGCTTCTCCATCCCACTCTCCCTCTCTCAGCGGTTTTATAAGTGGAATTCTCATCTGGGTTTCTTCACAATGTCGCCTTTGACTACAAGCTAATAAAACCCCAAACGGGAAATTCAGGAGTAATGACGATGCCACGTGACTACAACCTAAGGTTGTTGGTCACCTAGCTTTGGTCTTCAAGCTTGTACCCCATCTGGGGGCTTCAGTCCCCCCGCCTGCCTTTGTGGCCGTCAAGAGGGTCTTTGTCTTTTCTTACACTGAACGTGGTGGGGCCTGAACCTTTCCGAGGAGGCCCGTCGACAGCCTCACAACACTCCAGGACCCCTGCATGCTACTCCCCACCTCTGCTACCTTGCCCAGTGCTCACGCAAGCGGCCGCCTCTCTGGAGCCCATCCCTGCCCCCTAAAACCTGGCAGGAGTCACAGCGCTGGCCGCCCCGCACACCCAGGAGGCTGGTCAACCCCTCAGCAGGGGAAACTCTCCTGTTATGAGCATGCAAATCCTTGACAGAAAAATCAGGTAAATTAATGAGAAGAACAAAGGTGTTTCCCCGCACCCTGAATTCCCAGGTTGTAGCGGAGAGTTGTCTTACAACAGCCACATCGTATTGTAATTTATTTCTGAGTTTTGTTTTTAATTGCAGAGAACTGGGAAAAATCTTGATTTCCACAGATAAGTGGTGGCAAACGCTGACAGGCTTTCGGGAGACTGCCTTTTGATCTGAGAATAGTCTTTCGTTAAATCAGGGTCTCTTGGCCTTTCTTTCATTATTGCCCCCCTTAAGGAGCCTTGGTAGACATTTTTGCCTAATTGTGCTCTCCCCGCCTCTGTGAAATCTTAATACCATAGATACACTGTGTATCTCTTTAAGTACAGTGACCCTATGGAGGGCCATGCACCACTATCATAGCTAGATATTTTTGTCCCTTGGAGGCAATATACTCTGGTTGCGAATGCATTAGCTCAATTGATCCAAGGCTTGAAATAGTAGTGTAGACTATTTTTGTTTCGGAGTGAAATCATTACAATGATAGCAATACTAGAAACAATGATGGAAAATTCTTCGACAATAATAATTACTTGCTAGACACTGTTCTAAGCATTTTATCTGTACTTATGTAAACTCATACTGCTATTATTATCATTTAAGAGATGAAGAAAAGGAGGCCCAGAGAGGTGAGGTGACTTACCCAAGGCCACACAGGTAGTACATGGTAGAGCTGGGAATCAGGCCTAGGCTCCATACCTGAACCACTAGGCAACAGTGCCCTTCCCACAGTACCAAACAACTGCTTGTTTCTTTATCACAAATATAGAAACCAAACAAGACGCATCCACACCCTGCAATGGAACCACCCATCACGAGACACTTCCACAGAGGGACCCATCACAGGTTATTAAACTGGCCACTGAGCTATGAAGACACCCCAAGCCAGGCCCACCACGAGCATGGGTGAGTATCTGCATAATGGCATGGGAGCAGACTATGCATGCTCGAATATCTAACAAACCTGGGGTGTGGCTACAAACTTCCTAACCAATACTGCACTTACTATAAGAATTCCAAACCAGGGCGCCTGGGTGGCTCAGTTGGTTAAGCGACTGCCTTTGGCTCAGGTCATGATCCTGGAGTCCCGGGATCGAGTCCCACATCAGGCTCCCTGCTCAGCGGGGAGTCTGCTTCTCCCTCTGACCCTCTTCCCTCTCGTGCTCTCTCTCTCAAATAAATAAATAAAATCTTTAAAAAAAAAAAAAGAATTCCAAACCAGATGGAAACAGGCAGGGGACTTATCTGTCCCAATGTGAGCTACCGAAGCAGCTCCAGTCAGTGCATCACTGGTCTCTAGTGTGTTGGAAGGTGGAGTATTTAATCGGACATATTTTATTTTGGTTGCACACTTTTACATAGTGAAAAGAGTATTAAAAAAAAAAAAAATCAAGTCCAACATTTGAGAAACCCCCAAAGCACTGACCATAGCAGAGACTTTGAAATCACCTGCTTGCTCACCGTCCAGGGCTCTGTGGTCTGGCTGAGGGTGCCTGTCTGCACAAGCTGCAGCAGATTCAATCAGCCCCTGCACCCAGCTCCTGCTAGGGCATCCCACCTCTGCCTCCTTTGACCTTCCAGTCCATTCAGCTAGACCCTCGCCTTCCCACCAACCATCCATGGCTGGAACCAGTTCGATCCAAGTCTGGGGCTGGGCCCAGCACACTAGGTATCGGGCTCCCCAGGGGACTCCGACAGGCAAGGGGCCTGTGAGCCACCAGCCTAGCCCCACGGCCTGTCATCCCCACTTTCAGAAGGTGACCCTAACTCTGAGCAAGATCACAGCCGGCTGGTCCAAGCCCCTCATCTGCCCCTGGAAAGATAGGTCACTTTCATGTGTGTTCTTGGGGCCCATCAGTGTGGGAGCAGGGAGTTCTCCTGACTTTCCCAGCTATGTGTGTACTCCTGCTCCTTACTGCTTTCTTCCCATTCATTCATCTCTAACTTACTGCATGCCAGCGACTGGGAAATCAAAACAGACAAATACATCATCGCACAGCGTTTCTAGCAGTTAGGAAGGAAAAAGAACAGGGGGGCCTAATTTAGAGTGGGGGCAGGTGAGTGGAAATTATCTGAGGGGTGAGGGTAACGACATTCCAGGCAGAGCAAACCCCAAGCAGGGAGACCAGAGACGTGGCATTCAGGCACTCTGAAAGCAGGTGGATGAGACCCCAAGATGAGGCACAAGACGAGGAAGAGATCGGAGCTGCCTGTGTGTGTGTGTGTGTGTGTGTGGAGGGGGGTGCTTGCTGCTTCCCCTCTCCATCCAGGGGGGCAGCCGTGAAATCCCTGCAGTTAGGGGTATGGGCCAGGAGGTGGGACTGCCTTACACTTGCTCAGACCTGAAATTAGGAATAATCCTAATTCCTACCCCACATGGGGGTGGCGACTAAGTACATCTGTCCTCTAGAGCAGGGGTTCCTCACTTGGCATGTATACTGATATCACCTGGAGCCTTATAAAGTCCTGATGAGTGGGGCCCACCACCGGGCCCGGCCCCGGCATCCCGAGTTGTCAAAGTGCCCATGGTGATGCCACGGGATGGCATGCCACAGAATGGATGCCACGGTATTGCCACAGCTCCAGCTGCTGCAGGAAACGACTGCACAGAGCAGGGCAGGGCGCCGGGCACGTGGCAGGTGCTCAAAAAAACCCTAAGCTATCACCTACAGTGGTGGCTGCACTCCTTAGACCCCCAGCAACCACTCCCGTGTGGATGACTTTGGGGATAAAACTCTTAAGTTGCTTGACCATCAAATTCATAAAGACACAAAGTAGAAAGGGAGTTGCCAGGGGGGAGGAGGAAGTGGGAGCTGTTCAATGGGGACAGAATTTCAGTGTGGGGAGATGAAAAAAGTCCTGGAGACAGAGGGCGGTGATGGCTACATACGGTGTGAAGGTACATAACTCAACTATACATGTAAGAATGGCTAAGATAGTTAATTTTATGTTATGTGCATTTTACCACGATTTTTAAAAAGCTCCTTAAAATGCTGCTTACTTATATTCAAAATGTCTTTCAATGTCCACAGAATATAAGAAATGTTCCCTTGAACAATAACAAAAAGAATCCATGTATACTTTTCCATCCTAAGAACCTACCCAACAGAAAAGCCACTTGGCTGTCAAGATATATGTACAAGTGTGTTCGGTGGGGCATGTTGCAACAGGGCAAGAAGCATCAACAGCCTACAAGTTCATCACTACGGGAGTGCGCAAGTAAGTCAAGTCCATCTTGGGAATACTTTGCAACCACGAAAAAGACGGAGATAAGGTGTCTCCTTGGACACCAACAGCTTGGGCGAATAACAGACTATTCAGGGAGACGCTGGGCCCCTGGCATCTGAACTCCTTCCCCATAGCTAAGAATCCTTGCCCCTTCAAGTCCTGGTGGGAGACACAGTCTACCCCCCGCCCGGGGGGGCCACAAAGGCTGGCAACATTAACTACACCAATGGCATCGGCCCGGTTTTATGGCATAATGGTGGCCGTGGTCTGGGCTGCTACCTGGTTCCCACAGACTGAGCCCACGGCCTCCTCAGCAAGTCTGGGAACCACCCTGATGTCCTTTCAAGAAATTCCTGGGCGCCTGGGTGGCTCAGCCGGTTAAACGGCTGCCTTCGGCTCGGGTCGTGATCCCAGGGTGCTGGGATCGAGTCCCACATCGGGCTCCCTGCTCGGCGAGGAGCCTGCTTCTCCCTCTCCCTCTGTCTGCCTCTCTGCCTACTTGTTCTCTCTCTCTCTCTGTCAAATAAATAAAATCTTTAAAAAAAAAATTCCCTCTCCGCTGCTCTCAGCCAGTTGAGAGCTATTGTTTGTAACTAAGAACCCTATTGATGAAAACAGAGTTGGACTTGTTTTTTAACAACAAAAAATAGGTCCTTATATGTCACTAGGTAAGGACAGCTACCATTTCTTGAGCAGTTACTACGTGCTAGGCCCTGTTCTAAATACTTTTCATGTGCCAACTCACTTAGTGTCCACAAGACCCCTATTATTAAGTCGGTAAGATTAATCTCATTTTACAGATGAGGGAATGCAGGCTCCGATGAGGGTAGGTAGCGTGCCCAGAGTTACAAAGCTGGTAGGGAGTGGAAGTGGTTCGTGAACCCAGGAAGTCTGGCTCCAGAGCCCACAAGCACAGTCCTTCTGCAAACATGAAATTGCAGAGATCTGAAGAGGGACTGTAGGGAGCTGTCCACACCTGTTACCTCTGGGATGGGACTCGGGGTGGGGCTGGAGGAGGCTGCTGGCCTGTTCCTTCTGTTTGATTTTAATCTTTTGCAGCAAGAACCATTCCTGTGCTACATTTAGACAAAGTAGCACTGTGGAGTGAGTGAACTTGAACTGGGTGCCTGCACACTGCAGGCCCTCAAAACGGAGACTCCACTGCTGGCAGGAGCTTCCTGCTGCCACCCCCAAGGACCCGAGGAGGATTCAGCTTGGCTTCCTCCTGGCTCTCCCGCGACAGTCCACTCCCAAGGCGTCCGCTGTGCTGTGGCACACCAGTAGATGCTAGTTGTGTAAATCACACAGGCTCTTTGCCCTGGGGTCAAGGGCACCTGGAATCCCACATTCTGCACCCCACTCTTCAAGTTTGACTGGTCCTAAAGCACCATGTGGTCCCAGGCACCTTCCTAGGATCTTCTGACCCACCCACCCACTGCCCTGTCCAACTTAACCCTGCCTGGTTCTCCTACGGTTTCACTCTCCAAGGTCCAAGTTGAGAGCCAGGTCTCCTGGCAGCCCTTGGTTTCTCCTGTTCTCCGCCCGCACCATTGCCCGAGTACTCCTTCCTGTTCCGGTGGAAAGGTACCATGTTCGCAGGCCACTTCCTTCTCAGTTTATCCATCCTCTGCTCCCTTCTTCTCTCAGCTGGTCTATCTCACTCCACTCCTGAGGGCCACCCACACCCCCACCCTTTCACATGGACCCCTCACTACCGCACGAAGGCGGGAGTTGCTAGAAACACCACCTCGATCACAGGGGTGCTCTGCAGTAAGTCTGACGTCCTGGTGCTATTATTTCCTGTGGGCCCTAACCAGATGAGGGTCGATTTGTTTTTTTTGAAGTAGACTCCATGCCCAACATGGGACTTGAACTCATGATCCTGAGATCAGGCGTTGCATGCTCCACCAACTGAGCCAGCCAAATGAGGCATTTTGTTTTTTGTTTTTTTGTTTTTTAATAATTTCAGTCTTACCAAAAAGTAGCAAGACTAAAATGGGTTCCATCTACCTAAATATCCCAAATGTTAACATTTAATCTGTCCTCTCTCTTTCCATACAGTTTATTCTCTGAACATTCGAGACTAAGTTGCACACAAGATACCCCTTTACCTCTAAACACTTCAGTGTGTATCTCCTAAAAAAAGACATTCTCTTACATTCCCAGTTTATTTGCCTAATCAGGAAGTTCACATTGACACAATACTATCATCTAATCTACAGACTTTATTCAACTGTTGCCAATTGTCCAAATGATGTCCTTCAGAGACAGGGAGAGAGGAAAAAAGAAAAACCCATGGTGTGGGATTCAGTCCAGGCTGAACACTGCTGAGAACAAACTTCCCAGTTTCTAGACACGTCCATCCAGACTGGACAAGTCACTGTCCTCTCCGGGCTCCACCCTCCAAAACCCATGAGGATAAAAGGGCAGAGAAGCCAAGGGCATTTTCATTTTTGCCTGACTGCTCGACATACTGAAAGCGGTCAGCCAGTGGGGTCACTGTAATAACCCTCAGCTTGCCCCAGGCCTAAACACAATCCATTCAACTGAAAAAACTGAAACTCATTTCACTGAGTCCTTACCAGGTCTGGTGATGTCTTACCCGTGTCATCTCAGCGAAGCTCCCCGCCCCCGCCCCGCCAAGTCTATGGTTAGCCCCATTTTGCGGATGAGACAGCTAAGTTTGTAGTGGTTGAGTCATTTGCTCAAGGTCTTTCCAATGCTTACAGAATTAGAAATGAAGATGGCAGAAAACACACCTTGTCATTGGCTGTCTGACCCATCTTCTCAAGGCAGAATTAGTCCCCCAGGTGGGAGGGAAGCAGAGTCTCTGAAGAGAGACCTACGAGGCTGCGGCGGCCACCAGGCACAGGACCCACACAGCTGAACACTCTGGTCCAATGCAGTGCAAGGTCCCCGAGGCAGAGGAGAAAGGGATTCTGGAACCACGGTACAAACAAGACTACACCAAGTTCCATGCTGCAACATGCTTTCTCTTTGGGGCCTGGAGTTGAATTTTTGTCCCCTCCCTAGGCATAGCTTTGCCCTCTGCAGTTGAATAGGAGGTCTCGTCCCTTTGTAGGAAGTTGGCCATACCCAGGGAAGAAACTGACTTCTGATGCACTCGACAGAAGGGTACTGGAGATCCAGTGGAAATCCAGCCCTGCTTCTCTGCTTGGGCTCCACACTCAGCAGAGAGTCTGCTTCCCCTCTCCCGCTGCCCCTCCCCCCGCTCGTGCATTTATAGAAATTAGGACAATCACTTGGTTCTCTGCACCAGGGTAATCCTTGCAGCAACCCTCACCTTAGCTGCTAAGAGCCTGAGCCCTTGTCTCCACTGAATCTCAGCCACAAGCCTTAGGAGGCCACTTAATATTTCTGAGCCTCAGCTATTCCATCTGTAAATGGGAATAATAATCTTTCCCACCTCAAAGTGTTTAAAGCACTTATAATGCATATATTTTACAAGTGTGTGTGTGTGTGTGTGTGTGTGTATGCAAAAACAGCTTAACAGCTTAAGCCAGATGAAGTATTACATAGAAAGCACTTAACCCAGTAAGTTCCCAATGAATGGGAGATTCTATTTCTTCAGCTAAGACCACTACTGCTCCTGAGATCACCAAACACAACTCTGCAAAGCTGGGGAACACCAGGCCCCTTTGGCATTCTGGTCTGTGTTTTTCATTCTCCCACTGCTCTCAGCATGGTCCTAAGGAGCCCGAGCCACAGTGAGGACACAAGCCAGAGCTGAGAGCCAGAGGTTTCCAGGGTCCTGCCTGCCAAATGGCACAAGCCACAGGGAGTCCATTAAGTCCCTGCTCCCAAATCCACATCTACCACCAACTGGTTCCAAGCCAGCCCAAGGTACTGCCCCTTCCTGCAAACCGGCCTATGGTTGATCTTTCAGATTCCAGAGGCAGGCCACAAGATCCTCTATGGCCGCTTGCCGCCTTGAAAATGTTCTTTTGTCCCTTTAGGGTCTCAATTCTACCGTCCCACCAAACATCAGGCAATCCCAGTTCTTTCAGAAGGTTGCCTGCACCCCGGGGACAGAGGACACCATAGCCTCTTCAAAGGAACAGTAAAGTGCGTCTACATCTGTGCCCCCTCGGCCTAAATGGAAGGAGCACCAACCCGGTTCACCCATTCAGCAATCACTTATTGAGAGCCTAGGGGATGTAGGACTATGAAGATAAAAAAGGCAAGGTCTCCATTCTTAAGCAGGGGATCAGATGCACGATCCACAAAGAGAAAAGCTGAAGGTCAGAGCCAAAGATAAGCTCCAGCAGGTCCATGCTTGCACAGTCCTCCTTTGCTGGAAGGTATTCCCAACCCCTCCCTTCCCGAGCCCCCAAGCACACAGAATGAATGAGCCCCACATGGCTGTCCAGCTTCACCCCTCTGGGCTCACTCCTGGGCCCCGGGCTCGGCCAAACAATCGGGGCTTCTGGAGGCAGGCCGAGCAGGCGCATTCTCCTGTGCAGGGCCCACAGCGCCCTTCTCAGCTGATTGTGTCCAGGCGGCCGGGGTCTCCGAGGCGCATGAATACCCTTGAATGGGCCCATTCAGACTGATGGACAGGAGCTGAAAGCTGCACACACACAAAAGCCACTGGGTAGCCGGGAGGGCTCCAGCCTTGGGGTGTGCCCACGGGAAGGGAGGCCACCACTCCACAAAGAGCAGTGTGAAGACTTCTCTACGTTTTCAATGGCATCTCTGGGCGCCATCTAAACAGTACCCCCCCACCTCAAAGTGGGTAACAGCAGCGGACGATGGCAGTGCATGGAGAAAGCTGAGGGGGTCGAGGTAGAAATGAAAAGCCAACAAACAACAAACAAACAGAATACCCTTTTCTTTAATAGCAAGACGGGGCTCTGGGCTAGAGGAGCTAAAGGGCGCCTCCATGTGCCTAGCTTGGACACTGGTTAGGCCTGCATTCCTGACACCCACGGGGACCTCTAAGGACTCCGACTGACCTGAGATTGTTTAACACGTCACGGAGAAAAATGATCTCGAAAGGGCGCAGCCACTATTTCAATGAGGATTGGAAAAACCTGGTCCCATTCTTGTGCCACGCACTTGGTGCTTTCGGGGCGGGGGGGGGGGGGGCGGCGGGGGATCTCTGAACTGACATTTGTATTTTAAATAGGACCAGGAAGGGGAGAACCACCCACCTGGAATTCTTTTGATTGCTTCAAGGGGAGGGCAGGCTCTGCCAGTCAGAGGAGAAGAGAAGTCTATTTACCCTGTTGCGCACAAATATTTTATGCTCACAGTCAGGTGGCTACTCTTGGAAAGGATGACTCTCAGCTCCCGAGATCACATTACTTTAGAAACAACCCCCCAAAAGGATAATTAAAGAATAGTTCCTCCTCATAATGCAATACTATAAAGAGCAATTAAAATTAAATTAGCTTGTCATAGTAAAAAAGATGGATTACATTCTTGGGCTTCCCGACCCAGAGTTAGTAATTCATGCAGAGAAGGAAGAGGTCTGTGAGTGAGTAGCAGTTTTACTGGGGAAATATTAAATGTTCAGATAAATTCTGTGAACAGATCAAGATAACATGGAGACAGGTATGTACCCTGGCATAATTATTGGTTTTCTTACATTTATTTCATTTTTTAAATAATGGAATAATTCAAACACATAAGAAGGACAAAGAAAAACATAAAAACCAATAAACCCATCAATCCAAATTCACAAATGTTAACATTTTGTCATATTCGCTGTTTTCCTGGGGTTTTCTTTAAAGAAATAAAATGTTATAGAGCCAGAAGAAGCCACTTGCCCTCCCTCTGCAGAGGCAACACGTCTGTATTTTTATAGGTTTGCCATTATTGATGCAACATAAACAGACCATAGCATTGTTTTCTGAGTTCTTTTTAACTTTTTAGTGTGAAATAATTATAGACTGACAGGAAACTGAAAAGAAATGAAAAGGGTGGTCCCATGCACTCTTCACCCAGACAGCCCCAGTGCGAACACCCTGCATAAATAACTATAATACAACTATCAAAATATCAAAACTAGGCTTGAGACACCAGCCCAATCCACAGAGCTTATTCAGATTTTACCAGGTTTTTTGTTTTAAGATTTTATTTATTTATTTGAGAGAGAGAATGAGATAGAGAGAGAGAGCATGAGAGGGGGGAGGGTCCAAGGGAGAAGCAGGCTCCCTGCTGAGCAGGGAGCCCGACGCGGGACTCGATCCCGGGACTCCAGGATCATGACCTGAGCCGAAGGCAGTCGCTTAACCAACTGAGCCACCCAGGCGCCCATTACCAGGTTTTTTTTAAGGTTTTATTTATTTATTAGAGAGAGAGAGCACGAGCAGAGGGAGGGGCAGAGGGACACGCAGACTCCCCTCTGAGCCCAAACCTAGGACCCCGAGATCATAACCTGAGCCAAAGTCAGACTCTTAACCAAGCCACCCATGTGCCCCAAGATTTTACCAGTTTTACAAGCACTTGTTGGGGGAGGGGGGGGATCCATGCAACTTGATCACATGTGTAGCTTTGTATAACCACCACAATCAAGACACCAAACTGTCCTATCCCTCGCACTACCCCTCCATGGGGAGGACAACAGTCCCCTACCCCATCTCTAACTCCTGACAACCACTAACCTGTTCCTATCTCTAATTTTATTATTTCAAGAATGTTATATAAATGGAACAGTACAGTACGTAGGCTTTGGAGATTGGCTGTTTTACATGCATCATTTTGTTGAGGTCCATCCACACTGCTGCATGTATTGGTCATTCGTTCCCTTCTACTGCTGAGTAGTGTTCCATGGTGTAGACGTACTGCGGTTTGTTGAACCATTCATCACTGAAGGACATCTGGGAAGTTTCCAGTTTGTGGCTATTTTGAGTAATGGTGCTATGAACATTGGTGTATAGGTTTCTTTGTGAACATAAGAGAAAGGCCCGAAAAGAGTCTAAATAATTTTGAAAAAGAAAAAAGGAATCTATCCTCCCAATGTGAAGGATTACTATATAGCTACAGTAATTGTGGCCACATGGCAGTGGTAGAGAGATAAACATGTACGTCGATGGAGCAGAACAGAGAACACACAACCAGGCCCACACAAATATGCCCAGGTGATTTTTGATAGTAGTGCGATGAATTCAATGGGGAACGTATAGCCTTTTCAACGAATGGTGCTGGAGCCACTGGACATCAAATAACATAGACATCAACTTCAATTTCATACTTTATATAAAAGGTAACTCAAAATGGATCATAGTCTTAAATGTAAAATATGAAACTATAGAACTTTTAGGGGGAAAAAAAAGGACACATGAAAATAATTCAAGTTCTTTAATTCGCAGGACACCCGGAAAAGCCTCTTAACACATCTTCTCTGGTGTGTCCCAGATGACTGAAATTCCACTATTAGACAGTCATACCTTTGGCTTAGGGGCTCATCCAGAAAATTCCTCTGGGAGAGATAAGATACGAGTTTTCAATCCTGGGGTGAATCAAATTTCAAGAACTCTCCAGCTAACAGCTAAGAGAAGGCTCTAAAAAGAAATAAAATGAAAACATGCACTATATACTTGGGAGAAAAGAGGAGGTTAGAAAGGAGTCAGAGGAAAAAGATGACCTTCTGACAAGTTCCACCTACTTGACAATGCCAAGGTCCGTTCTTCCAAAATCTCTGATTCGCAATCATGATGATTGTGGTGGTGATGCTGGTGGTGATGAGTTTTCACCAAACTAAATTCACCCAACATGAGCAGACATTCATACAGGGTGTGCACCAACTTACACGCAAAGAAGGGTGTGTACATAAGAGTAAGAGAATAGGGGGTTGTTGCTGTTTCCTCAGTACAGTACCGATCTACCTCAAAACAAATCATTTCTATTCTAAACAGGGTAACAGTATGGAAGATGTATTTATCACCTATCTAGCATCTTCCTTCCTGGGTTTATTATTTCTTTTATATGGATGGTTTATGGAATTACTCAGGCAAATGCCTTTTGGGGGACATGTGCTTGGAGAATCCTAGTTACAGATACACTGGACATATCACCAACTTCAAAAGAATCAAAAACAATCAAGAGCTTTTAACCCTAAAACTGTAGAAACAAAAATTTTCACCTATGTTAATTCAGAAGGCACGATGGATGCCATACGGTCACGTAATCATATTTACCAAACCATGAATTTGTGTCACATGATCTGAGGTCTAAGCATCACAGAAACAACAGAAATGAAAATTTTAAATCCAGGAAGTGTGGTCCCATGAGATCTCAGGCTACCATTGCTTGTTTTTCCCGTGCACGCAGGAAGAGTGTTCAGAGAGGAGGCATCAAGTCTCCACAGTGACCCCCAGGGCAAGGAGGACCCACAACAGGTTGCAGCAAGCTCTCAGCTTTTCCATGTCCCTTTGAAGGGGCCTTGAAAACATTTCCATGGTATTCTCTCCTGACTGGGAAGTCAACCCTTATCTCCTAGCCAGGCTGCTCGGAGAATATGACGTTCAAGGTAAAATGAGGCAGCAGAGCATACAAACAGAGTAGGAGGCTGAGCCTTAACCAACATGAGCCGAACAGACAATGAGGGCCCTGTAAGTTCGGACCATGTTCCAGCTAGCCACAAAAAGCCACCACAGGCCATGAGCAGCCACAGTCATAGTGCAGTGTGCCACCTCAGGCTTGCACACAGTCATTCCGTCATTGAAGGCAGCCGTCTGAGAAAACTCGAGAGCACGCACCAGACAACCCTCTCGGGACCAAAGGCCACTCCGAGCCAAGCAAGCTTCTGTGAAGTGCCGGAGCCGCCCCGGGGTTAAGTGTGAGGGTTCTAACGTCTGACTCCTGCTCGGGACTGGGCAACGCACCTAGCCTCCTGTGCCTCAGCGGCCTCATCTGTAAAATACTGTGACGTGGATTCATGAGTCAATACACAGGCCTGGCAGAGTAGGTGCTCAGTGCAGGCTGCTTATTATGACCTCACTCCTTGTTCTTAGCGCGCACTCCCCTAAAGCTGATTTCCCAGGCGTCCCTCAGTCCCTGCCTAGGCAGTTACATTCTTCAGGAACGGGAAATTCTTCACCCAAGACTAAGAAAGTTTCTGAATGCTGGAACAAGCTCCAGATGTGGAGCCAGAGAACTGAGACGCAGGCAGGCCCTGTCACTCAACTTCGCTGGGGCAGGCCCTTGACCTCTCTGAGACGGTATGAGTGTTCCCCTCGCTGTGAGGATCAGAAGGGAGGGCTCACCTAAGAGACCTCACACCTGGCCAGAACAGAGCTCTTGGGCCAAATCAACCAGCAAAAGCCCACTTCCTGACATGGGCAGGCCCAGGTAGAGCAGCATAGGACTGGGCACTTAAACAGAGGGAAACACAGTCACTGAGAGCCTGCCTTGCCCCGGCCTACCGCCATCCCAAGGACAGGAGACATCAGTGGGGCCACCCTCTCAGTCCACGCACAGGGGCATCCACTGGGAGAGGATTCAAGGCAGAAGCCTGTGCTTACACCCAGCAAGGATGGGCCAGGAAAGGGCAGACTGATGATATCATCCTTCACTGGGCTTTCCAGGTAAGGAAGCTGGCCTCCAAGCTTCACATTCTGAGGGCTAGAGTTGTAAGGAGGCCTCTTCGTAATCACCATCATGAAGATGCCAGAATTACCAAAGACTAGAAGACCTCCTTCCTGCAAGCTGGCCCTTACCTATGGCCCTTGTCCCTTCGTTCCCTCCAACACCCAATCTGGGCACTCATCACCAGACTTCTAAAATCACCTTCAGGTCACCTTCCCCCTGGAATATCCCACAGTCCTTAGCTAGACTCTACTTTCCTAACTTTGCCTCAGCCGGGCCTGGTCCAGCCCCTCTTCCTGGCTGTCAAGGCCAGCTCAGGCCATCCCTCAGGTCCTTTCTTGTGCTCTACCCTCAGGGTCCCTCTGCTGACTAGAATGCCTTTCCCTCCTTTTTGTTTTTCCAGATTCATTGAGATATAATTGACATATTACGTTGGGTAAGTTTAAGGTATACAACATAAGGATTTGATGGTTTATATGTTGTGAAACCCTGTCCCCCTTCTATCCACCCAGGTCCCGCCTGGCCTTTATAGCTTGGCAGAAGAGCCGCTCCACAGAAAGATCCTTCCAGATTTCTAGCCCACAGAGACCCTTCATTTTTCTTTTAATCCAGTTTCTCTCCCAAAGACCTGGCCTTAAGATGGACTCTGCCACACTCCATGTGAACAGTTCCGGGGCCATGCGAGGCAGCAGTGTTCCATGCTCCTGGACTGCCTTGTCGGTTCAAAAGCTCTACTTCTACCCTTGAGTCAAAGACCCATTTCACTCCGTCTAGCTCCCGCTCTGGTCTCATCTTCCCCTTGTCCTCACCCTGGAACTACTCATTATATCCCACCCCTTCCCACGACTTTACAACATCATGGTGGCCAACATGGCCCATCACCTTCCGCCTTTTCCAGCCCCGTGCCTCTGTCTGTCTCGCCGTCATCCGTTTGTCTAAGCCTTGCTGAAACTGCAGCTCACACAACTAAGCCAGAGGCCCCAGAACTGGGCTGAGCAGCAGAGTCGTTAGGGACATTCTCTACCTTGAGCCGGGCTCTCTCATTCAACGATTGGCCAACACACTTGCTGTCCCCACTGAGCCCTCACTTCTATTATTTGGATTGCTTTGGTTTGGCCTCTAGACCTAGGTAAGTCCACTGAAAAGGGCCTGAGGCATGTCCTCTTGCAGCCTCTGGAGTGCTAGGCACAGGCAGGCATAAAACAACCACCTATTGATTCACCCACTGATTTTACCCCAAATCAGATCTGAACTAAATGACATGCCCATTCACCATGGTTAAGATTCAGACTACAAAGCACCCCCTGCCGTATACAAGTACATACAGGTCTGAGTCAGCAGGCAACAGAGATGAAGAAGACACCGAGAAAGAACGGGGAACATCCAAACCAAAGTCCACTGTGTACAATAATTACCTGACTACTGTTTGCAGCGTTCTTCCCTAGGCCTGAGACATAAAAGTTGGACTAGGGAGACCATCATAGGAACCTGAGACTCAAGCAACTCAGGTTTGTACTAACATGGGGAGACAAGCTGGAAATTCAATAATGACCTCCCCTGCCTTCTTGAAAGTGCCACGAGTAAATGCAAATCTTGGTTGATTTTCTCCACACATCTGAAATGGTTTTTGAAATCTAGTATTTCGGGCAGGGATCAGGTGCAACCAGGGTGCTTTTTATTTGAGAGAGAGAGACAGAGACAGAGAGACAGAGAGAGCGAAACAGAGCACGAGTGGGGTGTGGGGCCAAAGGGACAAGCAGACTCCCCTCTGAGCAGGGAGCCCAACTTGGGGCTCAATCCCAGGACCCGAGATCATGACCTGCGCTGAAATCAGACGCTTACCCGACTGAGCCACCCAGGTGCCCCCAGGATGCTTTTGAACTGTGGCCAAGACAACGCCATTTTATTTTCCTCCTGGGCCCACACAAAGACTACATTTCTCAGACTCCCTTGGAGTTAATGGGAGCACCGTGACTGACTTCTGCTCTCTCTCATCCCTCCTCCCCGGACTGGCTTCGGTGGACAGCCGAGAAGCCCTAGGATGGCGGTTTTCCACATGCAGGCCCTGGGCCAGCAGCAGGTGGAACTTGTTAGAAATGCAGGCTCTGTGGGAATGGGCCCCAGCAATCTTACTACGGTGACTCTGATACACACTCAAAGTTGGGGAACCACTGCTCCAAAAGGTGACAGAACTTTTAGATGGAAAGATCTAGGTCCCAGAAGGAAGAGTAGTGCTACAGACTTGCACTAGAGACAGAAATGAACTTGTCTCGGCTAAGCCATTTGAGGGGTCATTTTGTAAAAGAGGTATTCTATCCCAACAAAAAACACCCTGAAGAATCACCGGGCTTCTACGTGTGAGGGCCATTTCCCATCTGGGGTGTCCCAATGGCAAAAGCTGGCAGGGCAGGCTATCGGGAGAGCAGGGAGCTGGGGTTATTTTATCCTGGCTGTTGATAGCCCGCACAGGGACCCTTTCTACCCACTCATTCATTCGTTCCCAGTCCAGCTGGTATGTTAACAATGGGGGAAGCGGAAGTCACCGCAAGGCCAGGATCAGATAGCAGCCAGCTGCTGGTGTTAACACATTCCTGCCACCCTCCGGCCCTCCTGCCTGCCACAGGCTGCCTGGCACCCCGGGCCAGCACAGCCCAAGTCTGGGCCCCCGATTCACAGACGGCCAGGATCAGGGACCTCCCGGGCGGGCCTGAGAGCCTTGGATGTCCACCTTTCCACCTGTGACATTCAAGTTCAGTTCTGAGGGCCTTGTCTGTCCTTGCCACCGTCGCCTGTCCTCCCCAAATGAAATCCCACCTACTCCTCAAGGTCTGCTTCACATCCTGCCTCCTCCACGAGTCCTTCCTGACGGCTTCCTTCTCCTGTGTCCTTAGGCATTCTATGCCGGAGACTCTCGGTGTGGCCTCGGACATCACTGGGCCCACCCAAAGCGGTTTAACTGTGTTACACAGAGTTCTGTGTCTCCCCACTAAAAGACAGTTCTTGAGGGTAGGGGCTACGTTGCATGCCTTCCCTGTCCTTCCCCCCAGACGCCCCTCCCAAGTCTGAGCACCAGACAAAGCTGCATCGGGCTCCCTGCTCCGCGGGAAGCCTGTTTCTCCCTCTCCCACTCCCCCTGCTTGTGTTCCCTCTCTCGCGGTCTCTGTCAAATAAATAAATAAAATCTTTAAAAAGGGGGGGGCACTCATTACACTCACTAAATGTCTGCTTAGTGCTCAAGGAATGAGGTACTGGGGAGACCAGTGGCACCCAGGTGCGCCCCCTGATGATACTGTACATATAACTGCAGGACCAATAAACCTAGATTTAAGACACAGACGAGTGGGTGGGGGGAAGGGGTAACTGGGTGATGGGCACTAACGAGGGCACTTGATGTAATGAGCACTGGTATTCTATGCAACTGATGAATCACTAAATTTTACCCCTGAAACTAATAATATAGTATATGTTAACTAAGTTGAATTTAAATTAAACATTAAAAAAAAAAAAAGATGCAGACCAGTTTTCTTTGCTGGGGGCACATGTTGACTTCAGACTTTCGGCTCCAAGCAGAGTCCCCTACCCTCTCTTCCAGCCAGCCTTTGGCTCCTCTATGATTAGTCCATCACAAAAGAGAAGGCTTCTCCTTGGCTTCAGGGGCTGCCCCGGATTCTCTTGCTGTGCTCAACTCCTCCCTATCACTGTGCTCAACTCCTCCCTATCACGTATTCTTTGTTTCCACGGGCTATTTGTGCCCTGGGCACTTTTAAAGGAGGTGGCTGACTTACACTTCATTTCTGGCCACACACCAAACTGGACAAGGAATACATTCTGTCCACATGTCCCCTGCCCCCAAAGCATGCTGGCCACTCCTGTTAGGCAGGTCTGCTCACCAGGTAACCGAGCCCTCTCGCAAGTGCCCCCTGCTCACCTTACTCTAAGTCTCTTCCCCAGTCTCCTAAAAGAACCCCAAGCCAGGCGTGGGGCAGGGGGGGGGCCCAGGGCAGCCTGTCTCAGAAATTTACAAAACCTGAATCTCTCAGCCTCCCCTTTCTATCAGGAGAAACAGTTGACTGTCCCAGTCCAGTAGCAGCTATCCCGCATGCCAGCAGAAGGTGGACATGTGTCATGAGCCCTGAGCAAGCTGGACCTTCGGGCCAGGCCTGGGAATCATGTGCTTCAGACCCGCAAGGGAGGAGGCCATCTAGCTACTTGTTCTTTGCTGGCCACGTGGCGCTAGGCAAATCACAGGACCTCATAGCACCTCGGTCTCCTACCTGTGAAACAGGGCTAATAGGGCTGATAGGTACTAACCTCCGAGGGCTATTATAAAGATGACGTGAGGTTATAAATACAGACACTTGGAATAGCGCCTGGAGCACAGGGAATGCTCCAGAGAGGTCAGCTCTCACTCTTAATTATGGTTATTATTTCCTCAAGCCTCACTCTAGGAGGTCACTAACCTCTGAAGAATGTGAAAGGCAAGGAGGAGAGACCTTTGTGAGCCAGAAGATAAAGGCAAAAGGGTGCTCACGACCACAGAACCCTCCAGAACCCAGATCCTCCATAGAGGAGCATCCAAAAACCTTCAGGATTATGATTCAGGATGGAGCTCAATCCTTTTAAATCCTATTTAATCCCTCATGTAGGAGCTTAGTAACTACGGTGAAAGTGACGATGATACATATTGAGGCCATTTATCTAAACATTAAACTCAATTAAACATTCATTTCAATTCTTCAGATTTCTATGTTTTGGTGAAAAAAATGTATGTATATGTGTGTGTGTGTGTGTGTGTGTGTGTGTGTGTGTATTCATATACATAGATTTTTGAGCTTAAAAAAATATTTTTCACTGATAAGCACCAGGGAGGGCACCTAGATGCCATCAAAAATGTCGCAGGGGGTGCCTGGGAGGCTCAGTTGGTTATGCGCCCTAGTGATTTCGGCTCAGGTCATGATCTCATGGGTCCTGGGATCAAGCCCCACATCGGGCTCCCTGCTCAGTGGGGAGTCTGCTTCTCCCTCTCCCTCTGCCCCTCCTCCCTGCTTGTGTTCTCTCACTTGCTCTCTCTCTCAAATAAATAAATAAAATCTTTAAAATAAAAAAAATCTTTTAAAAAAAAAGAATGTGACAATCTGAGAGAAACTCAAAGGACCTCTCTCTCTCTTTTGTGGGGACACAAGGGAAAAGGTTGGGGAAGAGCTGTTAAGAGGTGGGGGCAGCGCATGTAACGGGCTGGCTTGAAGGGTTAGCAACATCCAGCATAGACCCTGCCATACTGTCCGCATGCAACAGAAACATGGGACTTCTGTAGCGGAAGAGGTAGGAGAGTGATCCAGGCTGAGGAAGTGGTGTGAGCAAAGACTGGACAGAGCGAACACACGCAGTGTGTTTAAAGAGCAGGAAGGAGGGCGCCTGGGTGGCTCAGTCAGTTAAGCGACTGCCTTCGGCTCAGGTCATGATCCTGGAGTCCCGGGATCGAGTCCCACATCGGGCTCCCTGCTCGGCAGGGAGTCTGCTTCTCCCTCTGACCCTCTTCCCTCTCGTGCTCTCTATCTCTCATTCTCTCTCTCTCTCAAATAAATAAATAAAATCTTTAAAAAAAAAAGCAGGAAGGAGTCTGGTAATGGTCACACTGCAAACAACAAGGGCGGCAGTAGGAGAGATCAAGGTAATTATGTTGGCGAATGTCAGCACATGGACTCAGCGGACATTTGTCAAGCCCCTACTGTGTGGCAGGCACTAGGGACCCAGTAGCGAACACGACAGGCAGGGGTCCCTGCCACGTATGGTGGACATTCTCCTAGGGATGTTGGGCAGACCAGCTGCCTGAACCCAATACAGATTCCTGGGCCCCTCCCCCACAGCTGCTGAATCAGCAGGTCTTGGCAAGCCCCAAGATACCGATATTTTTTTTTTGGTCTGTTTTTACTTTCACTTGCATTTATTTTATGCAGAACTTACTGCTGGGCCTAAGTTTTTGTTTCTTCAGTTTCTTCTGGGTTATCTTTTTCTTCTATGCAACCTCCTCCCCTGGTTTAGGAACAATGTTCAGTAAGAATCATCTCAACACGGAAGGGAGGAGAGCTCATATGCACGTGAATCCACCCATGAGCCCTGTAAATTCTATGCTCCATCTCGGGGGCTTTGCCCACCTGGCTGTGCTCGATGACCAGGGAGAGAATCTACCTCTAAACCCTTAAGTTCTGCATTACTCTCTGCATCTTTAAGTGTGTATAGTAAAACTTCAGCACTCTTCCTGGGCCACCGGCCCTGTGTGCAGCCCCACTGTTTGGCCTGGGCTTGAGTACCAGCTCCACCACTGCGGTGACAGAATGGCACACACTGCTTCTGCAAAGAGACATCCTTCAGAGAGTTGGTGGCTTTTTGGATATGCATACCCTGGATGGCCTGAGCAGCTTCACATGTATTCTTAAAGTGAACATGAAGATTTGAACCCCTTGATTTGTGTGATTTTTGTAGGGTTTTCTGGGTCATGTGAATAGCGAACCATTTTCAGAGATCACCTCAGGCCACATACAGGAAGAGGAAGGATACTGAATATTTTGAAAGCATAATTCTGATACACATTTGGGAAACACCCATCTGGATCCATCTAACTCTCAAAAGGGCCTGAATGCCCTCAACAACGTCCCTCCCTGGACTTGAATCCCTCCAGAGAAGGGGGACCTACCACCCGCCATGTGAATGCTTTGCAAACTGTGAAGTGTCCCATAAAAAAATAAGCTTTATTATGATTGATGCTGGGTTATTATCCCACCTTTGGACAGATGTGACCTTCTAAAGAGCCGAATTTGCAGCCCGTGACACCCTTCAGCTGTCTGAAGCACAGCTCCTGTCCCCTCCCCTCTCCTCTTTCCCTCCAGAGCTTAGCAAAGTGCCTTCTCTTCTGGTAAGACTCAGGACCACCTGCCCCATACCACATCCTTGGCAAGCTCCAGTAGTTCTGGCTCCCTCTTAACATGTGAGTCATGGCACCAACCCAATACTCGCCCCGGTGCTCTGACGGGGCAGGAGAACACTCTGATAGCCCCTCCAACAGTCTTCCTAGACACAGACCATATTGCCCTCTGCCGTTTTCTTTTTCCCTCCTTAACGAAGGGGAGATAGGCTTTGGGAAGCTCCTATTTTCTCTATCAAAATGACATTATGGGGGCACCTGGCTGGCTCAGTCAGAAGAGCATGAGGCTCTTGATCTCAGGGTCATGAGTTTAAGCCCCACATTGGGTATACAGATTACTAAAAAAAAAAAAAAAAAAATTTAAAAAATAAAACACAAAAAAACCTGAGTTAACTTAAAAAAAAAAAAAAGATAGCATGGATCCCAGGCCTCAGTAACACTGACTTTCTACTTGCTCAAAATGAAACTAAAAAGCCCATCCATTGTCTTCAGCGAAGTTTTTCAAGCTCGAACTCCTTCTGGAACCTCATCTTGTGAACTGGGCTGTCAGCAGTCTGGGCCTGCCCTTCTAAGGGTTAGTATCTCAGAATGCTCCAAGGGGCCCCGAACAAGCACCATCAAAACCAGACGTTGTAAGCTCCTCTGGCCTGTTTAGCCATCCCCAGGGAGAGCTGACTGCATAGAATGGGGCCTTTCTTAGCCAGGCTCCTTATGACGGGGCTCTTCTCCCTGGCTTTCTCCCGCTGCCCATGACATGGCCTTTTCCCCCACTTCGCCATTATCCTTCCCCCCCTTCCTACTCGGGGCCAGAAGAGCAAATCCTCTCGCCGGGGGCTGTCCTCTGGCAAGTCATTAGCTTGCCAGACGACTCCTTCCTTTCTGAAGCTGCCCTGACTGTCCAGGCCCTCATGAGCATCCCCACTCTCGCTCCGGCCAGACACAATGGGCCCAGATGGGAAAGCTCGGAAGCCAGGAAAACACAATTCTTCTCATGGGCCATGGGAAACCGTCACGGGTCCAGGGAGCAGCCGGGGCCCAGCAGGTGCTAGCTCGGCGGTATGGCGACGGCAGGAAGGATGGGTTGGGAAGGGGATAGACTGGAGACTGGTTGGGAACTACTGTAATAGTCTCCGTGAGAAACAAGAGCAACCCAAGGTGGTGGCAGAGGCATTAACAGAAACAGTGACCTCGAGAGGGTGGAGAGTCATGGGTACGAGGGCCAAGGGGGAATGCAGTGTGGAGAACCAAGGAGTCGCCCGGATGGGGATTACGAGGCACACTCAAGCGGGGATGATAACAAGCTGGGCCTGGCCATAGGAGGCTGAGATGGTCACGGATCCTGCAGGCAGACACAACACGCAGCTGGGTCCTTGGCTAACCCTCCGCTGGCCCAAAGTTAACCAAAAAGAGCACCTTGCAGATTGAAAGCCTCGCGACTCAATATCAGACTCCCAGTCCCACATCTTTCCTCCCCTGCCCCAAAGGGGGTCTTCTTGACCCTCTCCCCAGCCAGTGCCCCTCTGCCCCACCTGGCCAATCGCTTGGGCTTGGAGCTGTGCCCGGGGCCTCGCTGAGCTGCATCCTGAGCAGGAGAGTCCTTGAAACCATTAAAAATGAACTCTAGGGGTCTTCTACAGCTAAAGAAAGCCAGAGAATTTGTTTAGAAGAAAAGAACAGTAACTGTTTTTTTTTTTTTTATTGCACATCTAACAACAGTTATGACTCAAGAGAAAGGTTGTATTTCTTTCCTTTGAAAAAGGTAAGAAATCTTTTTTATGCACTTACTATGGAAAATGCATAGCTTGTCAAATTCCATATGATGAAAGGAGGAAAGCAGCAGTGCACCCAGGCCCTCTCCACACCAGGGCAGCTCACTCACCCCTGTCCTAATCCCTGCACTGGGTGGCAGGTCAGAGAGGGGTACAGCCCGGGGGGAGGGGGGCAGGGCCAGGGGACAGTTTAGCTCTGGGACTTAGCCCAAGTCTCTTGACTGCTCTGTGCTAAAAAGTAAATAAATCCTCTTTTAGACAATGGCTCTCTACCACACTCATGATGTTGGTTTTGTGGGGTGAAGAGGGGAATGAAGGCCCGAATCTGAGAGATGCTCTGGTACAGAGGTTCTCAAAGTGCAGTCCTGGACCAGCAACATCATCCTCACTGGAGAACTTGTTAGAAATGCAACCTCTCAAGGCCCCACTCCAGACCTACGGAATCACACACTCTGGGGGCAGTGCCCAGCAATGTGTAACAAGGCCTGCAGGTGATTCGGATGCATTCGAGAGCCATTACTCCAACATTTAGACCTCTATTTCATTCCAAGAAAAACCAGAAACTGTTCTGTGCCCAACTGAGAGAAAACAAACTCCAGGTGTTCCCAATTTCATTGGAAAGGTCAACATCAGGTTGAGTTCAAGGTAAGTGGTTCTATTGATTTTAACACAGTGGTAATTGGCAACTACCGTTATGGAGCAAAAGAAGACAATGTCTGCGGAACATGGGGGGCTTTGGAGAGAATGAAGCGCCAGAATGTCTAACTAACATCAGCTCAACCTTCCAGGACCTGTACTTCTCCCAGCAGGGGACTCTGAGAGGCCCCACCGCCACTGGCGGCCACTTTTTCCCATCTTGGGTTAACAGCCCCTTTCTCCTGCTATGCACCCTCTTCTCGACCATCTCTTCCACCCCAACTCCACTCACCCACAACAGGCTGCAGTCAGGAGGCCCACACCCCAGCAGGGCTGGCTGAGGCCACACTGTGACCCCTAACTCGAGACATCTAAGACACCTAAGACAATCATGTTTTAAAATGCAGTCCTGCTTGTCTCCGTGCTTCTCAAAGCTCAAACAGGATAGATGGCACCCACAGCTAAGCCAGAGCTTTAGCTGAGGCCATGCCACTCTATGATTCTAGTGACTCAACCAGACCTCGATTTCTCTATATACAAAATGGACAAATAACTATCTAGTAAGTGCTCATTAAATGTCAGTATTCCTGGCCTGGAGAGCGTGAGCCCTCAGAGAGGGTGGGTGGAAGCATCTAGATGCTGGGATTCCAGCACCCACTGCCTTCCTACAACCAGCCCTCCCCTCCCCCCACAGTCCCTTCTGGAATCTTCAGTGCATAGCAGGGGCTCAATAAATGGAGTGAATTGAGGGGTGAGAGGTGGAAGGAAAGAGACCCATGAATTTATGACTCAGGCAAAGGCAGGATTGATCAGTGATGGTATTTGAGGGGGAAGGAAATTGCTAAACAAAACAAACTGTGTTTACTACCATGAAAGGAAGCCAAAACAGTAACCAGCTAATATGAAACGCAGGAAATTCTGGAAAGTATGTAAAAAGGGCACCGTTTTCTTTTTTCTTCAGAAAGATTAAAACAGTTTAAAAACTTACTCCTTTCTGCTCTAAAGAGCTCATTGTCCTACACATGGAGATGTTCCTGGGACACCAGAATGTGGCACTACCTCTGCGGATTTCTTCCCTTCCCCCCCAGGTCCCCTGCTTTTTCTCAGGGGTAGGGGGCCATGACATCATTGATCTGTCCAGTCAGAACTAGTTAGTGTCACCAATTAATAAATGATTCTCTATCTGTTCCACAGAGCAAGGTGCTGTCATCCCAACGCTGACTGTGACCACGAGATGTTTGTGTTCTTTGGTCTTCGTCGTGCTATGCCTAGGACTGTGGGGCAAATTGTTGAGAAACCACGGAAACTGTGTACATACTCTGAGTATAATTATTAATATGGACTCATCAAAATAGAGATAAAGGAAACACTCAAATGAGAACAGGTTTGTTAGGCGACAGGATTATCATCATTTTCCCTTTTTATATAAATGTGGTGAATATTGAATTTGGACTTCAAAATTTTTTTGCATTTTTTTATTTTATTATGTTATGTTAATCACCATACGTTACATCATTAGTTTTTGATGTAGTGTTCCACGATTCATTGTTTGTGCATAACACCCAGTGCTCCATGCAGAACGTGCCCTCTTTAATACCCATTACCAGGCTAACCCATCCCCCCAACGTCCCCCCTCTAGAACCCTCAGTTTGTTTCTCAGAGTCCATAGTCTCTCATGGTCCATCTCCCCCTCTGATTTCCTCCCCTTCATTTCTCCCTCCCTACTATCTTCTTTTTTTTTTTTTTTAACATATAATGTATTATTTGTTTCAGAGGTACAGGTCTGTGATTAGGACTTTAAATTTTTTAAAAAAATACATGGTTAACATATCAGGTTTCCAGGACCCACTGATCTTCCTTTGGAACATGTAACTTGTAGAAAGCCATCATTTTTGCCAGGATGTGTAAAGGTCAGAAGCGCGCAGCCCACATAAGGACCAGTTACCCTGAGATAAGAAGGCTCGACAGCCAAGGATATGGAAAAGAGTAAGACCTACCGTGGGGGACTCCGGGGGTGGGGGGGAAAGGAGAAGATAATAGGTGGAAAGAAGGAGGAAATCCCCCCACAAGTGAAGCTGTCCACCATGGGAAGAAACTGCCCAGCCCCGAGTCCCCTGACCATGCAGATGTGGGAGAAGGAGGTACTGAGCTATGAGCCACCTGCAGGAACTGGTGGGCTCAGGTGCTTCCAGGTATCACTTCTTACCACTGCTGCAAGGCAGGGAAGCACACGGTCAATGGCGGACGGGAGACTCGGACCCAGATCTCAAACCCCAGACAAGCTACACCACAGCTTCCAATCCAGTTGGTACTTCTTGGCCCCACAATGGGGTAGGACACACCTGAGGCAACTGGGGAGACCCTACCTCCAGCGCCCCTGAGGTTGGCTGCCTCCAGCCTTTTCAGTCACCCTAAAAAGACCTACAGATACTGCCATTTTGCACCCTTGTCGTAAGAGGGAAAGGGTGACAGCGCCTCTCAGCATAGCCAGGAGGAAGAGATGGCTTCCTACAAAAGCTACTGGATTTTTTATCAGAAAGGAAGTTGACATGCCCCTTCCAATCTCTAACTCTGATTCTAAGAGATCCATCTGGTCCTTTTTCCTCAGGAACAACAGCCAAATAAGAAAGAAAGAAAGAAGACTGACCTAAACATGCCTGATAGCAGTGAGGCAGGGAGACAGGCCAACTGACACAAAAACGCGGAGGGCCGGCGCTGAGGTGGTCAGAAGTACCTGGTCGGGCGCCTGGGTGGCTCAGTTGGTTAAGCAACTGCCTTCGGCTCAGGTCATGATCCCGGAGTCCCAGGATCGAGTCCTGCATCGGGCTCCCTGCTCGGCGAGGAGCCTGCTTCTCCCTCTGGCCCTCCCCCCTCTCATGTACTCTCTCTCTCTCATTCTCGCTCTCTCAAATAAATCTTTAAAAAAAAAAAAAAAAAAGAAGTACCTGGTCATATCCTGGCTCATGTTACAGCCAACTTTTGTTTACCAGGCTTCCAGATTTCTCTTCCTGCCCTTCCCAGCTTCCTATTTTAATTTTCTTCTTTCTCTGCTCACCATTATCTCAGCGGACAATGAATACAGACCACTAAGAGGCAGTGAAAAAACTCAACGGAGTTACCTGCTAATGTCAGATTACCTGATCCATTGGGAAAACAGAGAATGACAAGTCCGGTAAGAATGGGGCCCCACCTCATTGTTCCTGATTTCATTATCTCGAGTCACACCCCACCGCCCCAATCCTAACTGCAGATCCTAACTCAAGTCTGTGACTGATAGGAATGGGAGAGAATCAGCAAAGGTCCCTTCAGATACACATGGTCAGAAAGAAAATCCATAGTTCAGGTTTTCGCCAAAATTCAGGTTACTTTCCCGCTAGTTCAGCCATGCACTTTCAGGAATTAACAATGGAGCAGGATTCGAAATGATTTAAACCTGATCCCTGCTCCAAAGACCATTATACAGCTGAGCAGGTGCCTCCATTCACACCTTCCACCTCTCCAGTTACATGGCAAAGGGCTCGTAACTCCCAGACACCAAACCAGGCAGCATTCACAACAGAGCCCACTGTGAGTTGCTCTGGGCGAGCCCGGGGACAAGGGTGGTCCACGACATTGTCTGTGCCACACTGCAGTTATGGCTCGGTTGAGGTCGAAAGGCAAGACAACAACATCAAAGAAGAAAATAATCACACAGAGAAATGAGAAAACACACAGTTAAACACGGGTAACAGTGTTTAACTGAGGCTGTGAAGAAACCAGTGGGGCAAGAGTGGAGGATGGAGAGACACTGGGGAGGTGACTGACTTCAGGTCTGGCTGACAGGTCAAAGGAGAGGAACACTTGGGTAATCACACACATTGCACACCAGTGCTGAAAGGCCACCAGAAGTGGGGAAGGTCCACTTTCAGAGTAGACAACGACCAGCTAGATGAGATGTCTGCACCACTGCAGATCCTCATGCCCATCTGGGGCAACACCACCCCGGTTTTAGGAGCCAGGAAGCTCCATTCCCATATCAAGCCTTTCATTACGTTTCACAATGGCTCAGTGGTAGCCAAACACTAAAAGAACCCAAATGTTCATCAATGGATGAATGGATAAACAAAATGTGGCCTAGCCATACAATGGAATATTATTCAGCCATAAAAAGGAATGAAATGCTGACATATAACTACACGGATGAACCTTGAAGACATTATGCTAAGTGAAAGAATTATCCCACTTATATGAAATGTCAGAACACAGAGAAAGAAAGCAGATTAGTGGTTGCCAAGGGCTGGGGGGGGGAAGGGTGACGAAAACGTCCTACACTTAGTGGTGATGGTTGCCTAACTCGGTAGGGATGAATTTGACGGTATGGGATTTATATCTCAATAAAGTTGTTATTTTAAAAACTGGCTCGATGGGAGTCTTCTAAATACATGTGCTAATCACCTAACCAAACCAGTGAGTTCCTATATAGGTACAGTTGATCCAACTTAATCTTTATTAATAATTCAAGGTCATTATTTCAATGATCAATCAATGGGTGCCATGTACTCTAATAAAAAGAAAATGCCCTCACCAAAGTGCTTCTCAGTATCCCCGTATGATGCCCCTTTTGGTTTCTGCCTCAGGTGCTCACTGTCAGGCTGTCAGCCAACACCTGAGCATGGTCGGGACGCCTCCTCCCCCTGGCACCTTGGCCAAGCAAGTGCAGGCTGGCACTTGTGTCAACGCTCGGAATGGACCGTTTCAATCAGGCACCTGGGTGAGGCCCCCTCTGCCGAGACTGAGCAGGAAAAGGTGCCAAGAAGATCACCTGGTTATCTTCATTCTCCTTTTGAAAGGGTGACTGACGTGATGAGCTTAATTTTTCTCTGGAAACAAGGTTTGTGTGAGAAAAGTAGGTGCATTTGAATCTTTTTAAATCCTGCTGCCACTTACTTATTAAAAATTGTTTATTGTGGGGGCGCCTGGGTGGCTCAGATGGTCAAGCGTCTGCCTTTGTCTCAGGTCATCATCCCAGGGTCCTGGGATCGAGCCCCATGTCTGGCTCCCGGTTTAGCGTGGAGCCTGCTTCTCCCTCTCCCACTCCCCCTCTGCTTGTGTTCCCTCCCTCGCTCTCTCTCTGTCTCAAGTGAATTAATAAAATCTTTTTTAAAAAATTGTTTATTGGGCACCTACTATGTACCGGGCACTGTTCAGGGTGGACGAGGCCAAATGGTGGTAGGTGTTATGGAGTAAGATAAAGCAGGAGAGGAGGAGAAAGAAGGCTGGGAGAGGGGCACTGCAGTTTTGAAAGAGGTGGTCAGGGAATTGAGGAGGCGACTATTAAACCAGAGCCACACAGGGTGAACAATGTTCTCGGTGAAGGGAACACACAACAGAGTCCCTGAGACAAGAAAGTGCCAAGTGGGTTTGGGAACAAGGAGTATGGATCGAACAAAGTACGTGAGGGAGGCCTCATTATTACCTGAACGTCGCTTCATTACCAGAACATCACCATCTGGTACCTGTCATACAGCCCTACCAGGTGTGTTTAGCTGAACAGACAGCAGAACATGACTTGAGGTGAAGCACCAGGGGGGAGCTCACGTGGGTACGTGACTAAAATCTGCCTTCCGGAGGCAACACCAAGGAGACGTTTCAAACAGGCCCTGAGGGACAGCACTGTCCATCTCATTGGATGGTCCAGGAGAAGATGCAGAAGCAAGGAAGACTAAGAAACTGGTCTCCGCAAGGTGCCAGCAGGACTCAAGCAGTAACAAGGATGTTTTAGAGCCGGAAGTGGGGTGGAGGGAGCTAGGGAAGGTTATTCCAATAGGATAAAAACAGCAGCTACTGAGTACCAGAGACACTCGAGTGTGTCATCCCCATGCTTTACGACAATCTGGCAAAGGTGATGCACAGTCCCCTTCCTACAGATGACAAGATGGGAGACTTGGCAAGGCCAAATGGCTTGGCCAAAGCTGCAAAGCCAGCAGACAGGAGAGCTCCACCACCGCCCAGGTAAGCCCCACTTCATGGGTCTTTCTAGGACTATCACATGGAACTGCTGTTCATCAACAATTTTTGAATTACAAGAATGGCTGTTTCTTATGGAGAGGCCTGGCACACCCAACATTTACCCACAACAGAAGCTCTGAAGGTTCCTGACAGGGGCAGAACTTCTCATGAGTCCACTGTTGGGCCCAGTGAGTCAACAGCACACACCGCCAAGGTTTCCAAGCCTGGCTGTTGTCAGAATCACCCTAGGAATCCTTACAGATCCCCAGTCCTGGCCTATCTGGATCAGAACAGCCAAGGGTGAAGTCCAGGAATCTGCATTTTAAAACAGAATCCCCCCGCCCACTCCACATCATTCTGACACAATCCTTCCCCAGAGTGTGAAAAACCACTGCCTTGCTATGCTTTCAGCAGGTGCAAATAAAAAATTTCAAGGAGTTAAAATCTTAAAAAAAAAAAAAAAGAGTCGCGGGCTCTGCCGCCAGAGCCAGCCAGACGCCCTAAGGGCGCCTGGGTGGCTCAGATGGTTAAGCATCTGCCTTCAGCTCAGGTCATGATCCCAGGGTCCTGGGATCGGGTCCCGCATCGGGCTCCCTGCTCAGAGGGGATCCTGCTTCTCCCTCTGCCTCTCTCTCTCTCTCTGTCTCTTATGAATAAATAAATAAAATCTTAAAAAAAAAAATTTCAAGGAGTGCATTTTCCTAAGATGTTCCTAGCCAGGAAAATCCAAGGGAATTCTGTCCACAGGCTGCCTGCCCATTCTCCTGCCGAGGCTCCAGTCTGGGACTGACTATAGGGGAGAGAAGAGAGAGTCCTTTCACACCGACTATGGTGCTAGCTTCCTGTGCAGGTGGGAAAAACTAATTTTCAAACTCCACTCTGGGTGAGTTTCCTGGGCCCTGTTTTTCTTTCTCCTGAGATGTTCAGTACTAAGTTTGTATGAGAGAGAAGCTGCTCAAATTAGCAGAGAGGTTAAGAATCAGAGAGGACTCTTGCCCTTGACAATAAGGGAAGTCTTTGAATAGCAGCAGGAAAGCAGGGGCATGGATAAAAACACAGAAGTCATAAGGCAATACAGTGACGTAACACACAAAGCAAGTGTGTTGGACTATGAGGTACACGGGGAAATGCGACAGCAGACTCCTCTGGAGCTCAGGTCATCAAAGCCAATATTGTTAGAAAAGGGACCGAATGCCATGGGATGGCATCTGGAAGGGAAGTAGAAGCACGCGAAGTGTGGGGAAGGGGTAGGGTTTGGGACTGGTCAGAAGTGAGGCTGCTCCAACTGGGTGAGGTCAGATGGGAGAGACCTGGAGAATCAGGTGGGGAAGTTCAGACTCAGTGTGTGAAGCCGCTTTCCTGGAAATGAAGTCACAAAGTGACAGTGTCTTTATTTTTTTTTTAATTTTTTTATTGTTACGTTAATCACCATATATTACATCATTAGTTTTTGATGTAGTGTTCCATGATGACAGTGTCTTTAGAAGATGGAACTGACACGAATGGGCAGGGTAAGGTGAGTGAAGGCAACGGAAGTGGGATGTTAGCTTAATTCGATTTCTGTCCTGGATGGTGGCAACCCTGGACTCCTGCCACAAGCTTAGTTTCAAGAAGCATATCACAGGGGCACCTAGGTGGTGCAGTCGGTTAAGCGTCTGACTGTTGGTTTTGGCTCAGGTCATGATCTCAGGGTCCTGGGATTGAGCCCCGAGTTGGGCTCTGTGCTCAGTGCAGTCTGCTTGAGATTCTCTCTCCCTTACCCTCTGCCCCTCCTGCTCGTGTGCACGCGTGCTCTCTGTCTCTTTCTAAAATAAATAAATGATTTTTTTTAAAAGTATATTTACAAATGGGTTTGAGGCCTTCCTCTGATAACCTGCATGGGCCAGGGTTGTTGCTCCTAAGTCTTGTCTACACCCAGACAGTCAGTGGATGATGCTCATACTTGGCAGCACTGAGGCACCCCAATTCCCTGGCACTGGCCCCACATCTACTTGGGTTAATGAGCCCCTGCACGGACTAGGGTGGGCCTACCTAACCAAACCATCCTTCCCCGCGCCCCTCTGTATCTCAGCCAAGCGTCCCCGCACTGGCTTATGGGGGCTGGTCGTGTACCAGGTACTAGTTCTTACCACCCAGCAGCCCCAGATTGCTGGCTTCAGCCAAGAGAAAAGGGCGGTGGGGTGCGTGACTGCAGGTGTGGAGCAGAGCGTTATCTCTGACTATAAAGGTTAAGTACTTAGCTGAAAACCTTAACCAAAAAAAAAACAGGAAAAAGCTGCCAACAAAAAAATAAAAACAGATACATGTGCACCAGCATCCCCAAATGGCTAAAACCATGAACCCAGATACAGTAAGTGCCGTTATCCTACGTGGTTAGAGAATGAAGTGTTCCACTTAATCAGATGTCCTGGTAAACAGAGAGGTACCAAAGACACAATCAATACATGGCTTTGGGAGAAAGTTACCACCTTAGTTTTGAGGGTGCCCTGGAATTTCTAAATGGTACCTACCATTATACCATTACCTACCATGGTAATCCAACCTCAGACCAACAAGACCGTGGAGCAACTCTGATTCCTATCTTGCATCTGGAAGCCAGGCCCAGCAGCGCAGTCAACTCAGGGGATGCAAGGAAGGACAAGCAGGGCCCCCAGGGACCTCCCTGCCCACCAAAAGATGACCTTTCCTTACATCCCCCACCATGTCTGCCCAGGCCTGGCCAGGGCGTCTCCTTATTCCCTAACCGTCCTCTCACCCCTGTGAGGCTCTGGACCCCCAAGAGTTGGACGCTGCCCTTATTCCCCAACTCTCTCTTGCTTTACTCCCACTCTCCAGCTCAGAGAAACACCCTGATCCCAAACCCCGGATGCAGAATGCCGTGCCTATGGATCACGAGCACCACTGCCACCCAAGACTCCTGCTGCCTTGGGTCCAGGTCTAGATCGGACCTTGGAGATGCAGACACACGGGGTCCAAATGCTCACAGGCCTGCGGACACATCAAATCAATACCTCCAGCCTCGAGGCAGATGGGCAGTGCTTTGATTAACAAAACTGGTAATAACTCACTACACTATGAGCCTCACAACTAAGTTTTTAATTTCTTTTTTTTTTAATTTTTTATTGTTATGTTAATCACCATTTCACAACTAAGTTTAAAAAATATGTTCTATAAACGGTTTTGTACTGTGATTGTGGGGGTGGTTACACAAACCCATGCATGGGATAAAACAGCGAGAACTGTACAAACAACACACATAAGTGAAGGCATGAGAAAAACGATGAGAACTGATTAAGGCCTGTAAACCAGTTAGCGGTCATAGTAAACATACCATTGTCAATGACCTGGTTTTGATCTTGAGCTATACAAAATGTCTCCACTGGGGGAAACTTGGGGGGAGAGATCCCAGGACTCTTATGTACTATTTTTACAACTACCTGTGAGTCTAATTATTTCAAAAGGAAAGTAAAAAACAAAACCCCACAAAAACCCCCATAAACCTAATCATCTACAATCAAATCATTTTCACAGCCACCAGGACCTGGGAGCTGGCACCCGCAACGTTTTCCCAGGCCACCTGGAACTGGTTCCGTGAGCCCAGCTTTCAGGTCCAACACGGGCAGCTCAAGCACTGGTGTGAGGCTTGCACATTTCCAGAGTGACCAAGAAGAGCACGTCCCAGTGCACTGGGCTCTGGGAGGAGTAGGTGGTTATTTTGCCAAAAGTCCCTCTCAGCCCCACTCACAGGAGACTGACTGGCAGAGACAGAGCAGTTTTCCCAAGCAGGACCCAACCCGCACTGGAGGGCATATTTAAAGCTGGGCTTGTTCTAAAATGTTTCCCTAATCCTTGTCATCTTTAAAAAGAAGACAAATCCAAGTCCATGTGAGTGCACATGCACACAGGGCTTAGCTCCAAGGAGCCAAAAATAAAGGATACAAACATCAACTAAATCAGTGATTGTCAAGACTGCAATCTAGAATTATCTCCATTGATAGGATTTACCCACCAAGTGGGGACAAGAAGGGGTTATTACAAACACAAACCAAGGCTTTTTAACCTCTTTAATGCCACAGACACCCCCCACCCCACCACCCCCTTGGCAGCCTGGGGAAGCCTGCAGACCTTCCACAGAATGGCATTAAATGCACAAATTAAATCCACAGCATTCCAAAAGAAGCCAATTACGGAAAATTGCAGTTACCAAAATATTTAAAAAATTTTTGCTGTGGTAATATTTAATTAACATATTAAATAGGACCTAGCCGTGAGTCTCATAACCACCTCAATTCTGAAGCAATGATGAGGCTAACGAAACTTAGAGAAATATCGACAATGACTCCAAAAGATTGGAAAAAAATCTCCGCAGTTCCTACTGGTGGTGGTCACAGGTACTGCTAATGTCACTATGGTTTATTGTCTCTATTCATAATCGAAGGAAATGCAATTTTTCAGCTGGTGAGAATGAAGTGTGATTTTTCTCCATCCAAGTGTTGGGAGCCTCCCTGAATTCCGTCCGTGGAAGAACGGCCTCTAGAGTAAGCAGCTGATGTAGAACTTCCACGGGAATGAAACACTGCCTCTTCTTCACACCCTTGTCACTACTCCCTAACCTGGTTACCAATGATAATGTCTGCACCTTCCAAAGAACCACCATCGCCCAACACGGGCCCTCTCCTCCAGAGCCTAAATGCATCCACTCAAACCGCGGGGGAACATCAGCATGTGACTCACCTTTATCTGGGGCCAGGGAGGCCTGCCCCTCACAGCTCACCTCTCCTTTCAGGCCCTCAGCAGCTCCTGCCACTGTGAGGAAATTAGAGGAATTCTACCCATCGCTGGGGGAGCCTGAATGTAAACCATCATCCTCCAAGTGTACCCAGGACCAGGAGAACAGATGTCAGTCTGTCAGCAAGTTAGTGCTGAATGCTGATAATCAACCAGCCCCGGGGCTCTGCACTCTGAGCAATGTAAGGGTGTAAAGAAAAATGCACGGGTCTACCCGTTAAAAGCTGTAGTTAAGGGAGAAAGCTTGGATGCTAATAGTTACAGGCTTGAATTGTATAGGTCTCCAAAAAGATACTCCGATGTCCTCACCCCACCCTGCCCAGTACCTCAGAATGTAACCTTAGATGGGTCTTCACTGAGGGACTCAAGTTAAAATGAAGTCAGTAGGGTGGGCCCCCATCCAATAGGACTGGTGTCCTTACAAAAGGGAGAAATTTGGACAGACACACACACAGAGGGAAGACAATGTGAAGACACAGAGAGAAGACAGCCATCTGAGAGCCAAGTAGAGAGGCCAGAGCAGAGCCTCCCCTCACATTCCCCAGAGGGAACCGACCCTCCGACACCTTGATTTTAGACTCCCAGGCTCCAGAACTGGGAGGGAGCACATTTCTGTTGGGTCAGCCACCCACTCTGGGGTCCTGTGTTATGGCAGCCCTCGCAAATTAATACAGTATATGAAGTCAAATATATGGCCTGGGAAAAGGAGATCTTAATTCAGAGCCCATCAAGCCACGTCTCCTTCTGGTGCCACTCATCGGTTTAAAATTAGATTCTATTCAGAGTCTGCTTCTGGTCTCTGGGAAGGAGGGATGGTCCAAGGCCCAATCTTTTGGAGGCTAAGACTGGAGGACGGAAGGGGCTTAGGGAATCCAGGAGTGCGCTGTTGGTGACACTCTCACCAGCCCCGTACTTACTGGGGGGTCACCCCCCCCCCCCAGCAGGCAGGGATCTTTGTAATCCTTTCATTCAAATATTCTGTGAGGAGTTTTGGCCTAGGGCAGTGGTTTACAAACTTGGCTGCATAGTAGAAGCCCCTGGGGAGCTTTAAGAAAATTCCACGCAAGCTTGAGCCCCACCCCAGACCAACTGAATCAAAATCTCAGGAGGTGGGGGCTGGGCATGAACATTTTTTAAAAGCTCCCCAGATGATTCTAATGTGCAGCCAGGGTTGAGAGCCACTGGACCCTATGACCTTTGAGGGCCTTTCCTTCTCAGAATTCGGCGAGAGTGCATTTTGTGTTTATCTTCGTGGTTCTCAGGAGCGTGCTGGGGCCGGCCTTGGGTCTGGTTTCTTACAGGTCCGGTCTATGGTGGCCTTTATTGGGTATGAGTGGAGGAGTAATTCTGATAAACGGGGGGGGGGGGGGGGGGGGGGGGGGTGGCCGGGAGGGAAGGGAGTTAAAAATGCCTTTCATTAAAACATCAATTTAATAAGATTTGGTTAGGAAGTTCCTACACGCCAGGAACTCAAAAAATGATCCAGGAACAAGCTGACAGCTCTTGAAGTGAGGAGTGCCACAGCTGAGAGACGTACAGGGGCGGGGGGCAAGCCACCCCCATGGAAACAGAAAGTGCCCCCAGAGATCATCTTAAAGGAGAAACCAGAATGTCTTCTGTGAGAACAGAAGAGCACAGGAAGGCTTGATCCATGAACTGAAATGATCTGTTTAGCTAGACACAGAGGAGACAATACCTGTGCAGAGACCAAGCACACATGAATAGCACCGGTTTGGGAATCCGGTATGTAACAAGGGGTAGCCCGGCCGAGGTAAGGCAGTGCCTGGCTTTGTTGCTCTCTGACCTTCCTGCTGGGGCTGGCTTCCGTCTGTAGCCACAGAGCAGCCTGCAGACCCCACCACTGCCCAAGGCGGCGGGGGGGGGGGGGTCTCAACCCAGCTATGCACCACCGTTTAAAGGGGAGCTTTTAATAATTACAAGTGCCAGGGTCCCATGACCTAGAGATTCTGGGCACAGGGGTCAGGCATGTGTCCTTTCAAAAAAAGGGGCGAAGGGGGCCTCCAGGGAGTTCTGATGGGCCAGTAATTCTCAACCTTTGGGAGTATCTCATAGCTGTGATCTCCAAACTTCTGTTTCTGAGGGCAGTCCGCCAGGACTATGGCCCACCGCTGGCTTGCCTTGTGGGGCCTACCTCGTGAGACCCTCGGCCTCTGGCTCCCACATGGGACTGCTCACCTGACTCCCAGCCCAGGCTCGGCCTGACCACCGGGAGCTTGAGTTCCTATAAGGATGCAGCCAGGCCCAGCTCCGGCTCCTACTCTCAGGCCAGGGTCTTGACACCAACCTGGCTAAGGAGCTGCCAGTCCTCGGCCCACAGTGTGGAAAATCGTTCTCACCCTTGCAGAGAGACACAATATGTTCAAGAGCACAAACAGGGGCTTCCTGTTATGGCCCACGTGCTTCACATGTTAACCGGGCTCCCCAGGCTGAAGACCACCACTACAGGTGGCCAGCCTCAGCATACAGAAGTCATTCCCTTCCTCCGACAGGAACCATCTGCGGCCAGGAGGTGGGAAGAGCAAGCCCCTGGGACCCAAGGGAGGGCCTGGAGCTCAGGGGACTCACCCCCTCCCCCCACCCAGGGGCACTTCCCCTCCCTAACAGCTCAGCTTCTCCCCAAGTCTGTGCCCCTCCCACAAGGGCCAATCAAGTTCTGGCACCAAAAGCCAAGCACCCAAATCCCATTTTACAGACTTTATGTATGCTAAAAAATACCCTGAGTTCATTCAAGTATCTAAGAATCTGAAATTTTACCAGGATGTTGGGCACCTGCAACGTATCTGGGACACTCTGAAGTCAACACCTGATTTAACGGGAAAAATTTCTCATGGGGTGAAGCTGTTACAGTGCTGGGGGCGGGGGGACTTGGGCAGGCTGGGGAAGCAGATTTTTTGTGAGCCAAGTGGATGGTAATGCCTTTGCTAGAAGGACACGGGCATATTCCCCAAAGCAAGCCCAGCAGGGGCATTCATGGCTGTGCACTGATGGATCGATCACATGTCTGGTCCTAATTCTTCCATACCTGCAACGAGAGGCCAGACAGACCTGGACAACCACCCCTGTCCTATACCGATTCAACAGGAATGAGTTGTGGGTTCTCAATGCTGTTTGTAAATGATCCTCAAGAACAAAATTAAGCCTCTTAACTTTCTTAAGATGTACCAAGACTTCAGGGGCGCCTGGGTGGCTTAGTCGTTAAGCGTCTGCCTTCGGCTCAGGTCATGATCCCAGGGTCCTGGGGTCGAGCCCCGCATCGGGCTCCCTGCTCAGAGGGAAACCTGCTTCTCCCTCTCCCACTCCCCCTGCTTGTGTTCCCTCTCTCGCTGTGTCTCTGTCAAATTAATAAATAAAATCTAAAAAAAAAAAAAAAAAGATGTACCAAGACTTCAAAAATAAAAGATGGGCTCAAATCCACTGTTAAAGAGTTTCCGGTGTACGTTTTTTCAAACTCCTCCTTCTTCCTTGGGCAGTCTCTAGCTTAGGGTTATTATTATTGACAGCATTCCTTTACACTTTGAAAGCATCTGTGTCTTCTTATCACACATAGTTTTGAAGCACTGGGCTAAGAGAAGTGTTTACTGTAAGCCGGAAAACAGGGATGGAACAGATAAAAATGTCCTGTGGTAGACACGGCTGCGGCAGGTGGGGAGGAGGAAGGCTGGGTTAAGGCTGGCTCGTCCGTACTGGAGGAGCGCTGGAAGGTGGCAGAGCTCAGGGCGGTCAGCAAGGGCAAAGAGAGGCGGGAGGCTTTCCAGACAGTGGACTTGATTTTCATGTTTTTCTCTTACACTGGTAGGCAGTGAAATTCCTGGTAAGATGACCATAACGTGGCCAACAAATCTTTGGGAAGAGTGTTAAGAGACAGAGCAGTGGTTGCCAGGGCAAAGAAGGATGGGAGGGTAAACCACAAAGGGGTAGCATGAGGAGTTTTTAGGGATTTGCAACTGCAGTGGTGGCTGCATGAGTCTACATGCGTTACACAGCGCATAAAACTGTGGGCGCCTGGGTGGCTTGGTCAGTTAAGCATCTGACTCTTGATCTCGGCTCAGGTCATGATCTCAGGGTCAGGGCTCCGCGTTCAGCGGGGAGTCTGCTTGGGATTCTCTCTCCCTCTCCCTCCGATTGCACCTGCTGTGTGCGTACTCTCTCTCTCCCCCTCCCTCTCAAACAAACAAAATCTTTAAATAAAATTCATAAGACTATATTCCAAAAAGACTCAATTTCCCTGTATATTAATTTTTTTAAATTTGAAAAGAAAACAAAACATAATCTTTAGGCAGAGGGCAGAAAGAGTTGGCAGAAGATAGGACACGCAACTAGCGCCCTTCCTCTCTCACGTGACAGCGTCTCAGGCTCCACCTGGACTCGCAGACGGTGGGCTCTGAAACCCAGAGAACCAAATGACCATCAGTCCAAGCACGGGAGGAGTAAGGAGTGAGCTGAGCCAACCAGGGAGCAGGAGAGACACTCTGGGAGGAAACTGGGCCCCTAAGCAGCAGATGGAAAAACTGAGCCAAGTAGGACCTTGTGAGGGGCAGAAGGAAACTGGCAGGGGACAGCAGGAGGAGACAGTCGGGACGGCACGCAGGACACTCAGTCCAGGACCAGATCCGCCGCGAGGCGGGGAGACCAGACGTCGCACTTCTCCTTAAGCATCGCTTTATCAAGGCCTTGGGCCAAGAAGGCCTAAATATGGGGCGCCTGGGCGGCTCAGTCGTTAAGGGTCTGCCTTCGGCTCAGGTCATGATCCCAGGGTCCTGGGATCGAGCCCCGCATCGGGCTCCCTGCTCAGAGGGAAGCCTGCTTCTCCCTCTCCCACTCCCCCTGCTCACGTTCCCTCTCTCGCTGTGTCTCTCTGTCAAATAAATAAATAAAATCTTAAAACAAAAAAAAAAAAAAAAAAAGAAGGCTTAAATATGAGCTTTAATTTTACCCCGGGCTTCTCCCATCTCTGATGTCAAAAGGCCTACACTCAACCCAGCCAGACGGAGGTGCCAGAAGAGTGTGCGACTCTTGAACTCTTGTGTGTTCAAGCCCCACAATGGGTGTAGTGACTACTAAATATATATATATATATAAAGAAAAAAAAGAAACCAGTCAGAGTTCAGGCAGTGCTATGGAAAACAGAAGGAATGCCTAAGCCTCCCTTTTTACAGTACGGGTCCTCCAGAGTGCAGGCAGCCAGCTATGCCCTTCTTGTCTCCGGCTCTTTCTGGAAGGACATCACTGACCCAAATGCAAGGAGTGAAGAAAAGCCAAGCAGGGCAGGCATCTGCCCAGCTGGTTCCTGAGAAACCCAGAGCAGCCGATGGCAAACCCGACACCAAGGCTGCAGGTGAGCCTCACAAGGGGCAAAGCACAACTCTTTGGACCACGAAAGGGGCTCAAGCCAGGTTCCCGGAGGTTGGCGGGCGGTCCAGGGCCCTGAGGGAGTCCGGGCAGCTCCAGGAGGAGCACAGCAGGCCCCAGGGCCGCCCAGAAGCCACAGGCAGGACAACAAGCCTCGGAGAAGCTGCAGAGGCTGCAGAAACCCCAGGAAGAGTTTCCTGTCTCGAGCGCCAGTCTCTCTCATTCCAGGAATCCCCTTTTCCTGAAGCTCGCTTGCTGTTATTTATTTATACAAGGCTGAACCCCACCTTCCCGAGCTCTGCAAAGCGCTCCTCACCACAAAGCCCGATTGTGCTTCCACATCCTCACAGCCAAGGCCGAGACAGAAACTGGCCTGAGGGAAGACGGTCTGTACCAGAGATGGAAACGCAGTCTGATTTAAAGGCGTGGGTCTCCAATAACAGAGAGCTTTGTTGGGACAGAGAACACCCTCCTAACAGCGTGGCGTGCCGGGGGTTCTGGCCTATCTTGGTGCCAGGGGGCCCTCCAGCAGGTGAGTTGTGGCTGTTTGGTTTTGGACCATCTCCAAAGAACCAGGCCTCACCATGGGGCTGGCTGAGAGATAAATCAGCATTCTCTTACAGAGAGGCATAGCAACATTTTATTAAAGCACAACACACAGATGAAAGATACGTCAATAAGAGAAACCCTGAAATTCTTTTTTTCCAAAAGGAGATGGGAAAACTACCGTCCCCCAGAACTATTCTGGCCCAAACAACAATGATTTTAGTAATTCAAAATTCAGTGATTTTTCTTAGGGCTCACAAGGTGGGTTTTCTCTCTGCCCCCAAACCTCTCTCAGTAAAAAGTTTGGTCAGAAATTATTTTTAAACAGGCTCATACCTCCTCACAACAAAATACATCTACAAAGTGCTAAAACAGCCCATGGGAAAGTTTGGATCTTGATGCCCTGGATAGGTTTCGGCTTCACACGGAGTCAGGTGGATGGTCTTCTGGACACCAAACCCAAAAGCATAGAGGGGGTCCCAGAGGGGAGCGGCTGGCCTAGGTCTAAAGCACCCATGGCAGAGGGAACAAAAGAGGAAAAGGAAGTCTGTCCACTGGTCAGTTCCTCGGTGTGGCTTCTCCCAGCTGCTGCCCCATCTCCCGCCTGCACTGCCAGTGGGTGCACAGTGCCTCACTCATACCGGCGAGTATCTAGAGCTGACCTCCCTAGAAGGCTGGCTCCATACCTTCCTTCCTCCCCACAGAATGTTTGCTTTCCTCTTGGTCCTCCATGCAACATTCTGACAGGAGGTCCCCAGCCTCTCTCATCCCAGAAGGCACCTCTAAAGCCATGCTCCTGTCCACGCAAATGATGAGTAATTACCACTAATTGCCCCTCACGTCCTACTAACCCCAGGAGGTCCCCTGAGCAGGGAAGGAGGGAGAAAGGAGGGGAAGGCGGGAAAGCCAGTCAGGGTCGCTCCCATTCTGCCCCACCCAGCCCCCCAAACCCTCCCCCTGCCCCTGGGCGGTGCAGGCGTTCCTGCTCTCCAGCCAGAGGCCTCAGCACTGCTGAGGGTTCTATTCTACAGCTCAAGCCTTCTTAGAGACAAAGCTCTGGCACCGTTGACCATTTCCGAACCACACAGCTTTAGAACGCAACTCCTGGAAGGAACTCCTCGGGTCACCCAGTCTTCACCGCTCAGGCCACGTCCCTCAAGCTCATGCACGCCATCCATGTGGCCCAGTGGGAGGTGGTGCCACCTAACGGGAGCGGGCCAAATCTGGGTTCTCTGCCAGTCCCTGCCCCTGGGAATGCTAGGTGGCCTCAGACAAGTCTGGTTTCCTCTAGAATGAAGCAGGAAAAACCACAGTACCCACAGGGTCATTCTGAGGATTAAATGCGTGAATGTATGCAATACTTCTCTGGGACACAGAGAACACTCAAAGAATAAAACTGTTATCACTGCACAAAGCACTATTCAGACAGAAGAGGGCCTCAAGGACCAGTCCTGCTATGTTTCTCACTAGGCTCCATGAAATTAGCAACTCTCTCCACCCCTCTGGGCTCGGTTTCTTTCGACCATCACTAAAATCCAACTCACATCTCCAAGGTCCCTTTTTTAAAACACACACAGACACATTCACACGGTTTATTTCACATGTGTACATAACACGTGTCTGTACACCGGGGTTTTCAACTGCAGCACAATGGACACTGGAGCAACCTAATCTTTTGTTGTGAGGAACCACCCATCCTATACATTTTAAGATGTTTAGCAGCATCCCTGGTCTCTACCCGCTAGACGGTAATCGTTCTCTCCCCAATCATAACAAAGAAAAATGTCTCCAGACCTTGCCAAATGTCCCCTGGGGGGCAAAATGGCCCCAGTTGAGAACTAGTCATGTACACACAAACACACGTACGCACATGGAATAATAGGATGCCCACTCTGAGAGTGAAGAGCTAAGCAGGGTAGAACAGAGGAAAACTACCTCTCCAGGTACAGAGTCCTTGCAACGTGCGCAAGGCAACTTTACGGGCACTGAGACCACAAACATACGCAGTACTCTGGAGCGTCTTTACGTCTGTGAAACAGTTACTGTGCTCATAAAGACTGCCTGCAGACTTAATTTGGCTTGCACATACAGAGTCCTATTTACTGCGAAAACTTGCCAGGCCGAGCTCCCCAGGTCTAGTCCAAAGTGTGCTCAGGAACTCGGCCTGGGGGAGCAGAACACAGGGGGTTCTGTGTGCTGCCTCTCTGCACACTCACCTTGAGATACTTGAGGAAAAGGAAGCCGCCTTGGGGCAGCAGGCGGCTGTGGGTTATTCTTAAGGAAGAGAGCAGCTTGCCACATGTGCTTCCCTCAGACTTGATGTGTTAGCAGATTTGACGAAACTTCTCTTTTCCCAGTTCAGAAGAGCTAGGGGCTTGGTAGACAAGGCTTGTGTATCCATGGACACGAGACCTACCCACTTGCTAATCTAAGTAAAAATGAACAGTAGTCATAAAGATGGAAGACAGAGGTTAATTGGAGGAGGGGAGGCGAACATCTGCCTTAAGGCGAGGTCTGTTTACCCCCAAGTGTTTAAAAATGAGAATCCTGAATTCCCTTTCTACCTTATTATGACTTATTTAACATTTGTTTTTAATTTGCCCAAGATCATAATCTTCACCAAGGACCACGTATAAGCCAAACTTGAACTTGAAAACCAAGCTGGACCTTTGTTCTGCCTGCATGAATTAGCGCACAAAGGGGCATCTGATTTCTCCCTTCCCTAACAATCTGGAACACTACTCCCTATGTATGTCACTAATGCTGGGAGAATGGGCCCTAAGACAGGCCTCAGGAAACGAAGGCTCTAATCCTGGCCAATTCACTTGTGAGCCACGGAGACAAGTTATTTCAAGTGCTGAGCCTCCTCTTTAAGTACACTGACAGTTCCCTGCTAGCAGATGCATGGAGTAAATTAAGTAGAACTAGGAAGAGCTACAGAGTCCTAGTTACTCACACTGACAAGGAAGTGCCACGAGTAGAATGGTAGCCCAGACCCATCCACTATTCCCAAAGTGGGTTTTGGGGAACACCAGTCCCATGAGATGCCACTTGGAAATAAAGCATTCTGTGGTTCCTTCATTCATCCAACAAATACTTATTGAGGGCCTTCTAGATGCCTGGTGCTATAAAGACAATAGAGAGCAAAAGAGACCCACTCCCTGACTTCTTCACTAAGTTTAGGATCCACAGACAAGTATCCAGAAACGGGGCCACCTCTCTCCCCACAGTAAAGGGAGTTCACATACAGGGAGCAAGGAACCACATCTGAGGCTGGGAGGCAGAGAGCAGGAGGGGAGACGCATGCTGGCGGGGGGGCGGGGGGGAGGGCTCGGGGGTAGTATTCCAAACACAGCGTTGGAGGAATACTGCACAATGCACTCCCTTGTAAGAGATTCATGGTACACACTGGCGTGTTAACAGCCCCAGAAGTTCTGTCCTACCTATTAACATCCCAAGGATGTTACTCTGGGAAATGCTGAGTGGCATTATTGTTCTCGTAGCCTACAAGAACCTTCCGTATGAAACAAAAGCTCTTGTTCATATAACTGGAAAACTACGTGTCCTCTCAGAACGGCCAAAATACCTTGGGCTTGCTAATGTAATTCTAAAGTATTTTCTTTGGCACAGACCTATAAAAACATATGGCTTCCACAACTGCTGACATATTCCCAGTATCACAGATGAAGAAAAACCCACAGCTACAAACCAGTGGGCCAGAATCAAAGGTCTACCTCCAGCACAGACATCTGCTTTATTTGTTAAAAGATGCATGTACAGCCTAGGGGCGCCTGGATGGCTCAGCTGGTTAAGCGTCTGACTCGTATCTCGGCTCAGGTCATGATCTCAGGGTTGTGAGATGGAGCTTCGCGCTGGCCTCGGTGCTGGGTGTGGAACCTGCTTAAGAATCTCTCTCTTCCCTCTCCCTTTGCCCCTCCCCACCCCAAAAAAGATGTATGCTACAGCCTCAATACTGGGATGAATCGAGAAAACCTTCAAAAAAGTAAAATAAAAATGATCAACCACCAATGATCAAGTTATCAACGATTATACCCTGAAAGATACCAGAAGTGAACAATGATTGCCCTTGTTAGCCTACAATGTCCATGAGGAAGACGGATTTTGCTGTTTATTTTATTATATATGATGCATAAAGGAAATGTAAATAAATAACAAATCCACATGTGCAGATTTTGTGTATAAAGTACTGTGCTAGGGGTGACAGGGATCAAAAGGGACAGTTGACAACCAGGGTCCTTAAGAACATGGATTCTAGAAAAGTAGCAATCCAAAACTGAATATCATTAAGTGCCCAGGGAATGGTACAGTATAAAGACTAAATTTTACAGGGGCTAGGGAGGACCGGAAAACCTAGGAATGCTGATGCTGATAATGAGTTTATCTTAACAAAGTCCTTACTGTACCAGACAATGTTCTTCATGCTTGTGTACAACCTTATTTCATCTTTGCAACTATGAGGTAGGTCCTAGGAATACATCAGAATATGGCCTTGGCCTCAGCATTCAATGGACATCTGTTATTCAGCTTCAGCGTCAATCTTCAGAAGGCCTGAATTTCTGCCTAGTCAATAATCATGTGGTCATAGGGGTGACCAACATTATTTAATTAATGTAACAATGTGAGAAATAAGGAAATGAAGCATGTTTGAATTCATCATCATTATCTGAACATGCCCCTTCAAAAACAGGGAAGCATTCTTTTTTTTTTTCTTTAAAGATTTTATTTATTTGTCAGAGAGAGAGAACGAGAGAGCACGAGAGCATAAGCAGGGGGAGTGGCAGGCAGAGGGAGAAGCAGGCTCCCCGCTGAGCAAGGAACCAATGTGGAACTCGATCCCAAGACCCTGGGATCATGACCTGAGCCAAAGGTAGGTGCTTAACCAACTGAGCCACCCCGATGTCCCCAGGGAAGCATTCTACATGTAAAGTTTAATGGAAATCTCCTTGTGAGCCTTATCTCTAGAAATGTTATCAGTGGCAGAAGTATGTTATTTTTTGGTTGGAAGAATACAATATAAGCATGAAACATTAATCTTACATAGAAAACAATTACAATGTACAACTACAGTTCTTAAATAGAATTAACTGCATTACTAATATTAAGAGTACATTAAAAAAGAACAGCAACTGTTTCTCAATATTTTTAAGTTGAAATAGGCATACTATATTCTACTTCTAAACTCTATAGAATTGCGTGGTGTGCTCACAACATTAAATGGAATAACCTTTAGAAACTATATATGCACCCTTAGCAGTCAGACTGTGGTCTCTAAATAACGTATTTCACTAAAAGGAATCAGAGCTCCTTCTAGAAATAGCTGATCTGGAAGGGGGAAAAGCACAAGGTAAGCCTGGAACGTCCTCCCATAACAGTAAGCAAGGAAGCATCAAAGACCACTGGGATTGTATCAAAAGGACTCAGGAGCCAATGTGAAGAGGCTTCCACCAGCTAAAGATGAAACAATTGGAGTATCAATAAAAATAATAGTCACAAATGGATTGAAACACAGGAAATAGGTTGAAATCCCTGAGCTCATATTTTAAAACATAATTTCATTGGTCACCTTTGCAGGTTATAAGAAACCAAATGGAAAACGAGTAAATAAAGGGAAAGGATCAAGCATTTAAAATTGCTTTCCCCATATTATCTACAGGGGTCAGCATACTTTTTCTGTACTGGGGGCCATATCTTTTCAGTTCTGTGCCAAATATAGACTCAATGGCAACTATTCACCTCAGCCCTTGTATTGCAAAAGCGTCCAGAGGCAATATGCAAACGAATGAGCCTGGCTGTGTTCTAATGAAACTTTATTTATAAAAATAAGTAGCAGTCTGGATTTAGCCTGTGAACTTTAGTTTGCCAACCTTTGACCTAAGGTAACTAATAGTTCATGAGGGACAGTTTCTCTTTTAAAAAGTAGTATAGGGCACCTGGGCAGCTCAATCGGTTGAGTCTGCCTTCAGCTCAGGTCATGATCCTGGGGTCTGGGATCGCGTCCCACATCGGGCTCCCTGCTCAGCGGGGAGTCTGCTTCTCCCTCTACCCCTCTCCACTGCTCATGATCTCTCATTCTCTGTTTAAATAAATAAATAAATAAATAAATAAATAAATAAATTTATATAGTCCTATAAAGAGTACAGAGCAGAATGTCAAGTTTGCTACCTCAATATTTCACAAGATTTCAAAATCATGTACCACACTTTCATGATTTAAATCACCTATGATCCAGGCATAATAAAGATGATGAAAACTATGAAAATAAGAAACTGTCATTAAAAAAAAAAAACAAAAAACCAACACTCATTTTTTTTTGGTCCCCCATGAACCAAAAAGATCTTGTTCCTTCATCTTACTTAGTATTCACAAATATGCAGTAGAGCATCACAGAAACAATCTAGGCATTTATAGAGTTGTGAAATTATCAGTCTTGCACTACAATGTCAAACTTTCAAAATGTGACCATCAGTTTGGCCACTACAAAGTAATAATTGTTTCTGGGAAGAAACATCAATGGATACTAAACAATGGATGAAAGTTTGATGAGAAACAGGTTATTTCCAGTATCTTCCAACAAGACACTTATTAGCTACAAAGAGAAAAAATAGTAACTTCCTTGGAGAACCCTGGCAGACATCATTTTTACCAAGTGATCAAAATTAACATCAACTGTAGCAGGAAAAAGAGGTGGTGCCTCATGAGAAGCAGAGAAGGGCACAGTAGCAACTACGTAGTTTTCATGCCTAAAATATAGAACCTGAATCTATTCATGAAGAAACATCTGAAAGAAAAGCAGAATTCAAGGTCCTTCTACGAAATAAATGGCTGTAATCTTCAAAAGAATATAAGGGACACAAGACAAAAGAGCTGTTCTAGACTGAGGGAGACTAAACAGATACAACCAAGTGTAATGCATGACCTTGGCTCATCCTGGATACCTCCCCAAAATTCGTTCTTTTTTTTTTTTTTAAGATTTTATTAAGTAATCTCTACACCCAATGTAGGGCTTGAATCCATAACCCCGAGATCAAGAGTCAAATGCTCCATGGACTGAGCCAGCCAGGTGCCTCCCAAATTCTTTTAAATGTTTCTTTGGCTCCAAAAGACAGTTTAAAGACAAGTAGCAACATCTGAATAAGGTCTATAGATGAGACAATAGGTCTATGTTAATTCCCTGATTTGATAACCACATTGTGGTTATTGTCTTTGGTGTTAGGACATACGCGTGAAGTTACCTAGGAGTAAGGGAGCATTGTATTTGCGACTTACTCTCAAATGGCTCAGAAAAAAAGTTACGGAAAAACAGAAAGATAAAGAAAGTATAGCAAATACTAACGTTTGGGGAAATCTAGAGGAAAATACGTGGGAATTCTTTGTACTATTTTGTACTTTCTCTATGTCTGAAAATATCTCAAAGTAAAAAGTTAAAATTAACATATATATTCCATATATATGAACTAACAGTACATACATCATTCTGTTGAGAGCTATTTGATTAAGAATTCACACAAACTGGCAATTCTGTTACAGTGATATGTAACTCTTTCCAAAGGTAACTGATAACCATATAAATTCAAAATCTGCACTAAGAACTGAAAGTTGATATGCTAATTACTTTTGTTGAAGCATTTCTGGTCCTCGTGTGACTATACCATTTAATCATTTCCTATAAAGATATTTTTTAAAATGCTGCAAGAAAACATCCACTTATTAAGATATTGGTTAAAATTTTTGGCTGCTAAACATCTTAATAAAGTTGTAATAATACTATAAATTATCTGGATGACATTACTCATTTCTTTTTATATCCCAGAAATTCATTCAATGATGCACTTAGTTTTAGTCTTGTGCAAATCCTGGTTTTAAAATGCAGTCTATTCAGCCAAAATGTTAATTCAGTAACCTTCAAATACACCATTACCCCATTTTGCCAAAGAGCACCCTAGGGTACTGGGGCCCAGAGCCAGACCAGGGGTGGGCTGGACTTCAAGGGGAGGCCAACTGTGGCCAAACTCAAGTCCCAGACCCCTTGAGCCATACTGCCTCTCCAAGGGAAAGGAATGGCCGGCCAGCAGGGTCTGCTCCTCTATCTCTCAGGCCTTGGGCTTTTCTGCACAGCAAATTCCTCTCTCTTCCTTCAGTGCCAGGCAAAAGCAACTGTTTTTAAGGGGCTCTCCCAAGCTCCAGTTGCTCTCACCATCCCAGCCCCTTCCTGCGTTAACTCTCCTTACGAGAGCCTTGCCATCATAATCCATTTCCCACTCTAGAATTCAGCACCAGAGTTTCCCTCCCTGACAAACATTTTATAACAGAAAAGCTTGTGTTGTAAAGTGTTTTCATGTCACATATCTTTAGCACGCCTACTCTAATACTCTACTTCTCCTCTCTGTGGTCCTCCTAGAAAATAGTTCAATAGATAATATAATTGATAAGCAAAGACTATATCCAATTTACATCGAAAATAATATGCAGGGGCGCCTGGGTGGCTCAGTTGGTTAAGCGACTGCCTTCGGCTCAGGTCATGATCCTGGAGTCCCGGGACTGAGTCCCGCATCGGGCTCCCCGCTCAGCGGGGAGCCTGCTTCTCCCCCTAACCCTCCCCCCTCTCATGTACTCTCTCTCTCTCTCATTCTCACTCTCAAATAAATAAATAAATCTTAAAAAAAAAAAAGAAAAGAAAATAATATGCAGGGCACCTGGGTGGCTCAGTCATTAAGCGTCTGCCTTCAGCTCAGGTCATGATCCCGGGGTCCTGGGATCGAGTCCCACATCGGGCTCCCTGCTCAACAGGGAGTCTGCTTCTCCCTCTGTCCCTCTGCCCACTTGTGTTCTCTCTCTCTCAAATAAATAAATAAAATCTTAAAAAAAAAAAAACAAGAAGAAAATAATATTCAGGGGTACCTGGCTGGCTCAGTTGGTGGAGCATGCGGCTCCTGATCTAGGGGTTCTGGGTTCAAGCCCCAGGCTGGGTGTAGAGATTGCCTGAAAATAAATCTTAAAAAAAAGAAAAGAATATTCATGCATGCACAAGCAAGTGGACTTGGTCAAGAGTAGGAAGCAGGCAAACAGACTAAGTCAACAGATGCACGTGACAGAATTTTATATCATGGTATCTAAAGAAACAAGTTTACCACCTCAAGATGTGAGAAGAAAAACACAAGGGAAATCAGAGGGAATCGATCAAACAGAGCCGCAGAGGACAGAAAAGAAAGATCGAGACAGCAATGAACACTATCTCTGAAACTGTGAAGAGACCAGCCATTAAAGCTCTGACTACCCCCGGCAGGGTAGGGATTAAAAGTGCCTCTAAAGGAAAGGGCTGGAAATGCCACCAAAATGAATACAGACATGTTACTCCTCACTCCTCTTTAACTTGTACACAGCATTTCTTTGTGCCTTGTTCCAAATGGCATTTTCACATGCATTTGGTGGTCAACTCTCACTAGAGGGGCACTCTAGCACTGTGGCTGGAATGATGGCTCAAACACTTTCCAGAGGGGGGACTCTGGGCCCCTCACTTACACTCTGTCTCAGCTTCCTCCAGGATAAAACAGATCATGAGAGCAGATGTGCAAGCATCCAATGCGGTAACAGTTGTAAACAGTGTGATACAGTGCCCCGGAACACTGCAGGTGCCTACAGGGCTGTTTTTTTAAAATGTTGATGTTTAAATATTCATGCTGTCAACATCTGACAAATGTCTGTGAGTCACTTATCATGAGTCAGGTGTTACGGTTTAATAAAGAAGTATTTTGAGGCGTACTTTCTCTGTTAGCACTGCAGGGCTCATTGTAGATCCCCCTGAGTAGTGGAGAGAGTAAAGCCCAGTGATGCAACTGAGCCCTAGTCTGGTTTCCATCCTTCATAACTGTTTGATCCTGGGCAAGCTCACAGTCTCCCTGAGCTTGTGCTCCTCAGTGGGCTGGATGCTCTCTTCCAGCTCGGAGGGCTCCAAGGGTACCCAGGCAGGGTCCTTGCAAAAGAATCTCAGGGAGGAACACCCAACCCCTAACAGGTATGTATTATAAATCCATCTGACCTTAGCGACCTCGATTTATCCTTTTGGAATTTACAGGGAAGAATGTAGTCCCAACGATCAGAAATCACTACCGCCAACAAATCTGGACTTGTTAACTGATCAGCATTTCATACCACTTATTCCTATTTCTTTTGTTTTTTCTTCCTCATTGTTAGATCTTTTTTTTTTTTTTAAGTAAGTTCTAGGGGCGCCTGGGTGGCTCAGTCGGTTAAGCATCTGCCTTCAGCTGAGGTCATGATCCCAGGGTCCTGAGATAGAGCCTCACATCTGGCTCTCTGTTCAGCGGGGAGCCTGCTTCTCCCTCTCCCCCCACCCCCCACTTGTGCTCTCTTTCTCTCTGTCAAATAAATAAATAAATAAAATCTTTTAAAAAAAAAGAATCTGCCTTCAGCTCAGGTCATGAGGCTCAGGTCATGATCCCGGGGTCCTGGAATTGAGCCCCGCATCGGGTTCCTGCTCAGTGGGGATGCTGCTTGTGCTCTCTTGTGCATGCTCTCTCTCAAATAAGTAAATAAATAAATATCTTTTTTTAAAAAAAAAAAAGTAAGCTCTATGCCCAACATGGGACTTGAACTTGTGACCCTGAGATCAAGAGTCACACACTCCACTGACTGAGCCAGCCAGATGTCCCTAGATCCAGCTATCTTTTTAATCATAGTTACTAACTCTCTCATATTTATGTCTTTTTGTTTTCCACATTTTTTTTTAATAGATCTTCCTACAAATAATGGCCCCATTCACTGTATGAGGTATAAGACATTTATCTCACTAAGATTTAGTGTCTTGCAATACTCAGATTTCCAGAAGGGCTTAGCTAGAATCCCAAGTGCCTCCCCACGTTCTATCAACCATACTCAGAAGCCTCTCCTGTTACTCTTTCCACCATGCTATTGTTTTCAGAAAGAGACCACCTGAAGGATCATTTGGGAAGTGAAAGAAAAAGCTGAATCCTAATTTTCAACACCCACCAACACCCACACATGTACATACACACACACCCACACACACAGAGAACGGGGAGTAGGAAGGAGACTAATACCTTCTCTACAATTCTTAAAATAATTCTCTGTGGAAATGTTTAGTATTTATTTGTCAACTTACTGAAATAGTTATAAATGACTGAGACTGATTTTTTAACTTAGAGAGCTTTAAAAAAGCAACCAATTTATACATTATTTTAGAAAATAAACAATACGGGAATAATATTTGCACGCTTGGTTCACCAGAGTTTGGTTTACTAACCAAACTATGTTGTAATACAAATCGCAGGGGTAGCAAGCAAGTTCACGCCTCCCGCCTTCTTCTACACCAAATACACACTTGTGTATTCTTCCAGCCCTCACCGAGTTCAACAAGGAAAAACTGGCCCCAAGTTCAAAAAAGTTCTAATGTTAGTAGATAACCACTTTTTTCTCCAAAGAGGGTATACATGCAGTGGTGACTTTCTGGGGGCCGCCCACTAAAGGTTATGTAAGTCCTCCGGGGTACAGTCCTCCAGAACAACTTAAGCCCCAGCCACTCACTTCGACAACTGTTTATTTGAGAAGGTGCGTTCCCAGGTCCAATTTGTAAAGTCAGAACAAATCTACCCACCCTCCACCCCAACCGGTAACTCTCATCAGGATTTCGGAACCGAGAAACAAAGGTCAGCCGTCTTCCCAATGGGAGGAGGAGTTAGTTACATCAGGCGTGTGAGTAGTCAGTCACAAGGGTAGAACAGGAAGACCCAGACTTTAAACTCACAACCAAGTTTCAAATCTTTGCGCCGTCAATTACCAGTGGCGTGACCTTGAACAAGACACTTGACCCCTACTAGTCCGCTTGCACAGCAGCAAAATGGGAATAGCAAGTACCTACTTCCTAGCAGGTTAGAAGCTATGAGAAATATTAAGGATTTATTTATTTTTGTAAAGATTTTATTTATTTGACAGAGAGACACAGCGAGAAAGGGAACATAAGCAGGGGGAGTGGGAGAGGGAGAAGCAGGCTTCCTGCGGAGCGGGGAGCCCGATCCCAGGACCCTGAGATTGCAACCTAAGCCGAAGGCAGACGCTTAATGACTGAGCCACCCAGGCGCCCCATATTAAGGTTTTAGAAGCTAAAGCCAAGTGCTTTCCAAATGGGGCGGAGCTGTTAACACCCTTCAGGAACAGCAAATGAGAGCCCCCACTTTACATCTGCCAGCATTTAAAAGTCATATTAAGACAAAAATCTCTGGTAATTTGGTGGGGGGGGAGAGATTCTTTTCCTTATTAGCATTTTTTGACTACCTAGGAGGTTGAACATTAGTTTCACATATGTGGTTGTTATTTGTAGTCTCTTCTTTTGGGAACTTTTTGTTTATATTTATTTTATGGTTACTTTCTACAATTATGGTGAACACCTGGGGCCTTGTTCCTCTTGAATGAAACAGATTTCTTCTTTCCTTTTTTTAGGATGTATTTGTTCATTTGAGAGAGAGAGAGAGAGAGAGCATGAGCATGAGAGGAGGGGCAGAGGAAGAGAATCCGGAAGCGGACTCCCCACTGAGATTTCTAAAATGCTATAGCACAGTTCCAGAGTGTGAGTTCATTCCCTGTCCTGAGGACTCCAGGTAACTAAAGTTATCACCCCTTATCACAACTACAAAAGCTCCAGAAAAGAGCCATGTTTAGGAAAACACTTTCATGGTTTTACTTTCAAATTCTGAAATGTGTTTCTAAACTAACTGCTCATTTTCCCATGAAAATCTATAGGCTATATACATAATGAAAAGATTTAAGATTCTGAAATTTATTTTAGAACCTTAAAGGTATGTCAGTGGAGGTTAACTCTGAGCATCTCTAAGCATTCACCTTATGAGTCGAAGAAAGAAACTACAGCGCCCCAGCGTTGCTCATTCAGCAGATACGGTACAGAAGAAAAGGCAGGTCACCTTTTCACCTTTATTTCCCTTGTGTTTCCTTCATTCCCGAATGCCAAGGTTTTGGAAACTGCAATTTATTTCATCATCCCTGAAATCCAGTCCAGTTTGAGAGAAGATAATAAAGCATGGGACATAGCAAAACCTCCTCCAAAAGTACATTATCAGGCTAGCCCATTTGGGTTGTTTTCTACACGCTTTTAAGCATTCAGTCCTTTCCCATCCCAATTATTTGTCACATCACAGTATCTGCCTCTGACAGCAAATGGGTTGTATTTTGATTCCCATCTTTAGCCTTCAAAATCAGCCAGCTGCAGACATTAAAATGAGGAAACATGTCCCAGGTGTGTCCTATCTCTCAATCAAGGCACAATGTTTCATTATTCAACGTGTAGCTAAAAGGTTCCCAAAGGTTTTGAGTTTTCTCACGGCGTGCGGAGGAAGGGCTTGTACTGCCAAAACGTCCAGAACCTTCACCCTAGCCAACTGGCCCTTGGTTTGAGAACACCAAAACTATCTAGTCATCTGATGCACTGCCCCTCAATCTCTGCCCAACTCTGCCTCTTTCTCCACATCTTCATCTTCAACTCTAGGGCTCGTCTGTACAACTGGGAGACCATCTACTGCTGAGCGTCCTCTGTCACTGAAACAAGTCTGACTTCTTCCCAGTTCTAGTCCCATCTCTTCTTCCTCCTGTCTTCTCCCCCATTCATCTTCCACCCTACCCTACTGCCCTACAAACAAGCTCCCACTCCAGCATCCCCCATAGGCTCTTCTCCACGGCCCGTGGCTCTTCCTTCCCCCTCCTTGCGGGAGCCAAACTTCTTCAATGGGTTGTCCGGAATCTGCTTTTCAACATCTTCCAGGTTACAGTAGACAGAAAATGTGTAAGGTACACAGGGAGAGCGTGGGAAGCCTGCCCGACACTGCGGGAGTCTGGTCTGGGGTTCTGGCTGAGTAAGGGATGGGCCACTCCCTGGGACCAATCCACAGCACAGCACCGGGCACCCAACTGGGAAGTGCTGAGCTAGTACCCCTCTGCCTCCCTATCTTTATCACCCCCATTTGCCTGGATCACTTGTCTCACTGGGCACCAATAACTTCCTAATTGCTAAATTCCCAAAGCTCCTCTTCACTCCCCCACCTTCTTGCCCCCTCTCTCTGTGGTGTCTGATGCTGAGGACCAGCTTCCAGGATGTCACAGGACCTAGCACGGCTCTTACCTTGTCAAGGGCTCCTTTCCATGCTGCCCCAGTGACTTCTTTCTCTGCTCTGAGCATCTTGTCCCTTCTTCTCTGGCTCCCTTGCATCATCCGGTTGCTGCGATTTCCACTATCCACTCAGCATCCCCTCAGACCCCATGCACCTCCGATGAAACTCAGGCAGTTCCTTGAGACGAAAACCCCTCACAGCCTGTGTGAGCTCTGCTATTGCCAAAATGGTCGATGAGCATCTGTCTAGCATGGGGCAGGCAAAGATGGAGCACCAGGGCCCCACCTGGAAGAAGTCATTCCCCCAGGTTACCGAGGCTTAGATGGCGAGAATTGTGACATCAGCCAGCCGTTTTCTGCCTTCACTTACTACCCCTCCCTGTAGAAATTCAAGCAACCATTCCAGTCTCTCCCATCCTATCTTTCTGTTCCATTCAGATACTCTTGGGCACTTTTCACCTCACCCCGGACTCCTAGGAGTCTCCTAACCCTCGTAGCTCCTTGCAGGTCCTCTCCCTCCAATCATCATGATCTAAGCACACATACCAGTCACATCACTTTCCAGCATAACTTTCAATGGTTCTCTGCTGCTTCTTGAATAAGACTGGATTCCTTCACTGACACTCAAGGCCTCCCATGCCCTGGCCCCTCATCCTTCCAGGCAAACGGAATAACTTGTATTACCCCCAACAGCCCTGAACTTTTGGCCTTTGCTCTCCCGGGGCTGGCTTCTACCTCATGATTGGGGTTTAAAGAAGACTGTACTGTTTGTTTAAGTTTTTATAATTAACAAGAATCACTTTGAATTAAAGAATGACTGAGTTTCAGGGACTAGTTTAGGTTTGGGGGGTTTGTTTCCTTTTTTTAGATTTTATTTTTAAGTAATCTCTACACCCTATGTGGGACTCAAACTCACAACCTCGGGATCAAAAGTCACATGCTCTACCAACTGAGCCAGCCAGGCACCTCAGGGACTAGTTTAAAACAACTTCCTCTCCTTATGTTCCTTGATCATGCTAGCCCAAAACAACTTTTCTATCCTCTTTCCTCTGAAGATTCTTTTCTGGACTTTGTTGACTCTTAACAAAGACTTCCTATTAGAGTGGTCTGTGTTCACACTACTTCAATATTTAGCCCTATAGGGCAAAGCTGGGTCTACTTCATCCTCTTTCCCACGGCCCGTGACAGGTCCTCAGTAAATATCAGATGAAGTTGAGGAGTTATGAATTAATCTTAAGGGTACCAACCTAAATTTCTCCAGTTTGGCAAGTAAAGTTGACTCTAAGTTGGAATATAAGTAGGATAGCTGCATTACATAGATCTGGATTATTGCAGCTTCCAACGAGTTAATCATTTAAATTATTTTTTAGGTCGCAATTTTTTGGGGTAACTCTGCACATCACTGTAAAGGCAGGAACACTCTGTTAAAAGTTAAGATTTTTGTGTCCTAGCTTACTTTCTCCTCCAGAATTCCATGAAGTGAGATCAATAAAGAATGAGTCCAACCTATAACTTTCCGAAAGTTAAGCAAGTCAGGCATTCCCTACCGGATCTGCAGACCTACCCAAAGGAAAAAGATGGACAGCTTTCAAGTTCCCTCCACAGACTCTGTCACCATTTGTCACCCCATCACCCCAGCAATCCAAGTGCCAAAACTGCAGCAACTCAGGCAGGGCCCCTGCAAAAGCTCGTTGCATGTAAAAAACCCTCATTAAACCCTGAGTTATATTTAGAAAAAAAATGGAACAGAAGTTATATTTAGATGAAATGGCTTTAAAGAATTTTACCAAAAGCAGCATGTTTATACCGATCTTCCAAAAGAAAACGATTTACTCATTCCCTTTTACATACAATTCCTAAAGACAGACCACTTCTCTCTCTGTACACAAAGATTTCTGCTGGGGTTCCTTTGTATCAGGAAGGAAGCAGGCGCATCCAGGATGCTAGCAAGACTGGCCATGGGCAGCGGTAGGATAGGAAGTGCTGAAAACCAGCAGACATTTGGAGAACAGACCCATTTCCTACAGAAACCTTAGTTAAGCTGGTCTGAGGAAGATGCCAAAGGGTGATGCTTGAGCTGCATGATAGTAGCTCTTAAATGCAGAAACTGGACGCCAAAACCATATAGACTCCCTTGGCAACTCTACCTAGAACTGTTCTTCTCCAAAATGTCGTCAGCACTCACATGATGGTCCAATTCCTCTCTACCAGCTCATAGCTAAGTCACTGAACCACATTCAGCATTTTCGTCTGGGCTCTCATTAGTCTTACACTATTTTTGACATCCACTTTCTTCCGCATTGGCTTACGTTTTCCTAGCAAAAAACCAGTCACTGGCACCAAGGTGGTTTAGTAAACTTGTGAAGCCTTTTCGTGAATGAATGTATAATTTCAGGGTGCCTATTTGAAGGAGTAAAAGACGGTGTGTGGCACTTATTCATCTCTTCATAGGCCACAGGGTCCCCAAGGCTCCAGAGGAGAATGAATCATGGCTTGGAGGCTTGGCACACACCCCAGGCTAAGGGGACCTCTTCTCTAAAGAGCCTCAGGAAAAGGCCACTTCCCAGCCTCCCAGCCAGGCCAGAGTGCAGGGCAAAGGTAAGGCATAAGGAAGAGAAGGCCAACCTGCAGCACGGGCCAGCCCCCGGTCACCCCCAGCAGGAATCACGCCAGGGGATGAGGGTGTCACAAGCCCTGATGCTTGCTATTCCTAGGGTCAATTAACACCCTGAGGACGCCCCAACCAATCCCGACTTTGGTTGTGGCTTGGTATTTCCAGAAAGTGTGACAGCAGCAGAGAAGTGAAGTCATCCAATTTTATACTACTTAGAGGCTTTAGAGGAGCAACGCCTAAGGTTGTGAAATGTAGTAATAAAACAAAAAAAAGACCTGGGATGCCAAAAGAGAGACCAGATCATATATTCCGGGCACCCCTCCCCCCACGTCAGCTACCCGCCCCCCACCCCTCCTCTACCCACTATCTACATTCATTTTACCAGGATTGGCCCCCAACTGAGGGCCACTTTGTCTGCACCTACAATTTGCCTACTGTGAGAATCACATTAATTACAACAATATAATCATCCACAGGAAAAGCATCGTCTCAACCTTACAGTCCAGACAATCAAGTGCTTAAGTGTTTCCTCACTTGCTTTCCTAAAAGCCCATGATACTCAAGGATAAGGTCAAAATTAGTGGGTTCTATGGAGCTCATCTAACAGCAGGAAACTTCCCTGGCACATCAGTGAACTTTGTAACCAGGCAGGCCTAACACAACTATGGGCACAGAAGGGGCACAGAAACTACAGGGAAACTGAACTTACTTCTGTTGGGGCAATTCACCGGGGGAACGAGACTATGTATGGGAGTGGGATAGGACACACTAAGTTCCTTCTGAAAGGCTGCATGCAAGAAGACTTGAGTGTCCCTGGAGGCTTAAAAGGAGAACAGTGACACGGGCCCAGGCCGGGAACGGCTGCAGGAATGAGCAGGGACAGTCAGAAACAGGCAGGGAAAGAAAGGTTGGCTTCTCCAAGGAGGGCTCCAAAATTCCCTGGCAGGCCTGGATTTAGTCATCAGGAATCCCCAGTACCAGTGATAATCAGCCTGTGGAAGCTCTTGGGCAAAAGAACATGTAAGGTGGGGCGCCTGGGTGGCTCAGCTGGTTAAGCGTCTGCCTTTGGCTCAGGTCATGATCCTGGAGTCCCGGGATCGAGTCCCACATCGGGCTTCCTATTCAGCAGGGAGTCGGCTTCTCCCTCTGACCCTCTTCCCTCTCGTGCTTTCTCTCATTCTCTCTCTTACTCAAATAAATAAATAAAATCTTCAAAAAAAAAAAAAAAAGAACATGTAAGGTGGAAGACGGAAGGGAGGGCAGTAGAAGATGGCAGAAGGAAGAAGGGATAGGACACAAACAGAAAACCTGTCCCCCCGGGGCTCTTGGGGTGGGGGTGGGGAGCAACAGATGAAGACAGGCGGTTGTCAGAGTCAGGGTTCAAAGGGGAAGAATGAAAACACCCTAAAGAGAATTGGGTGGGTGGAAGGAAGAGCCTGCCTGAGGGAAATGATGGGTCCTATTTGGGACATTTCTGGTGACTTTATCTGCACCAGGACCTGGATCAGTGCTGACTCACGGACCTTAATGCCTCCCAGACTCCTCTTTCCAGACATCTAATGGTAAATGGAAAAATGGGACTGTGTTAGTATCACCCTCTCGCACACAAAGTGACAGGGACCTGAGCAAAAAGTGAGCTTTCAAAATCCTTGCGGAACTGAGCTACATCTGCGCACAGGGAAGGGAATCAGTGGAAACCTAAACGAAGTCCCTGCAGCTTGTTTTGCTCAACTTACCCACTTTCAATATGAATGAGAAAAGGCACCAGTCAGATGCCCGTATCCAGCCTATATTCAGGACTTCCTGGGGGTGCTCCAAAGCAGGGACAAAACCGCGGGGCCTTCCTTCCCTGCTTCAAAGGTGAAGGTGTGTGGTCCCACGCCCCTCTCCCCAGGTCAGAGCCCCCTACCTCCACTGCCACATCCCTTCCGGCCCAGAGAGAGCCTCCACTGAACCCACAGCGGTGTCTCCACTCTCCACCGACCCTGTACCACGTCAGCAGGCAGCGCCCATTCATCACCGAGCACTTCTCAGGCGGCCCTTTAATTATGATCACTATTTAAGGACAGCTTAAACAAAAAGTGAGTCTGTCGGGCCTGCTCCTCAGGCGCCAACACCTCCCGCCCCCGAATCAAGAACGAACTGGCGGGCACTGGGAAGCAAAGAGAACCACCAATGCGCGCGTGGCGCCCAAGGGACCGCGCGCAAGAGCCTGACACACAGTCACAGTAAGTAGGTGCTCACCGAAGATCCGCCATCGGACCTAGCACCTGGGCAGTCGGTCCTGGGGTGGGGTGAGGTGGCGGCTCGGGGGACACAAAGGCCTCGTCGGCCCAGGGCTGCGCCCCTCGCGACGCGGGGGGCGCGAGTTTAGGGCCAGGGAGGGGGCGATGGAATCCGCCCTCATTTGCACGTCGTCTGGGGCCCGGTCAATTTGCTTAATCACGGCTCTAAATGCCAGCGCGCAGCACACAATGCGCGCCCATTAACAGGTTTAAAGTGTCGCAGCGCTCGCTTTAAATGAGAAAAGCCGGCAACAAAGGGGGAAAAAGCCAAGTTCCTCAACTTGAAGAATGCCTCGGGTCACCCTCCAAATCATCTAGGGGAGTTTAAAATCCCAAGCTCCACAGAACAGTTGAAGCCCCTGCTCGAGGGCTTGGCGGGGGGGCGGGGGGGGGGGGCGGTGAATAATCCGCCACGAATACCGGGTTTCTTAGGAACCAACTCGCAGCCGCTCAGTGAAATTGAAGTCGGGGGCAGCGTCGCCAACCCAGCTCCCCCGGCCCATTGCCTAACTGCCAGGGAAAGCTGACGGATCTCCAGGAAGGAAAGCGAGAACCAAACCCCCCCCCCCAGCCAAAAAAAGCCGGCACAAATCCAAGTTTTCCTTTACTGCCAGCAAAGAATTTTGGAGGCCAGGGAACACCCCCAGAAGTGGACCCCAAAGCCTCTCCCCAACAGAAGGGGAAAACGTAAAGGAACTTTACTTTCATCCAGACACTGCCCAGCGCAGCCTAACGCTCGGCCGCCACAGAATAGTTCAACTCCGCAAACATGTTCTGCCCAGGATCCTCCCGGGACGGCCCCATCCCCCACCCCATCGCCGAGCCGGTGTCGCATCCCGCCGGCCCGGCCTCCCACCCGCCCGGGCGCGGCCCGACAGGCACTCACCGTGCGCGCTCCTCCGGGAGACAAGGGTCCGTTGGAGAGGTACGGACTGCTCAAGTCTGGGATCATCAGGAACGGGTACCCAGGATACGGGGGGCCCTTAAAGAACGCGCCGTCCTGGGGCCTTCTCACTGCGGGCAAGACCGAGGCGGGGGTGTGAGGCCCGGGCCCCCGGGACAGCGCGGCGGCAGGAGACCCGGGGCGAGGACCGCGCTCCAGGACTGCTGTGGCCGCGGAGGACGGAGAGCAGGGGCACGGCCACGGGGCCAGGGGAACCGTGGGCGGCCTGAGCTGAGGCGCTGGGCGCAACGGGGCCCGGGACTGGGGGCTGCCCCGACCCGCACGTACCTTCGGCGAAATAGTCCCGCGGCTTCTGGAAGGCGTCCCGGGCGGGCTGCGGGCGCCTCTCCGCCTGCGGAGGAGACACAAAGGCGAGAGCGGGTGAGCGGGCGCGGGGCTGGGGTCCCCCGGGGTCGGCCGCGGGAGCCTCCTTACCTCCGAGTCCGAGCTGCTGCTCTGGTTCTCCGACTCGTTGACCAGGGACGACTTGACCTCGTCCAGGTCCCGCTGCGCGGAGGCACTGTCGCTGCTCGGCTCCTGCTCCTCGCCCCCCTCGTCTTGGAAGGGGATCAGCTCGTCGTTCGCCCCGAGGTCGTCCCCTCCGCCGGCCGCCCCGGCGCCCGAGCCGCCACCGCCGCCGCCGCCTCCCCCGCCGCCGCCGCCGCCGAGCTGGGGCATGGTGGGGCCGCGCGGGCCGGGGCCGCCGCTCTCGGAGCCCCTCGCCGCCCGCGCCCGGCCCGGCCCGGCCCGGCGCCCGCCCCTCCCTCTCTCCCTCCCGCTCGCCGGCCCGCTCGGCTCGCCGCCGCGGCGGCCGCAGCAACAAAGTTTGACAGGGCGTGGCCCCGCGGGAAGCGGGCCGGCGCGGCCGGGCCGGGGCGGGGGCGGCTCGGCTCGGGCCCCTCCGGCAGCGCCCAGCCCAGGGCTCCCCAACTCGCCGCCGCCGCCTGCTCCGCCGGGGCGTCCCAGCGCCTGGCCCGCCGGGGAGGGGCGAGCGGCGGAGGAAGGAGGGATCGCCGGTCTGGGCAGGGGGGCCGGAGGGAGGAGCCCCGGCTGCAAGCTGACACCCGCGCGCCTCGCGGAACCCGGAGAGCTCCAGCGCGCACACACTCACTCGCATTCACACTCGCACACCGCTCACTCACACCTTCCGGGGGCTGCGCCTCCCCGCCGCGCTTACCGCCCTCGTCACCCCCCCCAGCCCTGACCCCTTCCCCTGCACCTCGCTCCGCACCCCGGGCGGCCCAGCTGCACCCTCCGGCCCACTGCCCCCACCGCTAGGCATCCCCTAACTTTCTTCCAAAGAACCCCCAGAACTCCGCACCGCTTCCACACCCCCTCCCACCGCAGCGGCGCGCTGGCGGGCGGCACTGCCCCCTGCGGGAAAGCTTCGGACACACAGACCCGTCGCGGACACTCGCTGCCTGGAGTTCCTCGGAGCGCGGGATCCCAACAGCCTGCTGGCCCTCGCCGGATGCGTAGGACAGAGGATCGGGCAAATTTATGGCACCCCGGAATATGCCGGGCGGCCTTCCGCTCCTCCTTCCTGTGGGATTCCAACGCGCCCCCTCCCTAGCCCAGGTTTTTGACCTTGTTCAGGTGTCTAAAGTCACCCGCCGCTGAAATCCCCAAAGATCACCTTTCATAGTTGCGGACCAGGTCCGTCAACGAATAACTCACAGTCCTGGTTTCAGAAAGGATTCGGATTGGGTTCGTTGCGAAGGAAAATTGTGTGCCTGTGACCTCTGAAGCCGTTCACAAAGCTACCTCGGAAGCCAAGGAGCATGTAAAAAATAACCCAACCGGCCTCCTGCTGAAAGAAATGCCTCTTAGAGTTACATTAAGATAGCATCCCTCTCCAACCAGTTTGGGAAAGTTTAAAAAAGTGGATCTCGTGCCATCCACAGTGGGGAAGTGTTGGCGAGACCATCCGTTTTAAAAGCAGACTGAAAGGCAGTATGGGAATACCTAAAACTATTTTCAACGCAACTGGCAGGGGAGTTTTCTACAGCGATTCCCCCACACATGGACAAAGTCACAGATACAAGGAAGTTCAAAGCAGCAGGGAAGTTGGGAAGAGGGGTTCTGGGTCTCACAGTGAGCCTCTGTGCAGCAACCAGCTCAACAGAATGAGGCCCCCCCGCACATATGGATCCTAGAATGATTTTGGAGAAACATTAACAGTATTACGGCCCTCCCTTTCATTTGTTTTTTTTAAAATTAAATATACATATATTTATATTATTATATATATTTGTTTCTGCATAGAAAAGTCTGCGAAGATACACACCAAGCTATCAATAAATACATTTGAGAAAAGGAATAGGTCAGAGGAGAGAGCCTGTTTTGTTCTGCTTTCTACATATTTTACCATTTATCACAACCAAAGATGCCTTATCTCTTTTTACACAATTAATACATGAATACAGTCTCAAACCTTTTTCAAACAATATCCATGGATCTCGAATAGTATCTTGAGTACAAGGTAAAAGTCCCTCCTGCGCTGCTTGCCACACCTCACTCCAAGGAGGCACTGTTACTGGTTGGGTGTATCCTTCCAGACATTTTCCCAGGCACATGTAAACACATATACAAACGTTCAGATTTACTTACACATAAATAGAATTATACTATTCATATTATCGTGTGATATTTCATTTTTATAAGTTTCTAAAAGAAAGTTTTTCATGTGGTCCATAAACATATGAAAACCCTATTGTATTAGTTTCCCATGGTTGCTATAACAAATTATCACAAACTTGGTGGCTTAAAACACTGGCAATGCACTCTCTCACTGTTGGGGAGGCCGGAAGTCCAAAATGACTTTCACTAAATCAAAATCAAGGTATTGGCAGGGCCAAATTCCCTCCTGAGGCTGTAGGGAGAGTATTCCTTGTGTCTTCCAGCTACTGGTGGCTGCCTCTGACTCTGATCTGTGAAATCTCATCACTGCACTTTCTGCCTCTGGTCATACGGCCTCCTCCTCTGTCCAATCTCTCTCTGCTTCCTTCTTATAAAGAAGGACACTTGTGATGTCATTTAGGGCTCACCCAGATAATCTTGGATAATCTCCCCACTCAAGTTCCTTAACTTAATCACATCTGCAAAGACCCCTTTTCCTTATAAGGTAATATCCACAGGTTCCAGGGATTAGTACATGGACATATCTTTGGGAGGAAGCCATTATCAGCCAGCCACACCTCTCGCCCTCGAAGAAATGCAAACTGAAACAGCACAGAGATACCATTTTTCATCTATCAGATTGGCAAAGGCAGAAAACAATTACACCCAGCACAGGCCCCTCTGCCGGGAAACAGTTGCTGGGCATGGCTGTGTGTAACGTTTCTGAAAGGACATTTGGCAATAGCTATGAAAAACCTTTAAATGTGTACACCTTTGACTCATCTATACACTTCTAGGATCTTATATCAAGAAAATAACCAGGCACACAAGTAAACCTGTACAAGTGTGTTCATCACAGTGAAAAGCTGGAAACAATCTCATTGTCCCCAGATAGGGAATTGTTAAATAAAATCACGATGCATTCATCAGATAGAATGCTATGACGTTGTGAAAATATGTTTGTCAATGTGGAAAGAGGCTCATGATAGTGAAAATAACAGATTAAAATTAATGTATATAGACTTCTGGGAGACCTGGGTGGCTCAGTGGGTTAAGTGTCCATCTCTTGATCTCAGGGCCCTGAGTTGAAGCCCTGAGCTTTAAGTAGGCATTGAGCCTACTTAAAAAAAAAAAAAAAAAAAAGCATATAGACTTCTGCTTTCCGTTCTAATGGAATATTAATGTCAGACTGACTTTTCCATCAAGAACCACTATAAATGCTGGGTGAAATACTAAAATAAAACAACAACAATAAAACCCAGTTGATGGGAAGACATCAGAGTCAGTGAAATCAGCCAGGACTTAAGGAGTCAAGATACCAAAGAGAAGGGAAGTTCACTGAAGTTTATATTTACCACTATTGTATCCCCTCAGAGCATTTGGTGATTTGCAACATCAGGCATAGATAGAGGCCAAACAAAAAGCAACTGTCTAGAGCAGGCAAACTAGCCTCCTGTTTCCATAGGGCCTGTAAGCTAAGAATGTTTTTTACATTTTTTTAATGGTTCCCCAAATAAATCAAAGAAGGATAATAGTTTGTGACATGAAAATTATATCAAATTCAAATTTCAGTGTTGATAAATAAAGTTTTAATGGAACATAGTCATACTAAGTTAGGCACTGCCTATGACTCTGCTTTCAAGCCATAATGTCAGAGTACTTGCAGCAAAGATTATAGGTGGTGTTCTCATGGCTCTAGACCACTACCCTCTGCACTACAAAGTAGAGATGAAGTGTTTCAAGTGCCATGTATATCACTCAAACAAATTCACAAAGCTTGTGGAAAGAACCAGGTGTTTATAGCCTGTAGTATTCATTATAATATTCACCAGCAAGTACTTCGCAGAAAATATTTACTTCTGTTCTTGGATTCCTTTTACAAAGCATTCATTACCTGAAGAAATTTTTTCCCAGATTGTATTTTTTGGTTTACTCTTTCTGAAGGAATGAATATTCCTTCCAGGTGGTCCAAAAGTTGCCTGGCATGTAACACCAGCTTAATATAGAAGTATATGTTTGGAGCTCTGTTCACATTGCTACAGTCTGTTCATGATGTATCTGCTGTGGTTCATAATGAATTTTCCCAGCCATGTCATTCAGTCTTTTTGTAAATATGGAGTTAAATCATTTTATGGATGAGTTAAGATTTGAGCAAGAGGACACAGCCTACTCATTCCATGAATTCTAAGAATTTTCCCATGTATAAAAATCCCACTGAATCATCCCAATAAATGATTATTAAGCATTCTTTGGATGTAAAAAAATAAAATTGTGCAAGAAACTCATCTTCCCTGCTGTTCTTAAGATGAAGAACCATGCAGAATCCAAAGTCATGAGGATTTTGGTTTGCATTAGGGTTCCAATAATTCCTGTGTGACTCTGGAAAGGTCAAGTTCATATCCTGAAGCCTTGGTTTCCTCATCTATGAAACAGGGAAACAGAGCCATGGGTTGCTCTAGCTGCTCCTGATTATACAGCCAAATCAGCTGTCAAGGACACTTTTGGCCTCATTTCCAGTTAGGGAAATACGAAAGATGAGGTAGAGGGGAGATGACAATTTATCAGCATAAGTTTTATGCCTCTGTGTTTTCCTCTAGCAAGTTCACTTTCCTTTCTCAGTTTACTATGGACTTTCCAACTTCTGATCATTTTGTGTTACTGTTCTCGGCAAAATTACATATGCTTTATTTTCTTTTTGAAAGAGGAGGTAGCACTCTACTACTTTCCTCTAATATAGCTTCAAAAGTATTCCAGTTGGGGCACCTGGCTGGCTCAGTCGGTGAAGCGAGCCACTCTTGATCTCAGGGTTGTGAGTTTGAGTCCCTCATTGGTATAGAGATTACTTAAAATCTTTTTTTTTTTAATTTATTTATTTTTGAGAGAGAGAGAGAGAGCAGCAGGGAGGGAGAGAGGGAGAGGGAGAGTGTCTCAAGAAAACTCCATGCTGAGTGCAGAGCCCAATGTGGGACTTGATCTCATGACCTGAGCTGAAACCAAGAGTCGGAAGGTTATCTGACTGTGGCACCCAGGCACCCCCAAAATGAAATCTTAAAAAAAAAGAAAAAAGTATTCCAGTATCTCGAAGTGGGGCATATCTGGTTTTGATAAAGGGAGTTAATTTTTGCTGCCAGAGCCCTATGATTAGCCAAATTCTGGCATAAACTTTCCAATCCCAATTCTTGTCATCTTTTGGGTTTTCTTTTATTTATTCTTTTAAAGGAGGCTCCATGCCCAACATGGGGCTTGAACTCATGACCCTGAGATCAAGGGTCACATGCTCTACCAACTAAGCCAGCCAGGTGCCCCATCTTTTGGGTTTTTAAATAGTATTTATTTTTAGTTTTCCAAATTATGAAAGGAATATTGGTCCCACAAAAAATCTGAAGCAATACCTACCAAGCAATAAGCAGTGCTATTTTCTGGAGATAAGCTAATAGGGGACTTTTTACCTCCTACATTTTGCGTGTGTGTGTGTGTGTGTGTGTGTGTACATATGTGTATATACATGTATTAGGTTCATAAAAATGTATACATTGAAAAAAATTTGTGCTTTATTATACAAAATGGACAATTCAGGGACGCCTGTGTGGCTCAGTTGGTTGGGTGTCTGCCTTTGGCTCAGGTCATGATCCCAGGGTCCTAGGATCAAGTCCCACATCAGGCTCCCTGCTCAGCGGGGAGCCTGCTTCTCACTCTACCTGCCGTTCCCCCTGCTTGGGCTCACTCTCGCTCTTTCTCTCTCCCTAATAAATAAATAAAATATTTAAAAAAGAAAAAAGAAAATGGACTATTCACAAAATGTTGAAAACATAGTGAAAGCTAAAAGGATGCAAAAGCATGTTGCAGAATTGATGTGGGCAAGACCCATTTGCCATTGCTGGCATCACACACCAGTTCCCACCTCACACATTGCTGGCTCTATACAGTGGCTGGTGCTGCTACACTCCTGCCCTGTTCCCCACGGGAGCTCCACCAGGCTACAACCACCAGTGCACCAAAAAGCATGGGCCATGATCTGCTTCTTTGCATTAGTATTTTTTTTTAAGATTTCATTTATTTATTTGACAGAGAGAGAGAGAGCACAAGCAGGGGGAGCAGCAGACAGAGAGGGAGAAGCAGGTTCTCCACTGAGCAGGGAGCCTGATGCAGGGCTCCAACCCAGGACCCTGGGATCATGACTGAAGCCAAAGGCAGACAGTTAAATGACTGAGCCACCCAGGCGCCCGCTTCTTTGCACTAATAACCCCTGATTCAAAGTCCAAGGTGAATGTGTCTGTTTGTCAAAGTCTAGGTCATATACCCTGTATCGCAGCTGTAAGTAAGAGTGGGAAAATGAGAGCTAGAAAAGCAGACACAATCTGATAAGGAGATTTGTGTGCAGGTTTATTGGGGAATGATCTCAAGGAATAACATCTGCAAGTGAGGGAGTAAGGCAGGGTTAAGTTTGATGGAAAAGTTGAACTGCAAAGCAGTTGCAACAGAGGACACAGTCAATCCCACAGAGAGCTCTAGAGCTGGAATATTCTTTTAGATTTGCCCCAAGTTGGAGGCAAGGGGCCAGACCTTTGTTCTCTTACACTGATTAGTCATTGGATATGGGCTGCCACCAGAGGGTGGCCATACTCTTGGGCAAGCCAATTCTCCTTTGCCCAGAACAATTTTTAGGGAAAGATTCAGTGGTGAGCCATTGGCAGCCAATACTCCTGGTGCCTGAGGAAATGAGTATCTCAGTCCTAAAGGGGAATTCTATGTGGCACACCACAGCGTCCACTACTATCCCTTGCACCATTTGGATCTGCTTCCTTTCTATAGCCTGTTCACTCTCATAGACGTTTTGAAAGTGTAGCTTTGAGAAAGGGTAGCAGGATAAACTACAGCCCTCACTGCTTCATCTCATCTCACATCACAATCTCCCTCCCTTTTACACATTCCAGGCTAGAGTTTCATATTTCTCTCTCCTTCAATCTTGATGGCTTATCTGATGGATAGCCTAGACCCTCAGTACTGGAGTGGTCTCAGCCCATTGTCACCATACTTTTCTTAGACTGCCGCTGCTTCCTTTGTCCATTTACCATAAATACTGAGCAAGGAGTAGCAAGAGATTTTTTTCAGTGAATCACTTGGGTGCAAAATGCATTCTTTCCTACCTGGATTAAGAGCAATCCTATCTCCTGATGATCACAGTCAATTAATTACCGATGCCAATATGGTTATTTCTTCCCTTTCTTGCTAGTCTCTTGTCACAAGAAACCCAAAGTGACTGGGCAGTAGCTTTAGGGAAGTTTTACTCTGTCCCCTAGAGGAAGCATTCTCCTCTGGGAACCAGGAGATCCAGAACTTAAAACTGAGAGGATAGGAAGCTCAAATTTCCCAAGTGGGTCAGTGGGAAGTGATGGAAGTGGAGCCCCTCCTACTTATATTCCTTGGCTTCTTAACTCGTGTAGTTTGTCTGTTTGGACACTCTACCATTTAATGGTCATTGACTTAAGGTATATACTGCATCCTGGAGGATGATGTCTCATTCTTATTGAGTATCGTCTCTAAATTAGTACCTCAGCCACACTTTCAAAAGGCTATTCCATCACTTTATTAGTCCAGAAGCTTTTGAGTGAATGGGGTATGTGATAAGATCAGTAGATCTCCTTATCATGTGGTCATTGCCACATCTTCCTTGCTGTAAATTGGGTTTCTTGGGCCAGAAGTGATGCAGAATTAATTCCCTACTGGCAGATCATTCCGTAAGTCCTCAGTTAGGGTGTTCCCCAAGGCACTGCAGGCAGAAAAGCAAGCAAGACTATATCCACAACATGTATTACCTCCAGTCTAGAGGAAGCAGCAGCTTTCAGAGGGGCCCAATAATCAACTTGGCACCAAGTGGCTATTTGGTTTCCTTGAGCAACGGCACTGTATCGGGGACCAAGCATTGGCCTCTGTTGCTGGCGGGCTGGGCATTGCATAGCACTGGTAGCTAGATCAGCCTTGGTGGGTGGGAGCTCCAGCTTTGGGGCCCATTCCCAGTCTCCAAACCTGTCACGATGACCATTCCATTCCGGAGCCAACTGTGTCAGCCCTGGGGTAGGTGATAATAGAGGTTGGCTGACATCAACCTGCCTGAGTCATTTGTCTGTTTGGTTGTCTGGGGGCTCTTCTGTCGGGGGAGGCTCTTTTGTGGTCATTGAAATGCAATACAAAAATATTCACACTTTTTGCCCACTTCCTTAGGTTCATCCATAGGAGGTGCTGGCAAACTTCAAGCCCACCAACCAAATCCACCCAGTACCTGTTTGTAAATAAAGTTTTATGGGAACAAAGCCATGATCATTTATTTACATACTGTTGTTGACAGCTCCTTTTACCTAACAGCAGAGTTGAGTAGTTGCAGCAGCAAGGATGTGGCCTGTAAGTCTAAAACAGTTGCTCTGGGGGCACCTGGGTGGCTCAGATAGTTGGGCATCTGCCTTCAGCTCAGGTCATGACCCCAGGGTCCTGGGATGGAGCCCCGCATCGGGCTCCCTGCTCGTCAGGAAGCCTGCTTCTCCCTCTCCACTCCCCCCACTTGTGTTCCCTCTCTCGCTGTGTATCTCTCTGTCAGATGAATAAATAAAATCTTTAAAAACATAAATAAATAAAATAAAACAGTTGCTCTGATCCTTGACATCAAAAGTTTGCAGGGTGCCTGGGTGGCTCAGTTGGGTTAAGTGACTGCCTTCGGCTCAGGTCATGATCCCGGAGTCCTGGGATGGAGCCCCGCATCGGGCTCCTGGCTCAGCAGGGAGCCTGCCTCTCCCCTGACCCTCTCCCCTCTCATGCTGTTTCTCTCTCAAATAAATAAATAAATAAATAAATAAATAAATAAATAAATAAAAGTTTGCCGACTACTGATCTACTCACTTCTTTCTAAGACCTTGTCCCCAATTTCTTTTCAGGTCCCTGATCAAGCAAGCCATTTGACACTGTCTTCAACTCTGTGTATATTTTTTACCTTTGGTCACTTCTCTTTCTACACAGAGTAGATGACTAGATATATCATCCAAAGCTCTCACCTTTGGAAGGATCTCCCCCAGATATTTTTTCAGGGTTACTCCTGAGCGAGACAGTACTGTATCAGCAGTCCACTGACTTGCCATTTCTTCCTCACACGGTCCAATTAACATGTTACATTGTCATAGTGGACCAAAGTGATGTTCTTCAGACAGTCCAGATCTATTGGGACTATATTATGATGGTGTGCTGAATTTAAAATATGTCCACAATTTCAGCAGAGCATACAACTCTTGATCTTGGGGTTATAAGTTCAAGCCCCACATTGGGTATAGAGATTACTTAAAAATAATAATCTTTTTTTAAAAAGATTTTATTTATTTATTTGACAGAGAGAGAGGGCACAAGCCAGCAGAGGGAGAAGGAGAAGCAGGCTCCCTACTGAGTTAGGAGCCCTATGTGGGGCTCGATCCCAGGACCCCGGGATCATGACCTGAGCTGAAGGCAGATGCTTAACTGACTGAGTCACCCAGGTGCCCCCTGTTTCTCTTTCTTATTCCTCACTCTTGTTCCCTGAGATCGCCTTCCCCAAAAAACTATCTGCACATAATCTTTTGTTTGCTTTCAGGAAGACCTACAAGATAATATAAAAAGGCACTGGGCATAAATCAAACCTGATTTTATATATTTAGCTACCCAACAGCTGGCATCTTATCTTACTTAATATAGAAATATTGAGGTCAGAAAAAAAAATAAAAAAGAAATTTAAAAAAAGAAATATTGAGGTCAGGAATAGTGCTACTACCTCCAATATGATTTAACAGGATTTTGGAAGTATTAGCCAATACACACATAAGAGAAAGCATTTTAGATAAGAAATATAATAATTGGAAAAGAAGAGAGAAAAAGATCTCTGTTTAGCAGCTTACCTGGCAGTCGACATATGGGTCTTTTGCTTCAACAGTGTTTGGATGGAACATACCCCGGGAATCCCTTTCTTCCTACCTTGGAACACTTCAATATCTTCTCCATTCCCAACCTCAAGACCTTCGCCTCATCCACCGCCTTCCTCCCAGACCAGCTAACACCATTTTTTTGTGCTTAGCTACACTTAACTGCCAATGGATCTGAGCTCCCAAATTTGAGTAACTCATAATAATTTGCATAATTCAGAATTATTCCACCGACATGGAGGCCATTGTCAACCACTTGGTTAATCTGCATCAGCTGGCCTCCACTTAGCTCTCCTGGGCTCCTATTTTGAGCATGATGTTTCTCTGGAGGGGCGGCCCTCCTTCAGACCCAAGATGAGTGGGGCAAAGCCCTGGACACAGAAAACACCATGCCCCTGGAGAAAAACCCGAAGCAGGCCCTTTGGCTTCTGCAAGCCCCAGCTTCTGCCCACGCAGACCTCCACTTCTTAGAGAACCGCTTCCTAGATGAGGAGGTGAAACTCTTCAAGAAGATGGCGACCACCTGACTCACCTCCGCAGGCTGGCCAGCCACCTTTCTTCAAAAGGCTCACCCCTCAAGTAAGACTAAGAGCCTGCAGAGCCTGGCAGCCTTGAGGGGCCCCTTTGGCACACCCCTGGTGTCCCCGCTTCTGCCTGAACCTCTCCCTGAAGCCACCAGGCAGCTTTTTAACCCCCTGAAGCTCCTGCTCAAGCCATGGATCAAATGGAAACAATAGCGCTTTTTGCAGAAAACAACAACACACACACACACAAAGAACAAACAAAAACCTGTCTCTGTTTGCAGATAATATAATTATTCGGTTGGAACATCCAAAAAGGTTGAAAGGGAAACAATCACAGGGACAAGAAAATTTAGTAAAATAACATGATATAAAATTAACATGTAGAAATCAATAACCTTCATATATACAAACAGTAAGCAATTAGAAAATATAATGAAAGAGAAGATCCTTTTAAAAATAGCAAAGGGGCGTCTGGCTGGCTCAGTCGGTAAAGCATGAGACTCTGGGTGTAAGTTTGAGCTCCACACTGGGCAGAGAGTTTACTTAAAATTTTTTTAATCTTTATTTTTTTTAATTTTTATTTATTATTTGAGAGAGGAAGAGAGAGAGCATGAGCCAGGGGAGGGGCAGAGGGAGAGAGAAAGGGACAAACAGAATCCCTACCCAGCACCAAGCCCAGTGTGGGACTTGATCCCAGGACGGTGAGATCATGACCTGAGCCGAAGTCAGACACTTAACCTACTGAGCCACCCAGGTGCCACTTTTTAAAAAATCTTTAAAAATAAAAGCAAAAAGGGGCGATTGGGTGGCTCAGTCAGTTAAGCATCTGCCTTCGGCTCGGATCATGATGTCAGGGTCCTGGGATCGAGTCCTACATGGGGGGGGGGTCTCTGCTCAGCAGGGAGTCTGCTTCTCCCTCTCTCTCTGCCTCTCCCCTCCAACTTGTGTTCTGTAACGCTCTGCTCTCTCTCTCAAATAAATAAATAAAAAATCTTTAAAAAAATAAAAATAAAATCAAAAAGAAACTAAAATATCTGGTGTAGACCTAAAAGAAATGTGCGAAAGCTAACTACAAAACACACATAAAAGACACAAAAGTGGGCTTGAGCAAATAGAAAGATGCGCCACCCTCTTGAGTAGAAAGACTTACTATCATAAAGATGTCAGTTCTCCCCAACTTCTGTGATACATTAATCATGATTTCAATGGAAATTACCATCGGGTTTTGCTTGTTTTATAGAGCTGAACGAGTTTATTATATAATATATTTATATTATAAAGCTAGTACATTTCTTTAAGAAAGAGAAACACGTAGAGGCTAGCCTCCAAGACATTAAAACATTAAAGTCTCTATAATTAAAACAGTATAGAAGTGACACATGAACAGACAGACAGACCGATGGAATTGAATAGAAAATCCAGAAATAGACCTAAGTGCAAAAGGAAATTTGGCATACAAGAAAGGATGTATCTCAAATCAGTGAGGGAAAAGACAAACTTTTAAATAAGTGGTGTTGAGACAACTGTGTGCCCATATGGAAAAAGATAACATGAGATTCATTCTTCTCGTGTAACTGGAATAAACGATATATGAGTAGGAGACCTAAATGTGAAAAACGAAAATGTATAAATACTAGAAAGAAACCAGAATGCATTCCTTTATAACTTGGGAGTGGGGAAACAATAATTTTACAAATCAGAAGAAACACAAAAAAGATTAGTAAACTTTACTATGTAGATATAAATATGCTTTTGCAAGAGAGAGAGGGAGAGAACATAAATTTTCAAAAGATGAATTGACAAACTGGGAAAAAGTATCTACAATTTATATCACAAAGGGCTAATACTCTTAATATATGATAGGAAGTGTTCCTGATTTTTAAAATGAGATAAATATACGAACAGAAAAAGAAATGCAAATGGCAAAGATGCTCAATCTTTTTTATAATAAAGGAAGTGCATATTAAAATTACCCTGAGATAACATTTCTTCCCTATCAGATTGGCAAAACTCCAAAAGTTTGACAACATATTCTGATGGTGAGATGTGAGGAGTTGGGCTCTCTTATATGTTTCTCATGGAATACAAAATGATACAATCTTTATGGAAGGCAATTTGGCAAAATCTAACAAAATTAAATATGCATTTACCCTTTAATTTAGCAATCCGACTTCTAGGAATCTACCCCAAAGACTCAGGTAAAACTATGACCCAACATACAGATGAGGAGCATTTTGTAACACTATTTAATAAAAAAGACTGCAAACGATGCAGAAGTCTATCAGTAAGGAACTGGTTGAAGGTTACATTCACACAATCAAGTACTGTATAGATGTAAGAAGCAATGAGATATCAAAAAAAATGCGATCTTGCCGTTTGCACCGACGTGGATGGAACTGGGGGGTGTTATGCTGAGTGAAATAAGTCAATCCGAGAAAGACATGTATCGTATGACCTCACTGATATGAGGAATTCTTCATCTCAGGAAACAAACTGAGGGTTGCTGGAGTGGTGGGGGGTGGAAGGGATGGGGTGGCTGGGTGATAGACATTGGGGAGGGTATGTGCTATGGTGAGCGCTGTGAATTGTGCAAGACTGTTGAATCACAGACCTGTACCTCTGAAACAAATAATGCAACATATGTTTAAAAAAAGAGAGAGAGAGAGAGAGAAGATAGTAGGAAGGGGGAAAAGGAAGGGGGGGAAATCGGAGGGGGAGACAAACCATGAGAGACGATGGACTCTGAGAAACAAACTGAGGGTTCTAGAGGGGAGGGGCGTGGGGGGATGGGTTAGCCTGGTGATGGGTATTAAAGAGGGCACATACTGCATGGAGCACTGGGTGTTATACACAAACAATGAATCATGGAACACTACATCAAAAATTAATGATGTAATGTATGGTGATTAACATAACATAAAATTTTTAAAAAATAATGCAAAAAAAAAAAGAAGAAGCAATGAGAATCTCTATTTCTATGGACTGAATTGTGTCTCTTCAAAATTCACCTCTTGACTGGGCGCCTGGGTGGCTCAGTCGTTAAGCGTCTGCCTTCGGCTTGGGTCATGATCCCAGGGTCCTGGGATCGAGTCCCACATCGGGCTCCCTGCTCAGTGGGAAGCCTGCTTCTCCCTCTCCCACTCCCCCTGCTCGTGTTCCTGCTCTCTCTGTGTCTCTCTGTCAAATAAATAAATAAAATCTTTAAAAAAAAAAAAATTCACCTCTTGAAGCCTTAACTCCCAATGTGATCATGTTTCGAGATGGGGCTTTTGGGGTAGGTTTAAATGAGGTCACGAGGGTAGGGCCCTTATAATAGCACTAGTGTCCTTATTTTTTTTAATTAATTATTTATTTATTTGAGATACAGAGCAGACTCCTCGCTGAGCAGGGAGCCTGATGCGGGACTCGATCCCAGGACCCTGGGATCATGACCTGAGCTGAAGGCAGACGCTTAACTGACTGAGCCACCCAGGCGCCCCAGCACTAGTGCCCTTATAAGATGAGACACCAGAGAGCTTATTCTCTTTCCCTGCCATGTGAGGATACAGCAAGCAGGAGGTCATCTACACACTAGGGAGAGAGCTCTCACCAGAAACTGACCATGCTGGCATCTGGATCTTGGACTTCCAGCCTCCAGAACTGGAAGAAAATTAATTTTTGTTGCATAAGCTATCCAGTCTATGGTATTTTGTATCACAACCTAAGATGCCTCAGATGCCTATCTACCTCTATGGAGTGATTCCAAGATACACTGCTAAATGGAAAAAAGCAAGATACAGAATAGTGCATAAATGCTATCCTTTGGGTATGAAAGTGTAGAAATATGAATATACAAATGTATTTGCTGATATTTTCATAAAGAAAAAAAATGAAAGCATAAATGGTCACCTACAGTGCAGTCTTTCCCAGGCTTTTTGCTCCAGAGGAACTCCTGGAATTTTTTTTTTTTAAATAAGCTCTGTGCGCAATATGGAGCTTGAACTCACAACCTTGAGATCGAGAGTCACATGCTTTACTGACTGAGCCAGCTAGGCGCACCTTGGAATGATTTTAAAGTCTAAGGGAATCCCTGCATAAAAATTGTACATACAGGGCGCCTGGGTGGCTCAGTCGGTTAAGCGACTGCCTTCGGCTCAGGTCATGATCTCGGACTCCCGGGATCGAGTCCCGCATTGGGCTCCCTGCTCAGCAGGGAGTCTGCTTCTCCCTCTGACCCAACCCCCTCTCATGCTGTCTCTCTCTCTCATTCTCTCTCTCAAATAAATAAATAAAATCTTTTAAAAAAATAAATAAAAAAATAAAAAAAAATTGTACATACAACTCATTATACAGTAGCATGATTGATAAAATGTAGATATAATCATCCAATAATAATCAACGATGTTCTTTTGAGTAAAGAATATTTTTTCCTGTGAAGTGTGCATTTTGCTTAACTAATTAACACCCTTTTTTGTGTGTGGTTCCTCCAATCCACAAAGGATGTCAACTCTAATGCAAGTCACTAATGTAAGTAAAGAGAACTTTAGTCTTTCCCTTAAAAGAGATTCTTACTTGAATACATTATCCAAGAGGATCTAAAGTCTTATTACAAATTTCTACTATAGAAGATGTTAGTGAGGTGTGATATGTGGTATGTGTGTCTTTTCCCTTTAAAACTTTAAAACTTTTTTTCTGAAAAAAAAATAAAACTTTAAAACTTTTTTGCCAAACTTCCTTGAAAAAAGTTTTAAAAAAAGTAGATAGCTTAAGATTTAATTGATTTCTTTAAACAAAATGTTTACTTTTATTTACGTTTTAAAAGATTTATTTTTACATAATTTGGGTTTTTAAAAAAATAGATTTATTTATTTATTTGAGAGAGAAAGAGCGAGCTCATGCATATGCTGAGGGAGAGGGAGAGAAACAGACTCCCTGCTGAGTGTGTGGAGCTGGATGTGGGGCTTGATCCCACTCCCCTGAGATCCCCTGAGATCATGACCTGAGCCAAAATCAAGGGTCGGATGCTTAACCCACTGAGCCACCCAGGCACCCCAACAGCACACACGTATTTTTAAGTAATCTCCACAGCCAGCCTGGGGCTCAAACTTATAACCTCGAGATCAAGAGTCACATGCTCTACTGACTGAGCCAGCCAGGGGCCCCTACACAAAAATTTTAAACAGCTTTTTTTTTTTTAAAGATTTTATTTATTTATTTGACAGGAGAGAGAGAGCACATACAAGCAGGGGGAGCGGCAGGCAGAGGGAGAAGCAGGCAGAAGGAGAAGCAGGCTCCCCGCTGAGCGGGGAGCCCGATGCGGGGCTCGATCCCAGGACCCCGGGACCATGACCTGACCCGAAGGCAGATGCTTAACGACTGAGTCACCCAGGCGCCCCTTAAACAGCTTTATTGTGATGTAATTTACATACAATGCAATTCACCCATTGCATGTGTTCAATTCAGTGGCCTTTAAGCATATTCACAAATGAGGGTGACAATCACCACAGTCAATTTTAGAACATTTCATCATCTGAAAAAGAAGTCCCAGCTTGATGGGAGAAGCTGCAGTCACACTGCAAAGGGGCATGCATACAGAAATGAAAGGAATTTATGACCATCAAAAAAAAAATCCACCACAAGCAGGGACATCATATTATGTCAGAAAGCACAAAAGCTGTAAAAGACAAATGGAGTCATTTCAAAAGGACGTAAGAAATAACACGAAGGGGCTTCCACTGGCCGAAGATGGGACAACTGGAACTTCCTTTAGAATACTCCAGAAAAAAAAAAAAAACAAAATTGGGGAATGGGTAGATGAAAGAAGATTGGCAGAATGTTGAGAAAAGTTGGAACTGAGTGATGGACACATAAAGGTTCATTTTACTAGACTCTTACTTTTGCTATATTTGAATTTTCCTTAATACAAATTTATAAAAGTAATATATTTAGAGTATAAAATTTAGGAAATACAGGGGCGCCTGGGTGGCTCAGTCAGTTAAGCGTCTGCCTTCAGCTCAGGTCATGATCCTGGGGTCCAGGGATCGAGTCCCGCATCGGGCTCCCTGCTCGGCGGGGAGTCTGCCTCTCCATCTCCCTCTGCCCTTCCCGCCCCCCGCCCCGCGTGTGCTCTCTCTCTCTCTCTTACTCACTCTCCCTCTCTCTCAAATAAATAAAGTCTTTTTAAAAATTAGGAAATACAGAAATATAAAGAGTATAATAATTATTGGTGAATCCCACCACTCAGAAATATGGTAACATCGGACTGTTCTTCTAGGCTGTTCTTACTCACATTTGCAAACCCTGGCCTCTCCAGCATTGCTCAGGAGTGTCATTAACCATTATCAAATAAACACAGGTTTCTGCTACTCTCCAGGCAGCTGCACCTCACGGTCACCTGTGGGAGAAGCAACATGCTTGCAAATTGCCACCTGCAACTTGGAGGCTCTGTTCTTGGCACTGTGATTTTGGGGCACATGTCTGAAACCAGGTTTTTTTTGCCCTGACTCAGGATCTTACTTGGACAGGTCCCTTCTGGTCTTCATACATGTGTGTCCTTGAACTTGCTTAGCTGCCGATCTCTGCACAGTCTATCAGGCCCCATACCCACAAAGGGAATTGTGAGTATGCCATAAACTCACACACACACACATATAAATATATTTTAATGTAAGCTCTATGCCCAACATGGGGCTTGAACTCACAACCCCAGAATCTACTGACTAAGCTAGCCAGACACCCCATGAAGCTATATTTGAATTCAGTCCATCCTAAACATACCCTATATATTTGGAGAGACTCTGTCCCCCCTTTATATATTCCTGGGTAACAAGAAGACTGAAATTTTTTAATTTATATGGATTTATTTTGCAAACTTGGCAAATCAGGACCATACCCTACTTTGTTCACGTGCCATGAAATATACTTTATACTATGATTTTTAGTGCTGGCATCATTTTCTGAAGCCTGCGTGTTATACATCCAAATTTTCCACAGCATTTTTTAAAAAGATTTTATTTATTCATTTATCAGAGAGAGCGCACGCACACAAGCAGGGGGAGTGCCAGGGAGAGGAAGAAGCAGCCTCCCTGCTGAGTAGGGAGCCGGACGTGGGACTCCATCTCAGGACCCTGGGAGCATGACTGAGCCAAAGGGAGACGCTTAACCGACTGAGCCACCCAGGTGTCCCTTCTACAGCATTTTTCACAGCTCTAAATAATGCTGCAATGGATAGTTTTGTAAATAAACCTTCCCTACCTATTTCCCTAGGATATGGTTCTAGAAATGGGACTCCTGGATCAAGACATTTAAACATTTAAAAACTCCTCATATGCATGTGTGTAACATGTTTAAATGTTGTCAATATGTTATGTGAAAAATGGTATCTTCCTTTGATTTGCTCTTCTTTGATTATTACCGAATATAAAGAAGCATTTTAATGATGTTGGGGAAAGCTCAGGAGCTATGAAAGGGAGAAAGGACACTGAGCTCTCTCTTTTGAAGGACAGCTCTTTTACCATGTGTCATATCAACTTTAGCGGTTGGTAGAAGTGAATGGTAGTGTGTTGGGGCCAGACAGACTTGGGCTTGAAGTCTAGAACCTTCCGGAGGTGACCTTGGGCAGGTTTCTTGTCTGTTTCTGCATCTGCAAGAATGGAGTCATGGGAGTAGTTCCCTCCTAGTGTCCTGTGGAGATCTCCTGAGGCAACCCACCCACGGCTCAGCTTTTGCCTGCCCTGGAGTAAACACTCGACACATCACTGTCAGGGTCATGACAAGTCTGGACACTTGGAAGTATTCCAAAATGTTAACAGAAATTATAGCTGGGTGGTAGTATTTTGTGTGATTTTTTTTCTTCCCTTGTTCCTTATTTTTGAAGTTTTTTATATTGATCATGTGTTCCTTTAATGCATTCAAAAAACTTTTCAAAACCTGTTTTTTTAAAATGCAGCACCTCCCAGCTGGAAGTCCTCACTCCCCAAGGTTTGCAAACTGTTTCAGCACTGAGCTGGCCCCCCAGACAGCTGACCCTTGCCCTCCCCCACATCCCACCCCCGCAGCTGCCTGCCCCAAGTCTCCACAGGCTGCGAGAATCAGCGTCTCGGGGCTGCCTGCCAGGTGCACAGCTGTGACCCCTTGCAGCTTGCGCTGCTCTAGCCATGGCAGATCGAGGGCCTAGCTGGCCCAGGAGAGGGTCCTGCCGGAGTTGAGCAGAGATGCGGGAGCCAAAAACTGCTGAGCTAGCCCCAGCCCATCCGGTACCACCATCTGTGTTTCTGGCCTGGCAATCCCCAGCAGGCCCTGGATTATTTTTAGAATTGACAGAGGACTTCCAGATCACCTAGCCTGTGGTTCAGCCTAGGCTGCACATGAGACTCATTCAGGAAGCGTCTTGAAACAAACTGATGCTCAGGCCCCACTCCAGACCTGTTAGGATCTCGGGAGGTGGACACTGCCATCGGCCGGGTGATTCTGATGGGCAGACTCTGCATTTCACAGTTGGGGAAGCCGAGGCTGGGAAGCCAAGTAGCATCACACGGCACACAGTAGGATATTACACAGACCTCAGCCTGGTAATGTAGACAGATCGTCATCATCATTCTCCTGATGTAGTGGGAGGCCCGAGTGGTTTACAAAGATATCCTCAGACATCATCTCTGTGAGTCCACATAACATGGGGTAAAGAAGGCAGGTAGATATGATCTCTGCTTTGAAGACCAGGAAACTGAGGCCCAGATGCATGAATTCCAAGTCTGAGACGGAGCCAGAACTATAATCTGACTTAATGCCCAAGACACCCAGAGGCAGGATGCCTTCCAGAGGGAGACACTCAGGTGAGCATGCCTTGGAGGGCTTGCATTCCTGAGCCCTGACCCAGACCCACTGTATCAGCACATCTGGGTGTGGGAGAGAGTATGTGCAGTTTCTAGAAACTCCTCAGGGGACTAAAGTTTGAGGATCATTTCGAGTGCATCCACTGTGGTGACCTGGGGCTAAATAGCAACAGAATATGCCTATTTAAAATTTAATTTTAATGGGGAGAGGGACGGACTTTTAAGTTCAATATGGCTGAACAAAAGAAAATCTCAGAAAAATTGTAATTAATACTCTCAGAGAGATACGATACTACATTTATTAAACTAGAATAGGATGGTATTTCATTTTAAAAAGAATGATAGGGCGCCTGGGTGGCTCAGTCGTTAAGCGTCTGCCTTCGGCTCAGGTCATGATCCCAGGGTCCTGGAATCGAGTCCCACATCGGGCTTCCTCCTCAGGGGGAAGCCTGCTTCTCTCTCTCCCACTCCCCCTGCTTGTGTTCCTGCTCTCACTGTCTCTGTCTCTGTCAAATAAATAAATAAAATCTTAAAAAAAAAAAGAACTATAGAATTAAAAAAAAAAAAAAAGAATGATAACATTAGAAAATAAACAAAATTCTCAGTGACAGTGCTTTTTAACCCCAAATCTTGGCCTAGCCACACTACAATTAAATATACATGAAGACATTTTCAGACTTTCAAAGTAAAAAATGAACCGACCTGCAAATAAACACACAAAGGAATGTGTCCTTTCTCAGAAAGCTACTGTGCATCGCATCTAGAAACCAACCAGTTCAGACCGGAGCAAAAGTCCTTTGTACAGGGGAAGGCAGGATGGAGGTCTCTGGGGAAACATGACTGATACGTGTGAACCTATGGAAAATCGTACTAAGAGGCATTGTATGGAGCTGTAGGGGAAGGCTTGGCCAGAGAGTCGGAGAAAATGAAATGAGAAGGAATGAGGCGAGGTTGCCTGGCTGGCTCGGTCAGAGGAGCATGTGACTCTCGATGTCGGGGTCCTGAGTTTGAGCCCCACGTTGAGTGTAAAGATTACTTAAAAATAAAATCTTAAGGGCGCCTGGGTGGCTCAGTTGGTTAAGCGACTGCCTTCGGCTCAGGTCATGATCCTGGAGTCCCGGGATCGAGTCCCGCATCGGGCTCCCGGCTCAGTGGGGAGCCTGCTTCTCCCTCTGACCTTCTCCCCTCTCATGCTGCCTCTCTCTCTCTCTCTCTCTCTCTCTCTCAAATAAATAAATAAAATCTTTAAAAAAAAAATAAAATCTTAAAAAAAAAACTTAAAAGATAAAAAGAGAGAAAGAATGAGGCAAACACAAAAAGTAATGTCAGAAAGGTAATGCAATTTAGGGGCGCCTGGGTGTCTCAGTCGGTTGAGTCTGCCTTCGGCTCAGGTCATGATCCCAGGATCCTGGGATCGAGTCCGGCATCAGGTTCCTTGCTCAACTAGGAGACTGCTTTTCCCTCTCCCTGCAGCTGCCCCTGCTTGTACTCTCTCTCTCTCTCTCTCTCTCAAATAAATAAATAAATAAAAACTTAAAAAATAAATCCATAACCTCCAAAAGTAATTCCAAAAATGTTTGACCCAGGCTACCTGGCTGGCTCAGTCAGTAGAGCAAGTGATTCTTGATCTTGGGGTTGTGAGTTTGAGCGATGTTGGATGCAGGGGTGACAAAAAAGAAAAATGTTTGACCCAATAGCATCTTGGTTAAATATCAGAAAGGAAGGAGGGGCGCCTGGGTGGCTCAGTCGTTAAGCGTCTGCCTTCGGCTCGGGTCGTGATCTCAGGGTCCTGGGATCGAGCCCCACGTCGGGCTCCCTGCTCAGCAGGGAGCCTGCTTCTCCCTCTCCTTCTCCCGCTGCTTCTGTTCCCTCTCTCTCTGTCCAATAAATAAATAAAATCTTTAAAAAAAAAAAAAGAAAGGAAGGAGATATTTACAGCACATATGCCAATAAAAGATTTGTAGGACGACTATGTAAAGAATTCTTTCTTACCCATCAATAAGGGGAAGGGGATACTGAATCCAAAAGGAAAATAGGCAAAAGATATAAACAGGAATTCATGAATGGCTCACAAATCTACGAAAAGTTTCACTAGAAATCAGAGACTAAAATAAAATAAAATACCATTAATAAAAATGAAATACTGGGACACCTGGGTGGCTCAGTTGGTTAAGCCTCTGCCTTTGGCTCAGGTCATGATCTCATGGTCCTGGGATCGAGCCCCGCATCAGGCTCCCTGCTCAGCGGGAAGCCTGCTTCTCCCTCTCCCTGCCACTCCCCCTGCCTGCGCTCTCTCTCCCTGACAAATAAATAAAATCTTAAAAAATAAATAAATAAATAAATAAAAATAAAATAAAATACCATTTCTTTTTTTCCCTTTCTGTTGACTTTTTAAAACAGTGACATTCTAATTTTGTTTTGCCATCTTTTCCTTCTGGTAGTAGGGAATTTATATACACTTTTAAATTCTTTTAGTAGGGCGCCTGGGTGGCTCAGTTGGTTAAGCGACTGCCTTCGGCTCAGGTCACGATCCTGGAGTCCCGGGATCTAGTCCCACATCGGGCTCCCTGCTCAGCAGGGAGTCTGCTTCTCCCTCTGACCCTCTTCCCTCTCATGCTCTTTGTCTCTCATTCTCTCTCTCTCTCAAATAAATAAATAAAATCTTAAAAAAATAAAATAAAAAATAAATAAATTCTTTTAGTAGCCACCCTTGAAAGTTTGCTAGGCATACATAGAAGGTTTAGATTTAGTGTTTTAACACTCTTTCTGAAAAAATTCCAAGGATCTTGTGTATTTGTCCAGTATTTTTAAAAGATTTTATTTATTTATTTGAGAGAGAGAGAGCGCACACAAACAGGGAAGAGGGAGAGGGTCCCAGGATCCCAGGGTCCCGGGATCGAGCCCCACATCAGGCTCCCTGCTCCGCGGGAAGCTTGCTTCTCCCTCCCCCACTCCCCCTGCTTGTGTTCCCTCTCTTGCTGTGTCCCTCTCTGTCAAGTAAATTAATAAAATATTTTTAGGGGCACCTGGGTGTCTCAGTCATTAAGCGTCTGCCTTCGGCTCGGGTCATGATCTCAGGGTCCTGGGATCGAGCCCCACATCAGGCTCCCTGCTCAGTGGGGGGCCTGCTTCTCCCTCTCCTCCTGCCTGTGCTCTCTATCAAATACATAAATAAAAGAAAAGAAAAAATAAAAAAATTTTCAACATAGAGTTATCATATGGGCCGGCAATTCCACTCCTAGATATATATTCAAGAGAAATTAAAACATGTCCACAGGAAAACTTGTGTGTGAATGTTCATAGTATCATTATTAGAAACAGCCAAAAAGTGGAAACATCTTAAATGTTCATCAATTATTGAATGGATAGGGCGCCTGGGTGGCTCAGATAGTTAAGCATCTGCCTTCGGCTCAGGTCATGATCCCAGGGTCCTGGGATCGAGTTCCGCATCGGGCTCCCTCCTCCTTGGGAGCCTGCTTCTCCCTCTGCCTCTCTCTCTCTCTCATGAATAAATAAATAAAAATTCTTAAAAAAAAAAAAAACCAACAAAACTATTGAATGGCTAAACAAAATGTGGTATATCCATACAATGGAATGTTATTCAGCAGAAAAGAAAGTAGAAGCAAAGAAAGTAAGGGGTGAAGTATTGACCCATACTACAACATGAATAAATCCTGAAAACAGGCTAACTGAAAGAAGTCAGACTCGAGGACCACATTATAGTATGATTCCATTTATATGACATAATCAGAAGAGGAAAATCCATAGACAGAGGAAGCAGATTGGTAATTGCTTGGGGCAGGGGGAGGACAGGGAGAATGGGGAGTGACAGCTACTGGATATGGGGTTCCTTTTGGGGGAATAAAAATGTCCTAAGATTGTGCTGATAGTCGCACAACTCCATGACTGTACTAACAACATTGAGTTGTGTACCTTATTTTTTTTTTAAAGATTTTATTTATTTATTTGAGAGAGAGAATGAGGTAGAGAGAGAGCATGAGAGGGGAAAGGGTCAGAGGGAGAAGCAGACTTCCTGCTGAGCAGGGAGCCCGATGTGGGACTCGATCCCGGGACTCCAGGATCATGACCTGAGCCGAAGGCAGTCGCTTAACCAACTGAGCCACCCAGGCGCCCGAGTTGTGTACTTTAAATGGGTGAATCATAAGGCGTGTGAATTATATTTCAATAAAGCTACTTATAAAAAGATAACAATCCAGCCATTGAATTCCTTGGTATTTACCCAAATGAATTCAAAACTTGTGTCCACACAAGAACCTGCACAAGGATGTGTATAACAGCTTTATTCATAACTGCCCAAACTGGGAAGTAAAGACGATGCCCTTCAATAGGTGAATGGATAAATAAACCGTGGTACATCCAGACAGTAGAACATTATTCAGCGCTAAGAAGAAATGAGTTTCCAAGCCATAAAAAGACATAGGGGAAACTGAAATGCTTATTACTAAGTGAAAGAAGCCAATGAGAAAAGGCCATATACTGTGTGATTCCAGCTATCTGACATTCTGGAAAATGCAAAACTATGAAGACCATAAAAAAAATCAGTGGTTGCTAGGGATTGCGGGAAGGAGAGATGAACAGGTGGAGCAGAGGATTTTTAGAGCAGTGAAGCTACTCTGTACACTACAGTGACATGGATGGTGGATACATGTCATTGTACGTTTGTCAAAACCGATAGAATGTTCACCATCAAGAGTGAACCCTAGGGGCGCCTGGGTGGCTCAGTTGGTTGAGCGACTGCCTTCGGCTCAGGTCATGATCCTGGAGTCCCGGGATCGAGTCCCGCATCGGGCTCCCTGCTCAGCAGTGAGTCTGCTTCTCCCTCTGACCCTCCCCTCTCTCATGCTCTCTCTATCTCATTCTCTCTCTCAAATAAATAAATAAAAACTAAAAAAAAAAAAGAGTGAACCCTAATGGGGTGCCTGGGTGCTCAGTCGGTTAAGCGTCTGCCTTCAGCTCGGGTCATGATCCCAGGGTCCTGGGATCGAGCCCCACATCGGGCTCCCTGCTCGGCAGGAAGCCTGCTTCTCCCTCGCCTTCTGCCCCTCCACCCCGCTCATGCTCTCTGTCACTCACTCTCTCTCAAATAAATGAATAAAATCTTAAAAAAAAAAAAGGGTGAACCCTAATGTACACCATAAACTTTGGGTGATAATGAATGTAGGCTCATCACTTGTAACAAATGGACCACTCAGGGGCATGGGTGGGGTATCTGGCAACTCTGTACATTTTGTTCAATTTTGCTGTGAACCTCAAACTGCTCTAAAATTAAAATCTATTTAAAAAAAAAGAGAAGAAAAAAGTGACAATCACTTATACTGTTAAGGAAAAGATATTAGACCATCTTCTGGCTTCCAAAATTGCCCTGAGAAATCTACTGCCTGTCTAATTGTGGTTTCTTTGTAGGCAACCTGACTATTTTCTGTGGTCTTTTAAAAAGATCATCTTAGATAAACTCTATCTTAGGAGATCTGCAGTCTCACTGCGCTGTGTCTAGGTGTTGGCTTCTTTTCTTCTTATTTCCTGCAGCTGTGACTCTGGTCTGTCCTCAGTGCCAGAACTCTCTCAGCCATTCTTCAAAGATGCCTCCCTTCCAGTCTCTCTAGTCTCTCCTCCTTTTGACAGGCATATGCTGGACCTTCCCATTTTACCCTTCTTGTTTCGTAACTGTCTCTTTGTGTTTTCCATCTCCTTGCCTCTCTCTCTTTTCCCTCTGGATCATTTTTCTCTTCATCTTTGTGTAATCTGTTTAACCCTTTCATTAAGGTGTTGTTTTTTTTCACTTTTTATTTGAGACAGTTGTAGATTCCCATGCAGTTTTAAGAAATGGTCCAATGTCCTCTCTACCCAGTTCCCCCAATGGTAATATCTTGCAAAACTATAGTACAGTATCAACAACATGAGTGGACCTAGAGGGTAATTATGCTAAATGAAATAAGTCAAAGACAAATACCATGATTTCACTTGTATGTGGAATCTGAAACAAACAAAAAATGAGCAAACAAATCCAGAAACACCATTTTTTTAGAGGGCAGGGCAGAGGGAGAGAGAGAATCTTTTTTTTTTTTAAAGATTTTTTAAATTTATTTTTTAACAGAGAGAGAGGGAACACAAGCAGGGAGCATGGGAGAGGGAGAAGCAGGCCTCCCACCGAGCGGGGAGCCCAGTGCGGGACTCGATTCCAGGACCCTGGGATCACGACCCGAGCCGAAGGCAGACGCTTAACGACTGAGCCACCTAGGCGCCTGGGAGAGAGAGAATCTTAAGCAGACTCTACACCCAGCACAGTGCCTGACATGGGGCTCGATCTCATTACCCTGAGATCATGACCTGAGCTGAAATCAAGAGTCAGACGCCTAACCAACTGAGCCACCCAGGCGCCCCCAGAAACACGACCATTAATAAGAGAACAAACTGCTGGTTGCCAGAGGGGAAAGGATGCGGGATGGGCAAAATGGGTGAAGGGGAGTCGGGGGTCCAGCCTTCCAGTTATGGGAGGAATAAGGCACGAGGATGAAAGGTGGAGAACAGGGAATGTAGTCATTGTTTTGTTGTAATAGCCTTGCATGGCGTCAGACGGTAGCTACACTTGTGGTGAGCATTGCATAAGGTATAGACTTCTCTGGAGTTGTTCGGTCACTATATTGTACACTTTTTTTTTTTTTAAGATTTTTACTGGGGCGCCTGGGTGGCTCAGTTGTTAAGCGTCTGCCTTCGGCTCAGGCCATGAGCCTAGGGTCCTGGGATCGAGCCCTGCATCGGGCTCCCTGCTCCGCGGGAAGCCTGCGTCTCCCTCTCCCACTCCCCCTGCTTGAGTTCCCTCTCTCGCTGTCTCTCTCTCTCTGTCAAATGAATAAATAAAATCTTAAAAAATATATAAAGATTTTTATTTATTCATTTGAGACTCAGAGATACAGAGAGAAGGAGAACATGAGCGGAGGAAGAGACAGAGGGAGAGGGAGAAGCAGGCTTCCGCTGAGCCAGGAGCCTGATGTAGGTGGGGCTTGATCTCAGGACGCTGGGATCATGACCTGAGCCAAAGGCCGACCCTTAACCATCTGAGGCGCCCCTGTGTTGTACACCTGAAACTAATGTAACATTGTGTATCAATTATACGTCAATAAAAAAAAACCCTATAGTTCAGCATCATAACCAGGATATTGGCATCAAAACAGTCAAGATATAGAACATTTCCATCACACCAGGATCCCTTGGGTGGTCCTATTATACTCCCACCCACTCCCCTCTCACCTCTACCCCCTCCTTAGCCCCTGGCAATCACTAATCCCTAATCACTGCTCCCCATTTCTATAATTGTGTCATTTTAATATTATATAAATGGCATCACACAATCTTTTTGAATCGACTTGATTCTTTTTCACTAGCATAGTTCTCTGGAGATTCATCTCCTCCTTATTCTAGTTTTCTGAACAGGTGTTGAATTTTGTCAAATACATTTCCTGCATCAATCGATATGCTCACATGGTATTTCTTCTTTAGTCTGTGGATATGGTGGATAACAGTGTTTGATTTTTGAATATTGAAGCAGCCTTGCATCCCTGCAACTCCACTTGCTCATGGGATATAATTTTATATATTGCTAAATTCTATTTGCTAATATTTGTTAAGGATTTTTATGTCTATATTCATGAGGGAGCTTGGTCTGCCTGTTGACGTTTTGTTTCAACAATTATATTTTTAATTTCTAAACATTCTACTTAGTTTACTTGAAAAACTGCCTTGTTATTGACCGTCTCTTGTCACTTTCTCATTTTTGTGTTTCTATGGTGATAACAATCATAAACTCGTGTTTGGTTTATCTTAATCTGGGGAAATCCCAAGAGCTTACATTAGGTATGGTTTCCTTCAAACAGATTTACATTTCTTTCTGCTGCGGGCTGCAGAGCCAGTCGCCTGGGGCTACTTCAGCCCCCTTTGGGCCCCTCCCCACCAGAGTTTTAGGCTCAGCTCTCTATCCTGGCCATTTCGCTGCTGGCCCAAGACTCAATCTCCCAACTGCAGGACTTCTGTCAGCATTTACTGTCCAAACAACTCTACCTCTTAGGACTCTTCCCCTTTGAAGATTGCTCTTAAATTTTGCAAACTCAGCAAAACAATACAAATAATGTTTTTTGGGGGGTCCTTTAAGAATATCTAGTCCATGACACATTCTGGCAGCAGAATGAGATTCCATTTCACATCTCTCAGAATGGCAAACATTTCAATGCCTGACACCTCAAGCGTTGAGGGCATGAGCAGATTAAACCCTTACTCATGGTTGGTTGGAGCATACACTGGGACAACCACTTTGAAGAGCTAGTTGTTATTATCCAGAAAAATTGAAGATGCACATCCTCTTCATTCTATTCCTGGTACATATTCTAGAGAAACTCTTCCACACACATCCTGATAGGCATGTACAAGAATATTCACCATGCATTGTTTATAAGAGAACTCACTGGAAATAGGCTAACTGTTCTTTAAGAGCATACATCGTGGTATACTTATGCAATGGAATACCATGCAGCAATGGAAAGGAATCAACCAGAGCTTCATGTGTTAATATGGATAAATCTCTCAAACATAATGTTAGCCAAAAAAGCAAGTTGCAAAAAAATACATACAATATGATTATGTTTGCATAGAGATTGAAACATGCAAAATAATCGTAAATATGCCTTAGGAATGCATATATATATATGCATCTTCATATATATATATATATGAAGAATATGAAGAAATGTGTAATAGCAATCAACACCAAACTCAGAACAGCAGCTGCCTCTACAGAGAAGAGTAGGGATATAAGTGGGCCTAAGGAGGACCCAAGGGCTTCAACTCAATTAATATTGTTTTATTTCTTTTTTTTAAAGATTTTATTTATTTATTCATGAGAAATAGAGAGAGAGAGAGAGGCAGAGGCAGAGGGAGAAGGAGGCTCCCTGCGGAGCAGGGAGTCCGATGTGGGACTCAATCCCAGGACCCGAGGATCATGACCTGAGCCGAAGGCAGACACTTAACCGACTGAGCCACCCAGGCGTCCCTATTGTTTTATTTCTTAAACTGGGCAGTGAGTATATGGTTATTCACTATATTATTCTTTGTATCTTTTCATAAGTCTTGCCTTGTCATCTAGCCAGATTCTACCTCTTAAATATTTCTAATGGAGTGAATCCCAGAGTCACCAGTAGAAATGAGATTAAGCCCAGTCAGAGAGGTTTGCTGTGAAAAAAGGGGACAGCTGAGGTCCAGCAACATCTCTGAAGGCTGAAACATGGAAGACTTAGCAGGTATGGTGCTTACAAATCCACGGAAGAGAATTTCAAGAATGTATAGTTGGCAGCTTCTGAAATGGTTCCCAAAGATCCCCATCTCCTAGTACGCATGTCCTGTGTATTAACCTCCCATTGACCATGGGCTAAACCCATCACTTGATTCTAACAAATAGAATACAATGGGGCACCTGGGTGGCTCAGTCAGTTAAGCATCTGACTCTTGATTTTGGCTCAGGTCATGATCTCAGGGTCATGAGACTGAGCCCGGCATCAGGCTCTGTGCTGAGCATGGAGCCTGTTTGAGATTCTTTCTCTCCCCCCTCCCTCTTCCCTTTCCTTTCTAAAACAAAACAAAACAAAACAAAACAAAACAAAACAAAACAAAAACAAATAGAGTACAGCCGAAGTGATGGGATGTCACTTCTTGCTTAGGTTACAAAAGAATGTAACTTTTGTCTTGCTCAAATTCACTCTCTCTCTTGCTCATCCCCTGGCTTGCTCTGATGATGTGAGTTGATAGGTTGCAAGTTGTCCTATGGAACTGGGGGTGGCTGCCAGCCAACAGCTGGAGATGAACTGAGGTCCTCAGTCCAACAACCTATGAGGAACTGAATCCCATTGACAGCTACTTGAGTAAACTTGGAAGTGGATCTTTCCTTTACCAAGCCTTCAGATGAGACCATAACCCCATGTGATAGGCCCTGAGCCAGGGGATCAACGAAACTATGCCTGAGTTCCTGATGTACCAAAACCACGAGGTAGTAAGTGTTGTTTTAAGCAACTATGTTTTGAGGTGATCTGTTATGCAGCGATGGATAACTAATACAGATTTGGGTACCTGGAAATGGGGGGCTGCCATAATTAATACCTAAAGATATAGGAGAGGCTTTGGAATCAAGTGGTGAGCAAAGTCTGGAAAGGTTTTGAGGAGCACATTAGAAAAAGCCTAAATTGCTTTGAACAGGCTGTTAGGAGAAATCTGGACTTTGAAGGGACTGCCAGTGAAGTCTCAAAAGGAAATGAGGAAAATATTATTAGAAACTAAAGGAAGTGGGGCACCTGGGCGGCTCAGCTTAGGTCATGGTCTCAGGGTCCTGGGATCAAGCCCTGCCTCGAGCCCTGACTTGGGCTCCATGTTCATGGAGTCTGCTTGTCTCTCTCCTTTTGCCCCTCACCCCGCTCATGGTCTTTCTCTCTCAAATGAATAAATAAAATCTTAAAAAAGAAAGAAAGAAAGAGAGAGAGAGAGAGAGAGAGAGAAAGAAAGAAAGAAAGAAAGAAAGAAAGAAAGAAAGAAAGAAAGAAAGAAAGAAAGAAAGAAAGAAAGAAAGAAAGAAAGAAAGAAAGAAAGAAACTAGAGGAAGTGGGGTAGAGTTGTTACAACTTTGGGGAAGGTAGAACACATACCTAATGAAGTTGGAGGTCTAGCTGAGCAGAATTTCGAAGCAAAGCGTTAAAGGTGCGTCCGGGTTTGTTGCTGCTTACAGTAAAACACAAGAGGAGAGAGATCAACTGAAGGAAAGACTGTTAGAGAAAAAGGAGCCAGGAGTTGATGGTTTTGAAAGTTCCCAGTCTCTGTAGATGGCAAACCATGCTAATGTTAAGAAATGACTTCTGAGCACTCTTGGAAACAAACAAACACAGCCTGGCAATTAAAGACAAGGGTATGACAATACAACGGTTTGTTAGGACCTCGGAAAAATCAAGTCATCGGAGTAGTTTTCAGTCACACGAAGGGACCTTTCAATAGATTAAGGATGTCCCTCCTAGGTGCTCTCCAAGCAAGCTGTAGGGCCTCAAGGACGTTTAAGAGTGCTGCCCCCAGCAGGAGCCCAAGGTAGAGAAGGCCTCATCTTCAAGATCTGTGGGAATGACTTTGGTGGGATGGAGATTCTCAGAAGACCCACAAAGTTCTTGAGGAAACTATGTAAGCAGAAACACTGCAAGCTCAGACAAAAAAAAAAATCTTCCTGGGGGAAGCAGGCTGAGAAAACCATCCGGGTGCAAGTATGTATTACCTCTCCTGGCTAAGGGAGGAGGGGCCAAGAGCCCAGAGGGCAAAGCCAAAAGTCATGCAGAATTATTCCCAGGCCTTGAAACTTAATCAAGGAACTTGCAACGTCTAGCAGGCTGAATTTCGGCATTTCTGTGGACCAATGATTTCTTTTGCCTCTCTCTGTCTCTCTCTCTCTCTTTTTGTTTTGCTTTGTTTTTTGGCTTTTGAACAGGGATGTCCCTAGCAGTTACCCTGTCTGTCCCACCTCTGCATGTGAGGACAGGGCGGCAAATACCTTTTCTCTTTCATTTCGCAAATTCACAGAACCACATTGGAGAACTGGAACTACACCTGAGTACCTTCATCCACACCTGGACCTGACTTAAGGGAGGAAATTCTGGACTTTGAGCTGTAATGGAAGGAGACTTTGGGGGACCTCAGGAAAGAGTGAATGTATTTTGCATGGGATAGGGACATGAATTTTGGGGGGCTGAACATGGACTATGGGCCGCAGCTTCTAGAAAGGCCCTACAAGTATTCATGTCTCTGTCCTTGAATGCGCTGCAGAACTTAACACCCTTCCTAAAACCAAGAGCACTCAAACAAGGCACTCCAGACCTGGATGTCAGGGTCGGACGCATGGCCCTGTGGCAGCAGGTCCCTGAGTAGGGCTGACGGAGTGCAGGCTGTGAGGTCTCCGGGTGGCTCCTGAGACCTGCTCTGCTCTGGCTCTCCTCCAGCCTCTCTGTCTGCAGCTTCATGCCTCCTGCCAGGTTCTCTCCGCTCATCCTGAGAGAGCACTACCTCCTTAGGCAGCAAGCTGGATGCTCTCCCCCCAGGAACCTCGCACTCTGCGGGGCCCTTGAGGAGGAAAGCGGTCTCGGCCATCTTGGAAGTGTCAGGGAAGAAAAACATTCTGATTTTCTGTGGCCCTACCTCTCCTTCGAGCCCAGGATCCTCATCCCCAGAGATCCGGACAGGCGCTGGCCCGTCGGCAACATTGCCGGGCCTTAGTCACCACCCTCCCGGCCAGACCCGCTGCGGCTGTGCCTGGCGTCTTTGTTCACGGCCTCTTCCTAATACGAAGGTGGTGCTGGGAGCCGGGTGATTGACAGCTGGAGCTTCTCTGGGGCTCGTTAAGGGAAGCTGGGTGGGGGTCCAGGCGAGCGAGCTCTCCCCTGCCAACCTCAGACCCAGGCAGTGGGCTGGGGGCAGGGAGGACAGGTGGTCAGAGCCCCCTGGGCTGGATTGTCCTCTGCTTCCTGCCAGTCCGAGGCCCAGCGGTGCCCACGGCCAAGGGCGAGGCTCCACTCCTAAGGGCGCAGCAGCTGGACCAGAATATTCAGAAGTGCCAATGCCTCCCATCCTGTGGGGCCCCGCAGAGCCCAGCATACGCCCTTCGCTGCCTTCCATTCCAGAGCCCCCCAGCTACTCAGCACCGCCGCCAACTCTTTCCCCTCCTGGTCCAAACCCCCTCTTCCCCGCTTCCCGGGCTTGTGACACACTGGGCCTGGCTGTCAGTGTCATGATTTGCTGATTTACTCTCCAAAGAGCTGATCATGATCTGTAGTGTTAAAAACTAGATGGAGGGGCGCCTGGGTGGCCCAGTCGGCTAAGCATCCAACTCTTTTTTTTTTTTTTAAAGATTTTATTTATTTATTCAAGAGAGAGAATGAAATAGAGAGCACGAGAGGGAAGAGGGTCAGAGGGAGAAGCAGACTCCCCGCTGAGCAGGGAGCCCGATGTGGGACTCGATCTCGGGACTCCAGGATCATGACCCGAGCCGAAGGCAGTCGCTTAACCAACTGAGCCACCCAGGTGCCTGTAAGCGTCCAACTCTTGAAAGAAAGAGAAGAAAATTCAGCTCAGCTGCTCCCGGACTCTCCCTCTGCACTTCTGGCTCCTTCTCCCCAGGGTCTAGATGTCAGGACCTATGCAAGTTCCAGTTCCTACTCCAAGCTATTGGCCCAGGACCCTGCCCAGCCTCTGCAGGTCCCATGCACCTTTGTTTACCTCTGCCTGTGAATTCCACCCTGATAACCATCAGGGCCTGTGGATAGCCACCCACACCCGGCTCCCTGACTTCCCAGTGTGAGTGAATCCCTCCCTGGCCCTCCAGAGCCATCTTGCGGGCATAGGACTGTTCTGACGCTGAACCCTGACTGGGATCCTCTGACCCTCCGACAGCAACAGGCCAGTCCTTTAGCCCAACAACTATGCTGACCCCTCACCATGGAGCATGACCGCCGAGGACCAAGTCCCAGCCTTCTTGCTTTGCTGAGCTTGAAGGCCACCCCTCCCTGCTGGTGAAGCCTGTGCCTCCTTCCTATGGGCCCACCTCTGTCATCATTGTCTCTCAGCAAACCTCCTCCACCCCACCCACCCCATCCACCCCTCATGCATCTGCTTCTCTTGGGACAGAGAAGAACTTGAGGTTTCACCCAATACTTGACTGTGGCTGGATACTTCCAAGCTCTCTCAAATAGTTGTATCCAGGCTATTGTTCTGAGGATCTCAGTTCTTCACTGGCTGTTAGCTAGAGACCTACCATAGTTCCTTGCCATGTGGACCTTTCCATAGGGAAGCTCATAATATGGCAACTGGCTTTCTCTAGAGCAAACAAGTGAGAGCGCCAGAGGGAGCCCCCAAGATGGAAGTCAGAGCAGTTCTGTAACCTGTGATACAGTAAGAAATACATATTTGGTCTTTGTCCCCCATTCCAGACACAGAGCTCCTAAATCACAGAGCTCCTAAATCCCAGGGAATTTCCTGGTAGGAGAAATGAGAGTATCTTTTGTTCTAAGAAGTCAGATTTTTTTTTTTTTTTAAGCAGGCTCCACACCTAAAGTGGAGCCCAGCATGGGCTTGAACTCACAACCCTGAGATCAAGATCTGAGCTGAGATTAAAGTCAGATGCTTAACCAGCTGAGCCACCCAGGCACCCCTCTAATGAGACGATTCTTAGCAGGCCCCTAGATATCTTCAGGATGGGTGCTGGTCACCAGAACAACAAAGGTGTGATTGGGGATTGGAACTTTCAGCCCTACCTGACCCTCACCCCCCAACCTTTGGGTAAGGGAAAGGGGCTAGAGTTAGTTAAGTTAATCACCAATTGCCAATGATTTAATCAACCATGCCTACATGATGAAAACCCCATAAACCCCCAAAATGACAGAGTTCAGAGAGCTTCTAGGTTGTTGAAAACATTGAGGTGTCAGAAAGGAGGCACCCCAGAGAAGCCATGGAAGCTCTGAGAACTTTCCACCATACCTTGCCTCAGACATCTCTTCTGTTGGTTGTTTCTGAGCTGTATACTTTTTTGTTGTTGTTGTTTTTTAGTTTTTTGGTTTTTTGTTGTTTTTTAAAGATTTTATTTATTTGAGAGTGAGAGGGAGCACAAAAACGGGGTGAGGGGCAGAGGGAGAAGCAGACTCTCCACTGAGGAAGGAGTCTGACGTGGGACTAAACAACCCCAAGACTCCGGGATCATGACCTGAGCCAAAGCAGACACCCAACCAACTGAGCCACTCAGGCACTCCTGAGTTGTATCCTTAATAATAATTTGATAATAGTGAGTAAAGTGTTTTCCTGAATCCTGTGAGCCATGCTAATAAATTATCCAAACTGACAAGCTGGTTTATCAGAAGTGCAGGTGACAGCCTGGGACTTGGGACTGGTATCTGGGGTCAGGGGGAGGGTGAGAGGGTCTTGTGGGACTGAGCCCTTAACCTGTGTGATCTGTGTTAACTCTGTGTAGTTAGTGTCATAATTGAATTAGGGGCACCTTGTGGCTTAGTCAGTTAGGCGACCCGCTCTTGGTTTTGGCTCAGGTCATGATCTCAGGGTCATGAGATCAAGCCCCACATTGGGCTCTATGCCCCGCGCTCAGCAGGGAGTGTGCTTGAGATTCTCTCCCTTTCCTTCCCCCTTCCCCTCTGTGAAATGCCACCACCCCGCTCACTTGTGCTCTCTCTCAAATAAATAAATAAAATCTTTCTTAAAAAGAAAAAAAGAATTGAATTAAGTTGTAGGACACCTAGTTGGTCAGAGCGATTGCTGGTGTGGAAAAAGCTCACACATTTGGTGTCAGAAATGTTGTGAGTAAAAATGGTTCATAATCTAATCTTGGTAGCAAGGAAAAGAAATAAAAGGCATAGAGATTGGAAAGGAAGAGATAAAACTGTTTCTGTTATCAGATAACATGATTGTCTGCATAGAAAATCCCAAGGTCTCAAAAGAAAAAAAAAAACTCCTTAAACTAAATAAGCGAATTTAGCAAGGTCACAGGACACAAGGCCAACACACAAAAAGAAACCATATTTCCTTCGATAGCTAGCAATCCTACAAGTGGAAACCAAAATTTAAAAAAATTAATATTTATAATACCAAAAAATGAAATGTTTAGGTATAAATCTAATAACATATGCACAGGAAAACTACAACACTCTGATGAAAGTCATCAAGGAAGATCTAAATAAATGGAGAGGGGTGCCTGGCTGGCTCAATCGGTAGAGCACAAGACTCTTGATCTCGGGGCTGTGAATTTGAGCCTCACATTGGGTGTAGAGATTACTTAAAAATAAAATCTTTAAAAAATAATAAAATAAATGAAATAGATACGAAAAGGCAAAGAATAGCTAACATAAACTTGAAAAAGAATGAAATTGAAGTAATTACACAAATTATTTTAAAGCTAAAGTAATCAAGGGGCGCCTGGGTGGCTCAGTCGTTAAGCGTCTGCCTTCGGCTCAGGTCATGATCCCAGCTCCTGGGATCAAGCCCCGCATCCGGCTCCCTGCTCCGTGGGAAGCCTGCTTCTCCCTCTCCCGCTCCCCCCTGCTTGTGTTCCCTCTCTCGCTGTGTCTCTCTCTGTCAAATAAATAAATAAAATCTTAAAAAAAAAAAAGCTAAAGTAATCAAGACAATGTGTTCTTGATGAATGTTTAGATATAGAGACCCATGAAATATGGAGGTTTGAATTTTGACATTGGTGCAATGGAGGAAGGATAATCTTTTCAACCAATAATACTGGAACAATTCTATATCCATATGCACAAAAAAACCCCACTTTGACTTAAACTTCATGCCTTATTTATTTTATTTTAAAGATTCTACTTTTTAAGTAATCCCTACACCTAAACTGGGGCTTGAACTCACAAGCCTGAGATCAAGAGTCGCATCTCCATTGACTGATCTAGTCAGGTGCCCCCTTCATGCCTTATTTTTAAAAATTAAGACAATATTGATTATAGAGACATTAAAAACATTTGTGCATCAAAGGACATGAATAGCTATTTCTCTAAAGAAGACAAGAAGACAAACAAATTGCCAATAATGACATAAAAAGATGTTCATCATCATTAGTCAGTAGGAAAATGCAAATCGAAAGCATAATGAGATACCACTACACCCCCAAGAGGATGAAGATAATTCCAAAAACAGAAAGTAATAAGTGTTGGCGAGAATGCGAAGAAATTGGAATTCTTATACTTTGCTGGTACAAATGTAAAATGGTGCAACCACTGTGGAAAAAGTTTATCAGTTCTTTGAAAAGTTAAACAGAATTACCACATGACTCAGCAGTTCTATTACTAGCTATTTACACAATAGAATTGAAAACAATTACTCAAATATTTGTACATATATACTGTGCTCATAGCAACACTATTCGTAACAGTCAAAAGATGGAAACAACCCAAATACCTATCAGTGGATGAATGGATAACTAAATTGCAGCATATATAAATGATAGGATATTATTGAGTCAGGAAAAGGAATGAAATATTTAAAAAAAAAAATTTTAAGTAAACTACCCCCAGTGTGGGGCTCAAACTCTTGACTCTGAAATCAAGAGTCCCACGCTCCACTGACTGAGTCAACCAGGAACCCCAAAAGGAATGAAATATTGATATGTGCTACAACATGGGCAAACCTTGAAAACATGCTAAATAAAAAACACGTGGTGAGTACCTGGGTGGCTCAGTGGGTTAAGCATCTGCCTTCAGCTCAGGTCATGATCCTGGGGTCCTTGAAGGGAGTCCCATGTGGGGCTCCCTGCTCAGCGGGGAGCCTGCTTCTCCCTTTCCCTCTGCCCCTCCCCCAGCTTGTGCTCTCTCTTGTTCACTCTCTCAAGTAAATAAATAAAATCTTAAAGAAAAAAAAAAAAGAACACGTATTATTTGTTTTCATTTCATGCAATGTCCAGAACAGGTAAATCCACAGAAACAGAAATCAAGTAGGTGGTTGCCAGGGGTTGCAGGAAGGAAAAGTAGGTACAGGTTTTTGTTTTGTTTTTTTGAGAAGTGAAATGTTTTGGAACTAGATAGAGGTTGTGGTTTCGTAATATTATGAATGTACTAAAAGCCATTGAACTGTATACTCTAAAATGGTTAATTTTATGTTATGTGAATTTAAACTCAATAAAAATTAATTGTATAGTTCTTGGATGATGTAATAGAATTTGGTGGTAAAATAAATTTGATTATAGATATAAATATATAAAGTAAAACTATAAAACTTTTAGAAGAGAATGCTGGAGACAATCTTTGTGACCTGGGGTTAGGCAAAGAATTCTTATCCATGATACTGAAGGAGTGATCCGTAAAAGGAAAAAACATTGAACTTCATCAAAATTAAAAACCTTTGCTCTGTGAAAGACACAATTAAGAGAATGAGAAGATAAGCCACTGGGAAAAATTATTTGCACATCATATATGTGATAAGGGATTTATCCAGAATATATAAAGAACTGAACTCAATAAACAAACAACTGAATTACAATATGGGCAAAATAGGCATGTCACCAAAGAAGATATACAAATATCTAATGAGCATATGAAGATGCTGAATATTATTAGCCAATTTGGAAAAGTAAATTAAAACCACATTGAAATACCATTACATACCCATCCAGATGGCTATCACGAAAAGAACTGTAGCGATTAGGCCAACTTTCAAGGATGTCCATTACTAATATACATTGGGAGACTGGGGAAAGGACCGCTGGGTAACCCAAACCTCAACGCATCTACTCTGAACTGGACTTTGGCCAGAACTCCACTTATTGCCATTTATTACCCGGCTCCTATTCTTCTATCTTTTTAAAAAGATTTTATTTATTTATTTGACACAGAGAGAGAGCGCACAGCAGTGGGAGCAGCAGGCAGAGGGAGAGGGAGAAGCAGACTCCCCGCTGAGCAGGGAGCCTGACATGGGGCTCGATCCCAGGACCCTGGGATCATGACCTGAGCCGAAGGCAGACGCTTAACGACTGCGCCACCCAGGTGCCCCCTGCTCCTATTCTTTTAAGAAAAAAAAAAAGAAAGAAAGAAAGAAAGGATTTTATTTTTCTTTTAACGATTCTTTTTTTTATTTTTTAAAGATTTTATTTATTTATTTGAGAGAGAGAGAATGAGAGACAGAGAGCACGAGAGGGAAGAGGGTCAGAGGGAGAAGCAGACTCCTCACTGAGCAGGGAGCCCGATGTGGGACTCGATCCCGGGACTCCAGGATCATGACCTGAGCCGAAGGCAGTCGCTTAACCAACTGAGCCACCCAGGCGCCCCTTTTAACGATTCTATTTATTTATTTGTTTTTATTTATTTGAGAGAGAGCAAGCAGAGGGAGAGGGACAAGCAGACTCCACTTTGAGCGGGGCTCAATCCCATGACCCCATTATCACAACCTGAGCCCAAATCAAGAGTTGGATGCTCAACTGACTAAGCCACTCAGGTGCCCCAAAAAGGATTTTATTTTTAAGGAATCTCTACACCCAGTGTGGGGCTTGAACTCACAACCTCGAGATCAAGAGTCACACACTCCACCAACTGAGCCAACCAAGTGACCCCTACATGTTCCTATTCTAACAAGGGACCATGATTACACTTTGGGTCTCAGGTTATCAAAGTCAGCTGGGAGTCTGTGGCCAATTGTCCTCAAAATGTTTAGGTATTTTCCTTTTCCCAATGCCCAATTACCCAAGTAAATAACCGTAAGTCCCTCTGGGAGAAGGCCAGAAGGAATCATTACCAAGTACAATTGCCGTATGTTGCAGGGTCCTTCAATCTTGGAGTTCCAGCCTCTTCTTCAATCAGTGAGTTCTGGGTTTGAAAATTGTCTTTGTGTAGAAATGGGGCACGGGGATGTGACTTTTTATTGGAGCAACTGCTCTTATCTTCATCATCATCATCCTTTTTTTTTTTTGATGTTTCAATTTGAAGAGTACTCTTGTTGGCTAACCAACTATTTTACGCTAAGTTCTATTAACTACCTCTGTAACTCTCCTCTGCTCTGACCCTGCTGGCTGCCATTTCAGTCTTGCCACTCATTGTGATCATTGCAGCCTCCTGGCTTCAATTAGTTAAGCACCGCCACCTGTCCCCTGTTGCTTTGGAGTCCTCTCCGGCCATTGCTGAGTGAGGCACTGCAGAGGAGAACAGGTCCGCAAGGGTAAATGATGGAGACAGCTTGGATTCCAGTCAGCTGGGCCCCAGACACCACACTTTTACCCGGCTCCCACTTCTGCCTGCCAAACCTGTAAAATAAATGTTAAGATGACCCCTTGGAGGCCTTCAAGGGCTGAAGGCTGGGCAAGGGGCCGCCTTTCTGTTTCGTGTTGATGCACTGCCCCCATGTGGCCACATTCTGAACTTCATCCTCGTTTGCACCCCCCCCCCCCCCCCCCCCGCAACACCGGTCTGCCCTCCAACCTCACCTTGCTGGGAAGCACACCCCCGCTGGCCTCAGAAAGCACCGTATTAACTCGAACTGGTCACTCACACTCCTGGGCCTCAGTTCACTCCTTTCTAAAATGGGGTGATGATAGCAAAGTAAATGAAATGATGAAATAAAATAAAACAACTAAATTCCTGGATCAATCAGGGCCCAGTAAACATCAGCTCTGGTGCTGTAATGCTTGGCTTTTTTCTCTCTAAATCAGGGGCAGCTGGGGGCGCCTGGCTGGCTGGGTTGGTAGGGAATGTGACTCTTGATCTTGGGGTCTTGAGTTCAAGGCCCATGTTGGGTAGAGAGATTACTAACAAAAATTTAAGAATAATCGATCGATCGATCAGGGGTGGCAACAGTCACCCTCACCCGTGGGGCAGTGGGTGAACTGCGAAGTCAGCTCCCGATGTCGGGACGCAGCTTTCAATGTGAGGCCACCCTCTTTTCAAGGTTCCTTGAGAAACGTTCCACTAGACTAGTTTGGTTCTTGCTGGCTTACTCAGACCACTGTTGAGTAAAAGGCATAGAAGTTGCTGAGATAATGGGAGGCCTGGCTCAGACCCCTGCTTTTGAGACTCGGGACGAGAAGTCCCTCACTAGACAACGCTCTACTGCTCTTAAAGCTGGAAGGACCTTCATCCCCATGGCTGGGGGCATGGAAGTGTGGGTGTTCCTCAAACCTCTCCTTCCTGCGCCAGTTGTTGGAGCCTCCCAGGGGTGAGACTGTCAGGTGCCTTCCCGGACAGGATTTCTGCCCTTAAACGGCCAGCCTGGGCGAAGCTGTTAGTCTCCTCTGTCTTACAGAGCAGGAGAGTCAGGCTTGGGGATGAGGAACTGCTCCAAGCCCACATAGCCAGCCTGGGCCTGAGCTGGGATTCCGTCCCAGATCTGGCTCTTTCCATGCTTGGCCCTGGGTCACTAGAGCAGTGCCTCCCTGTCTCCTTGTCAAATGGGGCCCATTCATGAAGACTGATAGCCAGCCCTGCATACCAGGAAAGGGAGCCCTGCCCCCATCCTTGCTGGAGTGATCCCTTCAACCACAAACACAAGCAGGAATGTTTCAGGAGCTGCGGCCTCTCCTTCCCAGCAATTAGCCAAGCTTGTCCATCTGAAGGACAGAAGAGGCAGCTGGAAAATCAGACTGGTAATTGAAGAAGGCCTAGGTGAGGTGCCACGACTTAAATATTCTTGATGGGTGAGGACCTCCAGCCTGTGGAATGCTCCAATTTTGGAGACAATGTTCAAATACAGCATAAAGGCTGCCAGTTTAATTCCCAATCTTGTGAAAGAAATGTATGTGTATTGCTGGACCAGTTTGTAAGAGTTACTAAATGGCTTTCAGTGTCTACCCAAAAAATTTCCCAAGGATGACTTTCTAAATGCTCCCAGAGAGACTTTTCCGAATTCTTGGCTCCTCTGAATTTGTCGTTGGAAAGATAAGGCAGAAATTGTGACGGGGTTAGAGAAGAACATTCGAAGAACAAATCATCTTGTGTTTTCTAGAAATGTCCTCATTTTAATTTACTGTCATATCACATATCATGCCAGGTGGATTTTATTCCGTCCGATTTGAGTCAGACCACCTGGGTCAGGGGCTTAGCTTTGGCAGGGACGAGACCCGAGAAAATCTATTTTCTCTCCACCTCTTGGTGTTAAGCCTTTGCCCCGGGGCAGCCGTGTGGTGGCCGACGGGACTGTGAGGAGCGTCCTGCAGCGGCTGGGCCGGCCGGCCACCCTTCCACGGACCGGGCTGCTCCACACACCGAGCGGCCACGGCTTCAGGCACCATGTGACCTGCCCCCGCGGCCCAAGCAAAGTCGGCATGGCGTCAGCTTCTTGGGTCCAGAGCCCCCGGGGACGACCCGGAGTGCAGGTGGCCCGGGCAGTGAGCCACTGTGCTGTGCGGAGAAGCCCGCTGTGGCCTCTAGCCTAGCAGCTCCACGGGCGAGCCAGAGGCCTGCAGACCTCTTCGGAAGCAGGGAGAAGGCGCCAGTGCTGCGCTTGGGAGACTGGGTAGAGAGACGAGAAGGCCTCCGAGCAGGCTCCTGAAAGATAGGGGGTGGGTGAGAATCAGCCCTGCTGCTCTAGAAGGAATTGCAGGGCTGGCCTCCAAGCTGGGTCCGACTGCCCAGGGAACACGTGCAAGGTTGCTGCCGCCGGGGCTGAGCTTTCCCTGAGACTTACTTCCATCCACTGGAAGATGGAGAGATTAAGCCTATCTCACCTCTTGGGGCACCTGGCTGGGGAAGCGTGCGACTCTTGATCTTGGGGTCATGAGTTTGAGCCCCATGTTGCGTGTAGAGATTGCTAAAAAATAAATGTTAAAAAAAAAAAAGGAATTGTTAACCATGGTTTTTTTTTTGAGAGAAAGCTCACATAAGGGTGCCTGGCTTGCTCCGTCAGAATGAGTTTGAGCCCCATGTTGGGTGTAGAGATTACTTAAATAAATAAGCCTTAAAAAAAGTTCACAAAGGGGCGCCTGGGTGGCTCAGTTGGTTAGGCGACTGCCTTCGGCTCAGGTCATGATCCTGGAGTCCCGGGATCGAGTCCCACATTGGGCTCCCTGCTCAGCAGGGAGTCTGCTTCTCCCTCTGACCTCTACCCTCTCATGCTTTCTATCTCTCATTCTCTCTCTCTCTCAAATAAATAAATAAAATCTTTAAAAAAAAGTTCACATAGAATTCACCATTTTAAAGTGTGTACAATTCTGTGGTTTTTAGTATATTCACAGGATTGTGCAACCATCACTGCTACCTATTCTAGAACATTCTCATCACTCCAAATAAGAAACCCTTTCCCATTAGCAGTCAGTCACTCTGCACTCTGCTTCCCCAGTTGCTGGGGACCATGAATTCACTTTCAGTCTCTCTGGATTTGTCTATTCTGGTCATTTATTTAAATGGAATCATAGATAGGGTGCCTGGGTAGCTCAGTCGGTTAAGTGTCTGACTCTCCATTTCGGCTCAGGTCATGACCTCAGGGTCATGGGATGGAGCCCCACCTCGGGCTCCAAGCTCACTGGGGAGTCTGCTTAGGATTCTCTCTCCCTCTCCCTCTGGCCCTCCCACCCTACCATGGGTACAGTTGCTCTCTCATGCTCTCTAAAATAAATAAATCTTTTAAAAAAACAAAAAATAAAAATAAATGGCATCATATAATAGGTGTCCTCTCGTGTCTGGCTTATTTCCCTCAGCATACTGTTTCCAAGGCCCTTCTAAGTTGTAGCATGGATCAGTGCTCCACTCCTCTCCATGGCCACGTGGTATTCCATTGTGTGGCTACATCGTGTTTGATTTGTCCCTCCATCACTTGAAGGGCATTTGGGTCGTTTCCACTCTTTGGCTATTATGAGTAATGCTGCTGTGAACATTCATGTAGGAATTTTTGTATGAACAAATGTCTTTAAGTGTCTTGGGAGCATACCTAGGAGCGGAATTGCTGGGTTGTATGGTGACTCCATGCTTAATGTTTTGAGGAAGAGCCAGACTTTTTTTCCACAGTGGCTGAGTATTTTATAATGTACTTTTAAAATTCTTTTTTTTTAAATATTTTATTTATTTATTCATGAGGGACAGAGGGAGAGAGAGAGGGAGAGAAGCAGAGGGAGAAGCAGGCTCCCAAGGAGCAGGGAGCCCGATGCGGGACTCGATCCCAGGACCCTGGGATCATGACCTGAGCCGAAGGCAGACGCTTAACGACTGAGCCACCCAGGCGCCCCTATAATGTACTTTTAAAATCATAAAACTACTCTTAACAGAGCCTCGTTCATAATATTCATTCTTTCATCCCTTAGATAGCTGTGGAGTACCTACTATGTACTAAACATTGTTGTAGATACAGTGGTGAAAAACAGAGAGCTGGCATCCCTGTGTGTGCGTGTGCGTGTGTGCGTGCACGCATATGTGTGTATGATTGTATGTTTATGTGTATGTATATCTACATGTGTGTTACTGTGTGTGTGTGCAGGTGTGTCTACGTGTGTTACTGTGTGCATCTATCCATCTGTATGTGTGCGTGCATGTGTGTGTGCGCGCACACGCGCATATGTGTGTATGGCTGTATGATTGTATGTTACTATGTGTGTGTGCAGGTGTGTCTATGTGTGCTACTGTGTGCGTGTCTATCCGTCTGTATGTGTGCATGCACCTGTGTGTGTATGTTTGTGCACATGTGTCTGTGTGCATGTATGCATGTGTGTGTATGCTGGGGAGGTGACACTGATAGAATTATCGGGAAACAGTCAAACGGGAAAGGGGCTGGGGAATTCTGGGCAGGCATGGGATGGCTGTTTTTACTTGGATGGTCAGGAAGACCTCCCCAACAAAGGGAAGGAGGCGAGGGAACGTAGCCCTTCCAAGAAAAGGCAGCTGCGAAGGCCAGAGTCCCAAAGCTGTGGCGTGCCCGAGGAGCAACAGGGCCGCCAGCGAGGCCAGTGGGGAGGGGACAAAGAGCAGCAGGGGCCGAGCGCAGCAGAGTGGCAGCAAGCACATCCTGCTGGGCCTTAGGCCAGGGTGGGAACTCTGGCTTCCCTTGGAGACACGTGGGGGCCATCGCAGGGGATGAGGCTCCTGACGATTTTCACAGGTTCTGGTGAGGTCGTCTAGCTGCTGTGTTGAGAGGGAGCGGGGAGAGACTGGGATGTGGGCTGGGAGACGGTGGTGATGACCCTGGTGGCAGATGACGGTCGCCTGGGCCACGGGCGGTCCTGGAGGTGGTGGGAAGGGGCCGGTTCCTGGACAAGTTGTGGAGAGCCAACTGGATTTGTTGATTAAATGGATGTTAAGTTCAAGGGAAAAAGAAAAGTAGAAAATGAAGCCAGTAGATTCTGGCCTATGCAACTGCAAGGACAGAAAGCTGTGTTCTCTACAAGGACGTCTTTGCTTTGTTCGCAGCACAGCCCTGCGCGCCGAGAACAGTGCACGGCACTTACTGGGCTCAACCAACTGGGTAAATGGAAAGGTGGCAGGGTCCTCAGGAAGGTCTTTATCCGTGTTTCTTCTGTGACACCTGTGGTCGCCAGACCTAGGATGATACCTCCCTCCCCCCCGATCTCAAACTGTACCGGGAAAGAACACGGCTTTCTGTGATTTTTACTAGGTCACTGATTCTCATGGAAATTTTTGCCAGAATCTCTTACAAGGGTTTGAAGTAGGGCAGGCTAATTGAATCAATGTATTGCCTTTACCCAGATGCATGCGTTCTGTCTTCTGAAATTTGGTCCCATGAGAATCTTGTGCCTGTTCTCTGACCCACCACCTACCATTTACTGAATGTTTACTTTGTACCCAGCACTATATCAACACACTATTTTTTTTAAGATTTTATTTATTTATTTTAGAAAGAAAGTGGGGTGGGGCGCCTGGGTGGCTCAGTCGTTAAGCATCTGCCTTCGGCTCAGGTCATGATCCCGGGGTCCTGGGATCGAGCCCCGCATTAGGCTCCCTGCTCAGCGGGAAGCCAGCTTCTCCCTCTCCCACTCTCCCTGCTTGTGTTCTGTCTCTTGCTATCTCTCTCTGTCAAATAAATAAATAAAATCTTAAAAAAAAAAGAAAGAAAGAAAGTGGGGGCAGGCAGAGGGAGAGAGAGAATCCCTAAGCAGACTCACCCCTGAGTGCAGAGTCTGATGGGGGACTCGATCCCAGGACCCTGAGATCGTGACCTGAGCCAAAATCAAGTCGGATGCTCAACCGACTAAGCCACCCAGGCATCCCTCAAGACATTATTTAACACTATTATTAGTTTCATTTAATAGTGAGGAAATAGGCACACTTTTTTTCATTTTATTATGTTATGTTAATCACCATACATCACATCATTAGTTTTTGATGTAGTGTTCCATGATTCATTGTTTGTGTATAACACCCAGTGCTCCATGCAGAACGTGCCCTCTTTAATACCCATCACCAGGCTAACCCATCCCCCCACCCCCTCCCCTCTAGAACCCTCAGTTTGTTTCTCAGAGTCCACAGTCTCTCATGGTTTGTCTCCCCCTCCGATTCCCCCCTTCCTTTTTCCCTTCCTACTATCTTCTCTCTCTCTCTCTCTCTTTTTTAAACATATAATGTATTATTTGTTTCAGAGGTACAGATCTGTGATTCATCAGTCTTGCACAATTCACAGCGCTCACCATAGCACATACCCTCCCCAATGTCTATCCCCCAGCCACCCCATCCCTCCCACCCCCCACCACTCCAGCAACCCTCAGTTTGTTTCCTGAGATTAAGAATTCCTCATATCAGTGAGGTCATATGATACTTGTCTTTCTCTGATTGACTTATTTCGCTTAGCATAATACACTCTAGTTCCATCCACGTCGGTGCAAATGGCAAGATTTCATTTTTTTTTTTTTATGGCTGCACAATATTCCATTGTATATATATACCATCTCTTCTTTATCCATTCATCTGTTGATGGACATCTTGGCTCTTTCCATAGTTTGGCTATTGTGGACATTGCTGCTATAAACATTGGGGTGCACATACCCCTTCAGATCCCTACATTTGTATCTTTGGGGTAAATACCCAGTAGTGCAATTGCTGGGTTGTATGGTATCTCTATTTTCAACTTTTTGAGGAACCTCCGTACTGTTTTCCAGAGTGGCTACACCAGCTTGCATTCCCACCAACAGTGTAGGAGGGTTCCAAATAGGCACAATTTTTAATGAAGTTTAACTTGACCAAGAACACATGGCTAGTAAGTGGGAGATCTAGAATTGAAACCCGTCTGTGCTTGCAACCCCTGCATTTTATCTTCTCCCTGTTGGGAGGCGGATGTTCACATGTTAGGAGTGTTTCCATGGGAACTCCTGCATTCAGAGGGAAACTGGACCTTTCCAACTCTAAGCTTTAATTCCAGAGGACTGTTCTCCAGGTGTTCTTTTTTTTTTTCAAAGATTTGATTTTTAAGTAATCTCTACACCCAACATGAGGCTCGAACCCACAACCCGGAGATCAATAGCCACACGCTCTACTGACTAAGCCCCAGCCAGTGCCCCCCATTCTCTAGGTTTTTCCCAAACTTCACCTTTAACTCAGCTTGATTTCAAGCCTCATCCATTGTCCTTGACACAAAATTGTGTATCTCTTGAGCCTCACCATGAATTTTATTTTTTTAAATTTTTTTAACAAAAATACAAGAGAACAAATCTACATCTTTATTTACTTTTCATTAAATTTAAATCCTTGAGGGGTACAGCATCACATGGATTCTGTGGCCAATGGCTTTAGCAGGAAGGTTGCTTCGGAATTTGGCACGAACCATGCCACTGTTTCCATGAGCACGAGTTACGTTTCCCCAGATTACTCTGGTTTTGTTTGGTTTGCCACCAGGAGTCACTATGTTGTTCTTTGCTTTGTACACATAAGCACATCTCTTGCCTAGATAGAATTCCGTTTCATCTCGAGCATAAACACCTTCGATTTTAAGAAGAGCTGTGTGCTCCCTCTGGTTCCGGAGACCCTGCTTATAGCCAGCAAAAATGGCCTTGGACCACAGCCTTCCAGACATTATTTGGCGTTATGGGAGTCCTGTTGCCAGCAGGCCTCCACAGGCTCCAAGATGGCGGGGAAAAAAGTGCCTCACCATGAGTTTTAAATTGTAACCTTTGATCAAGGCACACCATCTTTGTTCCTCTTCTCCCTTGGGGTGAGCAACATCAGCAATCCAGGGCATTCTGCAAATTCCAGACTCTTGTCCAGAATGGACTGACCAATTATTGCCCAGGACTTGCCTCCTAGCTCAGGCATGATTTGGGTACTTTTGAGGTGGGAGAGGGAACCTCAAAATGATGAGCTAAACCCTAATTTCTTTTCTGTTTCTTTTTTTTTTTTAAGATTTTATTTTTAAGTAATCTCTTTACCCAGTGTGGGACTGGAACCTACAACCCCAAGGTCAAGAGTCGTGTGCTCTACCAACTAAGCTGGTCAGACCGCCCCTTAAACCCTAATTTCTAATACTGAAAATTCATATCAATTCTCATCATTCATTATAAACTTTCCAACCACTTCTTCCTTCCACCAATCTTATTCCATTCTTTCTCCTGATTGCCATTTGTTATGGCTGGTTACAGAATTTAAAACATCTAAAAGCTGAGTGTTTCCAAATACTTTGTCAAATACTGCCGTAAATTCTACCTGAAATGCCTCATAACAATGTATACAATGTCTACCTTATAGCAACATAATAAGATGTGAAAATCAGGATTTGTTGCATCCTTTAAGAAATCTTAGGAGCACCTGGCCGGCTCAGTTGGTAGAGCATCTGACGCTTGATCTCGGTGTCGGGAGTTCGAGCCCCATGTTGGGTGTAGAGATCACTTAAATAAACAAAAACTTAAAGAAAAACCTTAGGCAGGGCACGTGGGTGGCTCAGTTGGTTAAGCGACTGCCTTCGGCTCGGGTCACGATCCTGGAGTCCTGGGATCGAGTCCCACGTTGGGCTCCCGGCTCAGTGGGGAGTCTGCTTCTCCCTCTGACCTTCTCCCCTCTCGTGCTGTTTCTCTCTCTCTCTCTCTCTCAAATAAATAAATAAAATCTTTAAAACAAAACAAAACAAAGCAAAACAAAAACCTTAGGCAACCATTGGCTGAAGGCGATTTGAAACAGAGCAGTGTGAAAAGAATGCCTGACACCGGTACCAGTGGACAAGCACCTGTGATAGTGCTTGTGAAAGTCTACACGGTGGGTTTTTGTTTAAGCAGGTAGACATGTTTGGCGCTCTATAACCACAGAATGGTGAACACTTGTACAAAAACACTACACAGAATTAAAAGACTCATTGGGGTGCCTGAGTGGCTCAGTCAATTGAGCGTCCGACTCTTGATTTTGGCTCAGGTCATCGTCCCAGGGTCCTGGGATTGAGCCCCGCGTCGGGCTCCCTGCTCAGCGGGGAGTCTGCTTGTCTCCCTCTCCCTCTGCCCCTTCTCCTGCTGTCTCTCAAGTAAATAAATCTTTAAAAAATAAATAAAAGACCCATTGAAATGTGCTAAAAGTGTTATTAAAACATATACTCCACCTTCCTTCCCAGACACCCTACTTCATAGTCTCAACCCCCAGAGCCCCAGGTTAAAGTAAAAGCTCTTGTTCAGGCTAGATGCCAAAATTTTGTAATTTCCACCACTTTTTAAAAATATTTTATTCTGTTTCCTAAAGATTTTATTTATTAGAGAGAGAGCACGCGAGAGAAAGAGAGAGAGAGAGAGAGAGTGAGCAGGGGGTGGAGAAGGGGGGAGGGAGAAGGAGGGGATAGAATCTCAAGCAGACTCCGGTCTAAGCCCGGAGCCTGACGCAGGGCTCGATCCCATGACCCTGAGATCATGACCTGAGCCAAAACCAAAGTTGGTTGCTCAACTGACTGAGCCATCCAGGCGCCCCTAAAGATTTTATTTTTAACTAATCTCTATACCGAATGTGGGGCTCAAACTCACAACCTGGAGATCAAAAGTCGCATATCCTACCAACTGAGCCAGCCAGGTGCCCCTCTGCCATCACTTTTTTTTTTTAAAGATTTATTTATTTGAGAGAGAGAGAAAGAGAGCACGAGTGCAGGAGAGGAGCAGAGGGAAAGGGAGAGAGAAGCAGACTCTCCCTGAGCGGGGAGCCTGACGTGGGTCTCCATCCCATGACCTTGAGATCCAGACCTGAGCTGAGACCAAGAGTCAGAGGCTCAACTGCCTGAGCCACCCAGACACCCCTCCACTATCACTTCTAACGCTATTATTACCTGGAAGCAGCTGGGTGTTCAACAATGGAAAGCCAACAACAACCAAGAAGCCAACAGGGACCCTGAAGAGGAAAAAAAGATTGTAAGGAGCAAAGCCTTGTACCCTCTCTGGTCCTGGGTGGGACTCTATCCAGGCAGATGAAGACATTCTGAGGGTTCTTCCCAGTTCCCTCTTTCTAGTCTCACTTGTCCTGTGAAATTTTAAGTACTAATTCAAAGTCCTTTCTGGACTGAGGACCAAGGCCACACCTCCACCTCTCAGGCTCGGCATGATCTTCCTGGTCATCCCAAATGACATCAGCAATGGGTCTTAGGGTAACCCAGTGGGTCCTGAAAATTCTGTAGGCAAACGTAGCTAAAACGTCAGGTGTCACTGGAGGCATTAACGAAACACACATACACAGACAGAAGACAGAAGGAAACAGGAGAGGAAGCAGGGAGAGACAAGAGGAGAAATGATACTCACGGGCTGTTTAAAACTACACACATTCCTTGTGGAACAGCTAAGACCCTGGTACCACAGACGTCTGAGTCTGCTGTTGGGCACTGCTTATACGTTACGTTAGGCTGATACAATTTAGCCATTGAAGTCCAGCTTTGTTATCCACATGAATGAAATGGAAAGTGAAGTGTATAGCACAAAGTTTATTCATATATGTACCCAAGAATGTATTCAAATGCTAAAACACAGAAAAGCCGGGTGGCCAAGTGATGATGTTATAAAAGATAATCCATATAAGGGTTCAGTGTAGTCTGGGAGCCTGTTTTAATGTCTGTAATTTATTCTAAAATACTACTGTATACTCAGTGTGATATTTTCCAAGGTAGCTTTAATTCTAAAAGTCAGCTAACAAGGTGGCTGCCGTCCAACTGGGCCATACTCCAGTGGCAGCTCCAACATGCTCTTTTGCAATTCAACAGACTTTAATTAGCATACTGCATATCCCAAAATGGTTTATTATTTTTTTTGAAGATTTTATTTTTAAGTAATCCCTATGCCCAACTTGGGGCTCGAACTCATAACCCCCAAGATCAGGGGTCACATGCTCTACTGATTGAACCAGCCAAGTGCCTCCCCAAAATGGGTTTTTGTTGGTGAAGCTAGTGGCTTGTTAATTGTCATGAGAGGCTGTCATAGGCAAAAATAAAGGCATTTGAGACTGTCAGAATAGTTGACGTGACTAGGGTGTAAGAATCCACGGAGTCTTCAGTCCCTAGAGATAGTGGTTGAGGCCTGCTTCCCAGTGACCTGGTCCACTTGGTGATTTAGGAGGATTACAAAATCTTACCCTAGGAATATGGTGGCTTCCACCTCAAGTAAACCTTTTATACAGGGTGTGGTCAGAACATCTGAAAGGAGAGCTGGGAATTCATCCAACTTACAGAAGAGGACGGCCCGTCTGCTTTTGTGCCGGCTCTGCTATTAAATGCGGGCTGATGTTTTCTGTGTACTGCAGAATTCTAAACATGCCCAAATCCGGCAGCAAGATTTAAAGGAGTAGCTCACACAGGAGATCAGTCGGACACCTGATCTACCAAATGCACCAGGCTTGGTGACCCTGAGACACTCCCAGTTGGGAGAAGGAGAAGGGCTCTTTCAGGAAATTGTTTCTGAAAAATTCTCTTGTGGGGAAATGTCTGTAAAAATCGCACGTTGTAAACGATGCTTTGGCTTAGCCCAAAGCTCTGTACCTCCGGAGAGCTCAAAAACTAGCAACGAGAGGACAGCGGCGATGGCGGCCTTTGGAGACAAAGCAGCCCCAGACCACAGGCCACATCCAACTGTCTACATAGCAAACAAAGCGAAGACCAGGTCCCTGGTGCTTTGTAAAGGATTAACAAAGACCTCTTAGCCTAGAAGAGAAAAACTGTTGGGCTAGGCCTGAGGAGGGCAGCCCTTAGAGGGGTCTGTGCACACGGCCCACGGGGTTTTCAGATTCCATACGCGCACTCCTCAGTCTGTGCACCAGCCGTAGGCCACGGAGCCAGTTCGGGGACATGAAGTCATACTTAAGGGTTTCTTTTTGATTGATCTCTTACCAGTCGCTGTACAGTTCAGCTGACTTTGTAAACCCTGCGGGCTTGCAGGGAGCATCCTACTTTGTAAGTTGAGCAACCTGACTAGGGCGCAACCCACCCGATCACAAGGGCCCCAAATGCCATGCGGATTTTAGAGTCTGGGCCTGCTTCGCTGAGAGATGAAACATCTTTCAAATTTGAATGTTAACCACGGTGAGGGAGTGGCAGCACACGTCCATACCCGAGATGTGCTGTGGGGCTCCTTACATAAGGAGCCTCCCCGAGCTCATCTGTTTACTTGTAGGACACTTATTTAAACAGAGACAGGCCGAAAAATAGAAGAACCAGGAGGTAAGGAGTACTAACTCGAAACAAAGACCAAGCATGGCTGAAATGCTTCAGCATGGTTGAAGCTGATGGGCACAAGAAATTAGGTTTTTACACGATTCTGAAAAAACAAAGTCACTTAACAGGACTTTGGAATACCGGGATGGGATGATTCGGATAAGGCCATGTTTAAAGCCACAGAATTTCCTAACCTTGTCACAAAAGACCCGAAAGTCTGCAAACTGCTGCTGGTCCTGCATCGCAAGCCTGACGCCTTCACACTCCAAGCTGGAGACGGGCCTCAGTTCCCGCGTTGGAGGGAGACCTGCAGTGGGTTCCCATGTCCAGCGGAGCTTTATAAAGAGCACAGGAAAGCACGACCTCTGTGCCACAGCACTGACATCGACATCAGCATGTAATTCTGGGGAATGTTCGTACCTGGTGTTTTACTTATTACTGCACATGGAATAAAGTCTGCATGGGCCTCCAAAACTGTGCAAGCTCATCATTTAAAAAAACAAGGTATTTTATGTAAACATCGCTGTAGGCTTTCCTCTACAAAACGGATGCATTTGTTGAAGAGCTCTCAGTGCCTACTCCTCTGTTACACTTTGTTTTTATACAGTCCAGTTTCATAGGGCTGTCCTAGCCGCATTAGCCTCCAGTTATGTTAGACTTTCTACTGAAGCTT